>NC_091638.1:7787470-8090500 GCF_027580195.1 Bos mutus
CTGGCTGGATCTCCTTGCAGTCCAAGGGACTCTCAAGAGTCTTCTCCAACACCACAGTTCAAAAGCATCAATTCTTTGGTGCTCAGCTTTCTTCACAGTCCAGCTCTCACATCCATACATGACCACTGGAAAAACCACAGCCTTGACTAGACAGACCTTTGTTGGCAAAGTAATGTCTCTGCTTTTCAATATTGATCTTAATCAAATAAGAAACTTAGCTGTCGTCTACTGCAAAATTATTACCACAAACACAGTAATCGTCAAAGCTTTGGAAGCAAAAGCTATAATAAAAGAAATGCAAAAACTTCTCACAGTAAACATTACCTGTAGGTGACTGGAGTTCTCTCAGACATGGTACCAGTGTGCAGAAAACGACCTGAATAACTATATTAATCTTGGTAATCCTACCTGAAGAAGCAAGCATGCACCCTCAAGACACTTTTGTATAAGTAGCATTTGTATATCTGGAAAAAAAGGGCTATGAAATTAGACACAGGTTTTGATGGTCAAACCCCGGAGATAAAAGTGAAAGCCAAGGCTTCACATGATGCAAGGAATCGGATAGACCTCTCTTCCCTGCTCCAGCACTGCTACTGCACACGCGAATCTGAGAGTCTGAAACGTTAAACTCTCAAGATGAAAGAGTGGACAACGGTAAACTGTATCCCCTTCCCCTCATTCTGAAGACTGCTGGAGGAGTCATCTTGGTGCTAGGAACCCAAATGCTAATCTTCGTTGAGAACGGTAGTCCTAACAGAAAATGAATGTCTAAAATACATGAAGCCATGGATGTAGCCTAAAGTGGCCCAAGACGAACATGTATCCAGACACCTCATAGGAACAATTTTAACTCCTCTCTGGAGGGGGAAAACAAAAACAAAAACACCTTTATCTTATGCTTCAGGAAATCCCATGCAAACACTTTTTCAAAGGCAATGACCACCAAAGTAAGACACAGCAAAGAGTTCAAGCAAACGAGGCACTGTGAGTGAGAAGCAACAGATGTGACACATAACAGACACTGACCTAAAAATAAGCCCAATACTGGTATTAACAGGCACAGACTACAAAACAATGATGATGACTATATTTAGAGAAATAACAAATTTGAAAATATCTGCAAAGGATAGGAAGCTATAAAAAGTTGCTAAGCTGACTTGAAAAAGAACAAAATAGGAAATCTAGAAATGTTTATAAAAAATGATAAATTTAAAATGTAATAAATGTTTTTGACTGCATATCAGACACATTTGAACAAAGAACTTATCCTTGAAAAAGAAATCAGAAGACATCATCCAAAATGTAGTAAAATGACCAAAAAGATGGAAAACATTAATATTACTCAGCTGTAAAAAAGATGATGCCATTTGCAGCAACATGGATAAACCCAGAGCTGATCATACTAAGTGAGTCAGACAGAGAAAGACAAATGTTATATGATGTCACTTACGTGTGGAATCTAAAAATATGATATAAATGAACTTATTTACAAAACAAAAATAGACTCACAGACACAAACTTATATGGTTACCAAAAAGGATGAGGGGGGAGACAAATTAGGAGTTTGGGATTAATACATGTGCACTACTATATATAAAACAGATTAACAACAAAGACCTACTATGTAACACAATGAGCTATATTCAATATATTGTAATAACCTATAATGGAAAAGACTATTAAAAAGTGAATCACTTTGCTTTACACCTGAAACTAATACAACACTGTAAATTAACTATACTTCAATTTAAAAAATGGTTAGAATATAAAAACTAAAAAATAGAATAGCAGAGAGCAACACCTCCCAACTTGATCTATGAGGCCACCATTGCCCTAATGCCAAACCCAGACAAAAGACACAAGAAAAGAAAATTATAGGCCATTATCTCTCATAAATATAGACACAAAAATCCTCAACAAAAATACTAGCAAAGCAAGTCCAGCAGAATTAAAAAAAAAAAAATTATACACTATGACTAAGTGGGATCTATCCCAGGAATACAAGGTTGACTTATACCCCCAAATCAATTAAGGTAATACAATTTATCAATGGAATAAAGGCCAAAAACTACATGATCATCTCAATAGATGCAGAAAGGCACTTGACAAAAATTCAATACCTTTTCATGATAAAAGCATTCAACAAACTAGGAATGAAGAGGAATTTCTTCAACCTGATAAAAGCATCTACAAAAATCCCATAGCTGACATTACACTTGATGGTGAAATGCTGAATGCCTTCTGCTACCATCCTTGTCAACAAGGATTATCCACTCTTGCCACGTCTATTCAACATTGTACTGGCAGTTCTCTCCAAGGCAATTAGGCAAGAAAATGAAATAGAAAGCATCCAGATTAGAAAAAAGAAAAATATATCTGCAAACGACATAATCTTGGAATGTAGAAAATCCTAAGGAATCCACTAAAAAACTACTAGAACTAGTTCAGTATTTATACTTCAGTGGATATGTGGAGAAACTAAAGTAGGTCATCTTGCTGTAAAATCTTTCCTTAGGATTCCATTTACACACGTCGCTTCACAGACCGTCTTGACATGGATGACTCACATTCTTCTCTTCAGTCCAGACCCTTTCTGTTCACCCCAGCCTTCTTTCCATCCCTAGCCTCTCTCACCTGGACAAGTGAAATACCACCTGTATGGTCTCTCCACATCCAGTCTTGCCCTGGTCCTATCCATTCTTCCTACTCTCAGGATGAGCTTCTAAAAATGCAAACCTGATCAGTCACTCTACTACTGGAAGCCATTCAATGTTTTCCTTTCCGTTTGGGGATTGAAACAAAACTTGGCCCCATGTCAATTCTCCTAGCATCATCGCAAACTACTTCCACCTTGGACTCTGGACTCCAGAACTCTGTTTCTTATCACATGTCCCATTTTCTCTGTGACTCACAGTTTCTTTGTACATCATTTTCTGTTCAGATCCCTTTTCTTCCCCACTTTGCCTGGTCAGTTCTTGCTCATCTTTCAGATCCTCCTACACCAAATGAAAAAATCTCCTGATACATGCTGTCATAGTACTTCTGTCCTTTAATCTTATCAGAACTGCAATTTCACATTCTGTTCACATAATTATTTGCCTAATGAGTCTCTTCCCCCCACTGGATTTTTTTTCTTTTGTCGGGCCACGGCTTAGCTGAAGCATGTGGAATCTTTTAGCTGCCACATGAGGGATCTTTCGTTGCACCACGTGGGATCTAGTTCCCTGACGAGGGATTGAACCTGGGACCCTGCAATGGGAGCATGGAGTCTTAGCCACCAGGGAAGTCCCTCCCCTATTGGACTTTAAGCTCCCTGATAACAAGGACCTTTTTCTCCTTGCCATTCTATCCTCAACAGCAAGGGTAGTAACCTAGCATAAGGTAGACACTCAAATTACCTGTTGAATTAATGATCTTTTCCTTCAATCATTACCCAAACACAGTTAATTTGCATTCAGTTAATGAGAAGATATTTTTCAGTTTCAAAGTATTTTAAAATTACAGTAGCAGGTCTCTTTTATGTATAAGATACATATCTAATTAGTCCAATGAAAACTAAATGTCATTTGAGTTTGACTTATTTTTTAATAGGTCTATGGAATTTTTAATAACACCAAACTCTCTCTTCAAATGTCCTAACACCTCAGGTTAGCTGCACATTTCATCTTCCTCCTTCCATCACTGTAGAACACAAATCCCTAAGTGTGAAAAGTGGTGGTAGTTAAGCATATATTTAGTAAAGAAAAGATTCCTTTCATAAATAGATTCTAATTTCTTCAATGGCTCTGTTATAAAAGTTGGAGCTCAGCAATTGGAGTTTCTTGAAAGCAAAGGTACCTATAGTTCGCCATTGGGGAAGAAGGGAGAAGGAAAGGAGAAAAGGGAGAAATGGAGGCATTTCTGGCAAGTGCTAAGAAGAAAAGGGGGATAGGGAAGGACAGAGGAGCCTGGTGTGCTTCGGTCCATGGGGTGGCAGCGAGTCGGACACAACTTAGCAACTGAACAACAGCCAGGCTTGGTGCTTTCTCCTTGTCTGATGATATTTCTGTCTTAAATTTTCTATGATCCAAATCAAGCCATATTGCTCCATATCCATCTGGCATTCCACTTAAGCAGTTATAATGGGGTGAAAGGAAAGTCTCATGGATTGCAGGACATTTCTTTAAAAGGAAATAAAATGTGTACAATAGTATACATTGTTCAAAAGTTAGTACTAGCTCCAGTTTATTCCAGTTGCATTCTTTAAATCAGCTTAATTTTTCATGACTCAATGTCCGGCCAAAAACTACTACAGCAAAGAACTAAGAGTGGATTGGCTGCTTATAGGGATGGGATTTCTTTTGGGGTGATGAAAATACTCAGAAATTAGAGAGTAGTGATGGTTGTAAAACATAAGGACTATATTAAAAAACACTTGAATTGTGCATTTTAAAATGGTAAATTGTACATGAATTTTATCTTAATTAAAAATTAACAGGGTTCACTAGAAGCTTTCAAAGTTAACAGTGTTTTTTTTTTTTTTTTCACACACTCTCTCTGAGGATATGGAGAAATAAGACACTGACCTTAATTATGAGCAAAGAGTCCTACAATCTGGCACTTAAGACAAAACTTCTAAGATAATACCTGGAGGTTTCCTCTGGCTTTCTCCTTTCCTTAACCACTGTGCTTCTTTTTTGTCAAATCTTCTCCTTTTACCCAATATTGTTTGCTAAATAGTGATGACATTTTAAGATAGACAAAGCATCCTGAATCAGCCAAGAGTTTTTTTTACTTCATCAACCTAACTTGTCCCAAGCTTGATTTACTAGAAACCCCTCACGGATGTGAGAACTCATGACTTCTTTTTCATCATATCCTTCTGCACAAATCAATAGGGATTTTGATTGAACAGCTAAATTAGCTTTTTGAAACTGAGCTGATCTAAGGTTGCGATTCTGCTAATTTAAGAGAAGTATTGAAAGCTGAATTCAGGCTCAACAAACGAACAAAAAGATGGGTCAATTTTCAAAAATCTGCAATAATCTGGTTCTTACCTATTTCTCCAGCTTCTTGTGGAAGGACAGCCTCACCTTGAACTTTGCACTCTAGCCACTCTATCATTTATCCCATTTCCCCTGCCACTCACAGGGCCTTTGCACGTGCCATCGTCTCTCTCCTGTATATTCTCTCTCTTTCGCCTAGCTGATTTCCTCTCATCTTTCAGCTCTTCCTGGACCAAGCCAAAACTCCGAGGGAGTCTTGTAATCACCGGCGGTGCAATTAGGAGCACATTTAATAGACGTGGGAAATCGTATCTCAGCAACGGAGGTTCCAGGCACCCTAGACGTGATGTCATTTTGCAGACTTTTCAAGATCTTGGAAAGCTAGCGGCAGGGCTGTGAGATCAAAGCACAGGCTTTCTCCGGTGCGCGCCCCGCAGGAAGGGGTGGTTGAGGGACTCCAGGGTGCGTTTCGGCTTGAGGCTACTCGAGGAGCCGGGAGAGGGGACGCAGGGTGGCAGGACGGCCACTCGCCTCGTTCTCGCCCCAGCTGGCCGTGCTCTGGGCTCGTCCCAGGGGGCAGCCCAGGCGAGCTTCGCTTTCCCCACCGAGACCCTATGAGCCACCCGGGGCCCGCCGCCTCGTGGACGCTCCACGGACACTCACCATTCGCCGGCGTGGAGAGGCGCGGCAGGCCAAGAAGGAGCAGCGCCGCCGCCCAGAGCCGGGCGCCGGGGCCGGGTCCCTCGGCAGCCATGGTGCGGGCGTCCGTGGGCCCGCAGCTGGAGCGCGGGCTCCGACCGCGCCGAGATCCCGCTGCCCGCGCCGCTGCCCGGCGCGCGCCTCTCGGCTCCGCGCGCTGCGCTGTGTTCGCGCGTCGCAGGCTTAGCCCCGCGCACGCAGAGAGGGGGGAGCGCGGCGGGCCTGGGAGGCTGGGGACGACGGAGCCGCAGCGCGGGGGCCCAAACTCCCGGGGGTCTCGTCCGCGGCGCCGGGGAGGCGGCTGCAGCCCGGCTCCGCCTTCGCGCTGGGCACCTGGAGGTCTCGGTGCCAAAGGAGGCTGCGCCGGACGGACGGCAGGCTCCCAGGGCGCCTCCCGGACGAAGGGGAAGGGCTTGAGGAGGCGGGAGACCAGAGCACCGGCTTCAGGGCATCCCCGCCTGCCTGGGGACCCTCTGAGAAAGGGGGACGCAGTCTTGAGAGGCCTAGCCCCTCCAGGAGGACCGGGAAAAATCGGATGCCTAACTCTGTCCTCTGCTTCTTGACTTTGCAGCTGGAGTTCTCCTAGAGTGGAATAATTTTTTTTTTTTTTTTTAAGAAAACTAACTGGCCAGCCTCATTCCGAGGAGTGACACGGACTAGCGAGACTCCTTTTCCCCTAAAAGGCCTGACAGTCATTCACGTGTAAGTGTAAATGAATTTACTTAACTGTTCATCTTCTAACAGCTAGTTGGTAAGCTGAGGAGTGAGAATTCACACATCTGGGCTGGAGGGGACCTTCTGACGCCTGGCGATCGCTGAGAACGGTGGGGAGGGGACAGGAGGCACCTGTAGGAGGAGCTGCGCTTTGCTTGCTTCAGGAACTGTGCCTACCACCGTTTTTTTAGAATAATCCATTGGATATTACTAGCGAATCCGAATGACATTTTCAAGTTTGTCTTTATTCAGGCCTGTGTTGGCCTGGCCTGATTTGGAGAGATAGCACGCTCTAAAGGTTTAATTGGTACAATTGTTTTAGAGAACTATTTGGTTATTTCATATAAAGTTAAAATACACCTCCCCAAAGACAGAGAATTCCACTCCTGAGTGTATATCCAAAAAAAAAAAAAGAATGTCCACAAAAAGATTTATACCCAAATTTCATAGCAGCTTTAGTCACAATAACTAAAAACTGGGAGCAACCCACATGTCATCCATTGACTGAATAGAAAAACAAACTGCATCATGTTTATGCGATAGAATACCCTTCATCAGTTAGAGGAAGTAAATATTGATGCACTCAGTCACATGGATGAATCTCAAAAATATATAAGTGAAATTTAGCAAAAGAGTTCATACTGTACGGGGGACCACCAGGCAAGTCCCTGCATGATTCCATTTTTATATGAAGTTCACAAAGGGGCGGGACTAATCTGTGGTGAAAACAATGGTGTGGTCGCTTTGAGGAGGTGGGAACACACAGAGCTTCTGAAGAAATGAGAGCATCCTGTATGATGGGGATGATGGTCACCCGAGTGTATGTACTCTGTCACTACACTGTACACTTAAACTCTGTGCGTTGTGTTGCATGTTATTTAAACCTTAATAACAACTATTTCAAAAATAATGAGTTCAGTTCTTGCCCTGAAAAAACAAGTAGGTTTAACAGAAGAGAGTTTAATGAAAGGACCACAGACAGAGATGTGGGCAGGGTTGAGAGAACCAGTAAGGGATGTTAAAGCTCTTGGGATTGTCAACAGCAGGAAGGTGTGAGGGGAGGTGGAGGTGTTATCAAAACCCAGCAGGAACGTGGTCATGAAAAGAGAGGTTAACCACAGTTGGAGGAACATAATCGTTGCCAGTGGTCTGGTAGTGGGGAAGAAATACTCCAATCTCTCTCTCCTTCTACCCTTGTGGCTGAACCATTTGATAGCTGAAAGGCAAGGGAGCGCTGGTGCCTCGGTCCTCAGGAGTCATCCTCCCAGGTAATCCTGCCTGCAGAGTCGGGCAGAGTGGGTGCAGAGTGGATCCGGAGAGGCAATCAGAAATCAACCAGCACAGTCCATCTGTTTTTTCCTTTCATTTGCATGAACATAATTGGGAACAAAACAGGGGAAACACAAAGTTCTATCAGTTTCTATATGATCTGGGAATACGTCCATTCAATCAGACTTTCACTTGGAGCTAAACAATAACATCAACCACCATCACTGCTTATTTACACATGAGTGCTGTCTCACATGCAGAGAAAAAAGTAAATGCTTATCATTAAATGTAGATAGTACAGTCCTCGATCCCACAACTGGCCAAGAGGTGTCAGTTGATAATCATTGCAATATTGCCCTTCTGCCCCCTGAGCCTCTTGGCCAACGTGATTTCTTTTAACTGGTAGGAGAGATCCAAACCTTCATTCCTGCTGAAGCCCCACCTTTCTTAGTTTGCCATGGTTTCTCACTGACTGTTGCTATTGGACAGATTCCTGGGATCTAGACATAGTCATCCATTCCCCCATCAGGTAGCAGCAACCCCCTTGGTAATCGGGACCAGTCACTAGTCGGTAGAGGGACCTCCTCTGTCTGTTGGAGAGCAATTTGAGTTTCCAATTCACTGGCACATGCCTGTGTGTTCCTCGTGGAAATATATCTCCCTTGCCTACCCAACCCTTCTAATTCACCAGTCTAAAGGTTGTGGGGCTGATTTGCAGAATTTTGATAGGTGATTTATCATATGCAATAGAAGGGAGGTCATTCCTACTTCCACTCCTTGGTTCTTAGTGTACTCTGTCTATAAAAGAAATGACACCATGCATTGGTGACTGGTTTAAGGCACATACTGTATCCTGGGCAGGTGCCCTAACCACTCTATAGAGTGTTAGCTCAGCTAGTACCCTGTGACCTTACCTTTTGATCAAGCCATCTCTTTCTGGGTGAGGTGCGTAGAGTAGGATTCAAGAACATGACTCCATTCCCTACTGCCTTTGTGGCAGAATCAGCTTCTTGGTTATAGACGATGTACTGTGTGATTCCACTGCCATCAGTGAGGCATTCTGAGTTGACGATATCGTGCTAGAAGAAGCAAGGCAGGCAAAGAAGACAAAATCATATCGAGATTAAGTATCTGTTCCAATGAGGACGAATATTGATAACTATAACCGCTGTGAGAAAAGGGATCCAGTATAAGCTTTTCTCCCACATAACCAACAAGAGGGGCCAGCGAGGGAATCGATGCTGTGGGGACTCACTGTAGCCTCTGCCTGTTGGCATGTTGGACACTGAGCAGTGATGGAAACCAGGTCAAATCTAAGGAAGAAGAGAAGCTTGTGTTATTGCACTCTTGCCTGGGTTCCGTCTCTGCCACTGTGGCCCCGACGTGCATGGTTGTGTTACACAAGCATAGGTGTGGCTGGAGACAGAGGTAACTGACAACCAGAGAACAAGTTCAGTGCTCCAAGGTGCCCACAGGACTGTCAGGGGCACCCTCTCCACTGAATGTCTCCGGGGGCCATAGGCTATGTACACAGTTCCAGGCTGTGCGTTTCAACAGGTCCGTACTGACATCTTATTACCAGTTTTTCAGCGCTGACCTTTTCAGTTTTCTGACTAGCTGTTTTAGGCATTATGCATAAACCAGTGCAGATCCATGGATAAGGCCATCTCTCCTTTCATGTAAACTAAAGTCCCACACGTTGGGAGAATTTTCTTTTGCTACTGTGTTTTTCATTGTGGTGAAATATACATAACATGAATATAAATATACATAGCATAATATGAACTTACCACTTCAATCATTTTTAGCGTACAATTCTGTGGCATTAAATACCATCTCATTGCTGTGTGGCCATCACTCCTGTTCATCTCCAGAACTCTTTCATTGCCCCCAGCTGAAGCTTTGATCCCATTAAACAATAAATCCTGTTCCTCCGCTCCCTCCTGGCCACCGCTGTCCTACCTTCTGTATCTGTGCATTTGACTGTTCTAGGAGCCTCATGTAACTGGAATCATACAATATGTGTCCTTTTGTGTTACTACTGTTTTATTTCTGCACCAGACTAGAGAAGACTAGTGCCACACCATGGACACTCAAGGGTAGAGCAAGCCCAGATTTTCCCCTTGTGAGCCCGTAGATGTGGGTTGAGGTAGAGATAGCAAAGCAGCAGAAGCGGGTGCCCTGGGAGCCTGAGCCACCTGCTCAAGTAAGTTATTTGTTCCTTCCAGGCCTACTCTTGTACACACCATTTCCACTGAACAGTGGAACTCTGCGTCTAATTCAAAATGCCTCATTCATGAGACCAGCTGAAGTCTCATACTCCAGTGGTCAACCAGTCCAGGCCAAAAAGGGGGAAAAAAACCAAAAAGATGTCTGGTTAATTTACAATGTTGTGTTACTTTCAAGTGTACAGTAAAGAGATTCAGTTATATTGTTGTTCAGTGCTAGGCTGTGTCTGACTTTTTGTGACCCCATGGACTGCAGCACAGCAGGCTCCCCGGTCCTTCACTATCCTTCTGGAGTTTGCTCAAAACCACTGAGTTGGTGATGCTGTCTAACTATCTCATCTTCTGCAGCTCTCCTCTTTTGCCTTCAATCTTTCCTAGCATCAGGGTCTTTTCTAATGAGTTGGCTCTTTGCATCAGGTGACCAAAGTATTGGAGCTTCAGCTTTAGCATCAACCCTTGCAATGAATACTTAGGGTTAATTTCCTTTAGGATTGACTGGTGTGATCTCCTTGGTGTCTAAGGGACTCTCAAGAGTCTTCTGCAGCATCACAATTTGAAACCATCAATTCTTTGGTGCTCAGCCTTCTTTAAGGTCCAGCTCTCACATCCGTACATGACTACTGGAAAAAATCATAGCTTTGACTATATGGACCTTTGTCAGCAAAGTGATGTCTCTGCTTTTTAAGACACTGCCTAGGTTTGTCATAGCTTTCTTTCCAAGGAAATTCATGGCTGCAGTCACCCAAGTGATTTTGGAGCCCAAGAAAATAAAATCTGTCACTGCTTCCACTTTTTGCCCTTCTATTGGCCATAAAGTGATGAGACCAGATGCCACAATCTTAGTTTTTTGAATGTTGAGTTTTAAGCCAGTTCTTTCACTCTCCTCTTTCACTTTCATCAAAAGGCTCTTTAGTTCCTCTTAGCTTTCTGCCATTAGGGTGGTATCATTTGCATATCTGAGGTTGTTATTTCTCCCAGCAATCTTGATTCCAGCTTATGATTCATCCAGCCTGGCATTTTGCATGATGTACTCTGCATATAAGTTAAATAAACAAAGTGACAATATATAGCCTTGTCCTACTCCTTTCCCAATTTGGAATCAGTCCGTTGTTCCATGTTCAGTTCTAGCTGTTGCTTCTTGACCCACATACAGGTTTCTCAGGAGACAGGTAAGAATACCAGGCTGATATTCCCATCTCTTTAAGAATTTTTCACAGTTTGTTGTCATCCACACAGTCAAAGGCTTTTGCATAGTCAATGAAGCAGAAATAGATGTTTTTCTGGAACACCTTGCTTTATGATGCAATGAATGTTGGCAGTTTGATCTCTGGTTCCTCTGCTTTTTCTAAACCCAGCTTGAACATCTGGAAGTTCTCAGTTCATGTACTGCTGAAGCCTAGCTTGAAGGATTTTGAGCACAGTCTTGCTAGCAAGTGAAATGAGTGCAATTGTACAGTAGTTTAAACATTCTTTGGCATTGCCCTTCTTCGCGATTGGAATGAAAACTGAGGTTTTCCAGTCCTGTGGCCACTGCTGAGTTCTCCAAATATGCTGACATGTTGAGTGCAGCGCTTTCACAGCATCATCTTTTAGGATTTGAAAGAGCTCAGCTGAAATTCCATCATCTCCAATAGCTATATTCATAGTAGTGCTTCCTAAGGCCCACTTGACTTCATACTCCAGGGTATCTGGATTTAGGTGAGTAACTGGATTTAGGTGAGTGATAAATTGTGATTATCTGAGTCATTAAGATCTTTTATGTATAGTTCATCTGTGTATTCTTGCCACCTTGTCTTAATTTCTTCTGCTTCTATTAGGTCCTTACTGTTTCTGTCCAATATCATACACATCTTTGCATGAAATGTTCCCTTGATATCTCCAGTTTTATTGACGAGATCTCTAGTCTTTCCCATTCTACTGGTTTTCTCTATTTTTGAGTGTTGTTCATTTAAGAATTCTTTCTTATCTCTCCTTGCTATTCTCTGGAACTCTGCATTCAGTTGGGCATATCTTTCCTTTGTTCCTTGCCTTTTGCTTCTCTTCTTTTCTCAGCTATTTGTAAAGCCTCCTCAGACAATGACTTTGCCTTCTTGCATTTCTTTTTCTTTGGTATGCTTTTGGTCACTGCCTCCTGTACAGTGCTATGAACCTCCATCCATAGTTTTTCAGACACTCTGTCCACCAGGTCTAATCCCTTGAATCTATCTGTCATCTCCACTGTATAGTCATAAGGGATTTGATTTAGGTCATACTTGAACAGCCTAGTGGTTTTCCCTACTCTCTTCAGTTTAAGCCTAAATTTGGCAATGAGGAGCTGAGGATCTGAGCCATGCTCAGTTCCAGGTCTTATTTTTGCTGACAGCATAGAGCTTCTCCATCTTCTGCTACAAAGAATGTAATCAGTCTGATTTCAGTATTGACCATTTGGTGGTATTCATGTGTAGAGTCATCTCTTGTGTTGTTGGAAAAGGGTGTTTGCTGTGACCAGTGTGTTCTCTTGACAACACTGTTAGCCTTTCCCTGCTTCATTTTGTGCTCTAAGGCCAAACTTGCCTGTTACTCCAGGTATCTCTTGACTTCCTACTTTTTGCATTCCAATCTTCTATGATGAAAAGGACATCTTTTTCTTGGTGTTAGTTCTAGAAGGTCTTGTAGGTTTTTATGGAACCGGTCAACTTCAGTTACTTCGGCATTGGTGGTTGGGGCACAGACTTGGATTACTGTGATGGTTTCTCCTGGAAACGAACTGAGATCATCCGTTGTCTCTCAGGTTGTACCTAAGTACTGCATTTCAGATTCTTCTGTTGACTATGAGGGCTACTCCATTTCTTCCATGAGATTCTTGCCCACAGTAGTAGTATAATGGTCATCTGAATTAAATTCGCCCGTTCCCATCCATTTTAGTTTACCAGTTCCTAAGATGTTGATGATGTTCACTCTTGCCATCTACTGTTTGACCACGTCCAGTTTATCTTGATTCATGGACCTGACATTCCAGGTTTCTACGCAATACTCTTCTTTACAGCATTGGACATTACTTTCACCACCAGTCACACCCACAACTGAGCACCGTTTCTGCTTTGGCCCATCTGTGCCATTCTTTCTGGAGCTATTAGTAATTACCTTCTGCTCTTCCCCAGTAGCATACTGGACACCTTCTGACCTGGGGGCTCATCTGCTGTAATATCTCTTTGCCTTTTCTTACTGTTCATGGGGTTCTCGAGGCAAGAATAGTGGTTTGCCATTCTCTTCTCCAGTTACACATGTATATATACATGTGATTATATCTTCAGTTATACGCGTGTGTATATATATATTTTTCAGATTCTTTTCTGTTACAGGTTATTACAAGATATTGAATATAGTTCCCTGTGCTCTACAGTCGGACTTCGTTGTTTATCCACTCTGTATGTAACAGTTTGTATCTGCTAATTCCAAACTCCCAATCCATCACTCCTCCTACACACAGCCTTTCTCTAGGTCTGTGTGTCGGTTTCTGTTTTGTAGGTAAGTCCACTTGTGTCATATTTTAGATTCCACCTATAATTGATATTACATGATATTTGTCTTTCTCTTTCTGACTTACTTACCTTAGTATGGTCATCTCTAGGTTCATCCATGTTGCTGCAAATGGCATTGTTTCATTCTTTTTATGGCTGAGGAGTTCACTTCCATGCACTGGAGAAGGAAGTGACAACCCACTCCAGTGTTCTTGCCTGGAGAATCCCAAGGACGGGGGAGCCTGGTGGGCTGCCGTCTATGGGGTCGCACAGAGTCGGCCATGACTGAAGCGACTTAGCAGCAGCAGGAGCAGCAGTATTCCATTGTGTATGTATACCACATCTTTTAAAAATTGTTTTGGCCACATTTTACGGCATGGGAGACTTCCCCCACCAGGAATCAAACCCATGCCCTCAGCAGTGGAAGCTCAGAGTCTTAACCACTGGACCACCAGGGGAATGCATACCACATCTTCTTTATCCACTCCTCTGTTGATGGACCTTCAGGTGGTTTCCATGTCTTGGCCATTGTGAATAGTGCTGCTCTTAACACAGGGGTGCAGGTACCTTTTAAAAAATAGTTTATTTGAGTTTTGGCTTCTCTGGGTTTTTGTTGCTGCACACAGGCTTTCTCTGGTTGCAGCAAGCAGGGGCTACTGTTTGTTGCAGAGTGTAGGCTTCTCATCGCTGTGCGTGGCTTCTCTTGCAGAGCATGGGTTCTAGGCCCAATAGGCTTCAGTATTTGTGCTGCATGGGCTTAATTGCTCTGCAGCATGTGGGATCTTCCCAGACAAGAAATTGAACCCGTGTCCTCTACACTGGCAGTTGCCTTTTTAATCAGTAGACACCAGGAAAATCCCATGTATATATATATTTTTAAATGTTTATTTTTATTTACTTATTTGGCTGCACAGGGTCTTAGTTGTGGCCTGTGGGATCTAGTTCCCCAACCAGGGATCAAACCCAGGGCCCCAGCACTGAGAGATCAGAGTCTTAGCCACTGGACCAACCACGTATCTTTTTGAAGTAGAGTTTTGTCCAGGTATATGCCCAGGAGTGGGATTGCTGCATCATGTGCCAGCTCTAATTTTAGTTTTATGAGGAGCCTCCAAGCTCTTTTCCATAGTGGCTGCACCAACTTATGTTCCCACGACCAGTGCAGAAGGGTTCCCTTTTCTCTACACCCTCTCCAGCATTTGTTGTTTGTAGATTTTTTTATGGTGGTCATTCTGACTGGGGTGAGGGGGTACCTCATTGTAGTTTTGATCTGCATTTCTCTAATAACTAGCAATGGCGAGCATCTTTTCATGTGCCTGTTGGCCATCTGTATGTCTCCTTCAGAGAAATGTCTCTTCAGGTCTTCTGCCCATTTTTCGATTGGGTTGTTGATTTTTTTTTGTCGTTGAGTTATGTGAGCTATTGTTTATTTTGGAAATCAAGCTGTGTTGCATCATTTGCAAATGTTTTCTCCCAGGCTGTAGGCTGTCTTTTTGTATTGTTTATGGTTTCCTTTGCTGTATAACCATTGTATCTTCTTATTCATGATGTAGTACCTGCCTGTCAATTTCTCTCAAGATACAGCGCTGAGATAAACAGTGAAAATGTGCTGCTATTTTTGCGGCTGAAGGAATGAAAAATGAACCATTTAGTGTGTTAATAACATAACGGAGGCCAAAGCCCATATTTATTCTAGTAATGACAATATACCTGCAAGAGCAGATGCAATTGGCATCAGCCCCTGATTAGATTGAAGATAAGCTGGCAATATTTTCCAATAATTCCATAGTATTTTACGGCTTTTGCTCTGGCAGATGGGAAAGAAAGATTGAATGACAAAAAGTCCTGGTTTGTATATCCTTTTTACACCTGTTGTCACAGAGTGCCATCCAGTTTCATATGTGACCCAGAGTTTTCATTTTCTAGAGAAATATTATTAACACTAGAATTAACATAAGCCACAATGGCAGTCCTCAATTTTGCACTCCTGGCTTCTGTATGTTTTCATCTAGTAGTGGTCGAGATGCATGTGTATTTCTCATTTGAAAACATGATTAAACAGGAATGATAAGCAGTGACCCATCCCATTTTCCCTGATCGTTCTCTGAGGCCTTGTAACCAACCACTCCCTTTTAAGCACAGTATACAGAATGATCAGTGATATAAATCAAGTGTGCTCAGACACATGGAGTGAGGGGCAGCTCACTCTTTATGGTCTCTACCCACCAGCCACTCAGTTTACTAGGCATGAGCCCACCATGCCACCAGCAGGTCAGGAGTGTGGGACCTTATAAGTTAGGTTAATATGAAAACTGTCCAGAAAATAGAGACTGAGGACTCCTGTTTTGGAGCGCTGAGTATGTAGTTTAAACGCTTTTGCTGCATTCTATGTGCAGGTGTGAACAAGAAACCATAAGTAACTTCTCCAGCTCCTTGTGACCGTACCATGTAGGTCACTGTTTCGTGATGCTAGTTCAGTTCAGTTCAGTCGCTCAGTCGTGTCCGACTCTTTGCGACCCCATGAACTGCAGCACGCTAGGCCTCCCTGTCCATCACCAACTCCCGGAGTTCACTCAGACTCATGTCCATCGAGTCAGTGATGCCATCCAGCCATCTTATCCTCTGTCATCCCCTTCTTCTCCTGCCTCCAATCCCTCCCAGCATCAGAGTCTTTTCCAATGAGTCAACTCTTCGCATGAGGTGGCCAAAGTACTAGAGTTTCAGCCTTAGCATCATTCCTTCCAAAGAAATCCCAGGGCTGATCTCCTTCAGAATGGACTGGTTGGATCTCCTTGCAGTCCAAGGGACTCTCAAGAGTCTTCTCCAACACCACAGTTCAAAAGCATCAATTCTTCGGTGCTCAGCCTTCTTCACAGTCCAACTCTCACATCCATACATGACCACAGGAAAAACCATAGCCTTGACTAGACGAACCTTTGTTGGCAAAGTAATGTCTCTGCTTTTCAATATGCTATCTAGGTTGGTCATAACTTTGCTTCCAAGGACTAAGCGTCTTTTAATTTCATGGCTGCAGTCACCATCTGCAGTGATTTTGGAGCCCAGAAAAATAAAGTCTGACACTGTTTCCACTGTTTGCCCATCTATTTGCCATGAAGTGAAGGGACCAGATGCCATGATCTTCATTTTCTAAATGTTGAGCTTTAAGCCAACTTTTTCACTCTCCACTTTCACTTTCATCAAGAGGCTTTTTAGTTCCTCTTCACTTTCTGCCATAAGGGTGGTGTCATCTGCATATCTGAGGTTATTTATGGGTTATTCCCTTTCTCTGGAGAATAAGTTTCCAGAGAGTAGGAGCTGTAGCTCACTATCTCTGTATCTCAGTGTCTCCACAGCCCTTATCCCAGTGCCTGGCACATAATAAATATTCAACAAATGTCTGATAAATGAACGAGTCTGTACTTCCCATGGTATCGCGGGCACTCTGCTTCCCTCAGCCCACCTGCTCAAATGCATGTTCATCTTTTTTGATTCAATACTAGCATCATCTCCTCTGAGAAGTCTTCTTTTGGACTAGTCCAGTCTCCCCACTCACAGTGCTCTCTTTTGTGCTCCCAGTGTACCCTGAACATTGTCTCAGTAATCACGGATTTTTTAGTTTTTTGGCTCTGCTGGGTCTTCATTGCTGCGTGCAGGCTTTTCCTAGTTGCAGCGAGCGGGGCTGCTCTTGGTCGTGGTGCCCGGGCTTCTGTTGTTGTGGCGCACAGGCTCTGGGTCTGCGGGCTCAGTAGCTGTGGCTCACGAGCTTCAGAGCACAGGCTCAGTAGTTGCGGCGCACGGGCCTAGTTGCTCCATGGCCTGTGGGATCATCCTGGACCAGGGATCGAAGCTGTGACCCTGCAGTAGCAGGCAAATTCCTTACCACTGAACCACCAGGGAAGCCCATGGCCTTTATTTTTTAATTGGAGTATAGTTGCTTGACCGTGTTGTGTTCATTTCTGCTGTATGGCAGTCAATAAGTCACATGCCTGTTTCTTGGATTTCCTTCCCATGTAGGTTACCACGGAGCATTGATAGAGTTACCTGTGCTGTACAGGTGGTTAAGTTTTTTGATTTAATTAATTTATTTATGTGACCATGCCCTGCGGCGTGTGGGATCTTGGTTCTCTAATCAGGGATTGAACCTTTGCCCCCTGCAGTGGAAGCACAGTGTCTTGACCGCTGGACCACCAGGGAAGTCGATGCATCTGTAATGGAGTGATTGTCCTATAGGCCTGTCTCTCCCACTCGTCTGCATGTCCCTGATGACAGACACCGTGTCTTTTCTGTGGTTTTATCTCTGATGCCTTGGGAAGTACCTGGGTCATAGTGGTTCTCAACCTCTGCTTGATGAATTCATCATACATGCAGCTCCATGGGGTTAACTCATCCAAGAAGAGAGCAGATCAAGGGTCATGGTAATGCTTTCAGTAAAACAATGCATTTGCCAACGGACTGCGCAAATCTCTTCTTAGTGTCTTCTTTTTTAGGGCTGTGACCACGTCCACTTATATTCTTCTGTCTCTGATAGCTAGTAGGCATTTAATTAAGCTTCAATGAGCAGAAAGATAAATAAATGAGGCTCAAAAGCAATATACATCAGCCAACGTAGATTTCAGACTTGATGGATTCAAAGCCGTCTTGCAAATCATCTGCCTCCAGTCTGAAGCCACGTAACGAAAAATCACTGCACAATGTAGCATTTACATGCAGGCTGCCTTCAGGGCTACGGAGTTTGTGGGCTGGGTCCTGAGTAAACACAGGCTACACTGAAGAGCCATTGTGGGCGCTGGGAGTTCTTTCAAGTTCCTCTGGGGTCTGAACTTGATTTGCAGCTGGAGCCAAGTCCCAACCAAGCCCCCCCCCCACCCCTGTTTTCAGCAATTGAATTATTAACTAAAAGGAAATCGTCCAGGGTATAACAGTTAGCAGCAGGCTGCCAGTGGTCAGGAAATTTTATTTTGTTTACTGAGAGTGTTTGCACTTAATCTAAGGAAGAGTAGGAACGAGAACTCAGAAAGCAATTCTGAAGTTCTGGTTCTGAAGGAAGACAGGCTTTGGACCGGGCAGGAAGGCAGTTCAGGGCAGCCAAGGAATGGCACTGCAGTGCGGTCCCTCAGGACAAGGCTGATTTCATGGTAGTATTACCTACACCTTCCTTCTGTCCAGGCATTTTGGGGAGGGCTCCAGGCTCCCCGATATCTCCTGCAATCCCCAATTTGAATTCTGCGTTGTTCGCTGAAGTCTTTGATCCTTATTGAGATGCAAATGCCACTGAGAGGGACACCTATGAAAAGGCATCTGAGTTTCAGTCTGACTTTTGCAACTAAATGAATATATCTCTTTACATCTCTGGGCCTCAGATTCTTTACCTATAAAATAGAGATGAAAGTGCCACCTAACATACAGGGTTTTTGAGACTGGAATTTGTAAATAAAAAACCTTTCTACAGAAAGAATGATTATCCATAATAGTTTGTTTCTACATGCATGGTGCCTTAGCCACTTGCATCGCTCTGTGTCGTATTAGGTATCTGCTTCTAACTCAGTGGGTTTCCCAGGTGGCTCAGATGGTAAAGTGTCTGCCTGCATTGCGGGAGACCTGGGTTCGATCCCTGGCTCAGGAAAATCCCCTGGAGAAGGAAATGGTAACCCACTCCAGTACTCTTGCCTGGAAAATTCCGTGGACGGAGGAGCCTGGTAGGTTATGGTTCATGGGATCACAAAGAGTCAGACACGACTGAGCAACTTCACTTTCACTTTCTAACTCAGTACATGGGACACAGTAGGTGCTCAATAAAGGGTAGATGAATTCAGTTCAGTCGCTCAGTCGTGTCCGACTCTTTGCGACCCTATGAACCACAGCACGCAAGGCTTCCCTATCCATCACCAACTCCTGGAGCTTACTCAAACTCATGTCCATCAAGTTGGTGATGCCATACAACCATCTCATCCTCTGTCGTCCCCTTCTCCTCCTGCCTTCAATCTTTCCCAGCATTAGCGTCTTTTCAAATGAGTCAGTTCTTTCCATCAGGTGGCCAAAGGAGCTTCAGCATCAGTCCTTCCAATGAATATTCAAAACTGATTTCTATTACAATTGACTGGTTTGATCTCCTTATAGTACAAAGGACTCTCAAGAGTCTTTTCCAACACCACAGTTCAAAAGCATCAGTTCTTCAGTGCTCAGCTTTCTTTATAGTCCAACTCTCACACCCATCCATGACTACTGGAAAAACCATAGTTTTGACTAGATAGACCTTTGTCAGCAAAATAATGTCTCTGCATTTTAATATGCTGTCTAGGTTGGTTATAGTTTTTCTTGCAAGGAGCAACGTCTTTTAATTTCATGGCTGCAGTCACCATCTACAGTGATTTTGGAGCCCAAGAAAATAACGTCTGTCACTGTTTCCACTGTTTCCCCATCTATTTGCCATGAAGTGATGGGACCAGATACCATGATCTTAGTTTTTTGAATGTTGAGTTTTAAGCCAACTTTTTCACTCTTCTCTTTCACTTGCATCACGAGGCTCTTTAGTTCCTCTTCGCTTTCTGCCATAAGTGTGGTCATCTCCATATCTGAGGTTATTGATATCTCTCCTGGCAATCTTGATTCCAGCTTGTGCTTCATCCAGCTCGGCATTGAATTGAGTAAGTGAACTGAGCAAGACTAATTTATAACAGCAGGAAGATAAGTGTTCTCAGGCTTCGATCATGTCCAACAGTAAGATTCTCACTTCTTTAAAGGTCACAGAGTAACCACTGAGCTCTGGCCTTTTGCTCTGGGAAAGCAGGGCAAACTGACCATGTCTGCTGAATTCCCTGTGGAGCTCTCAGTCTGCTATTAGGGACTGTTCTTCCTAGGTCTCCCTCAGATAGTTCATGTATTAACATAGACTGTCCTGTTGTACCCACTGTTGTATCTGTACTTGTCAAGCCATGCGTTCAAACCTTCATTTCCAGAAGAATGGTCATCATGTACATGGGACATGGTGAGAAGACAGGGAAACCCAACCCACAACGTGACATGTTAAATATCTCTTATCTTAGCCCATATGTTGCTTTTTGCTTTTTGCTGAAGTACAGCAAAGACAGAGACATTGAAAAGTTTTCTTTGAGAAGTAGTGTGATAGAAGAGCCCAAGATGCTTGGCTTCTTCTCTTAGTCTGTTATCAACCTATTGGGTTAATCATTCCTTTGCACTCCATTTCCGGTTCAGCAGAGCCAAGGAATGAAGAGGTGGCTTCTAAGGAGACTTCCATCATTCTCTGATCCAACGGCCCCTTTCCTCCTGCATGGTGGTTTTCTGTGTTTAGAGTGCCTCCTGCTGGCCAGACCAGAATCCCTACCCCTACACTCCCCACATTTGTCAGCGCATGGGGCTAAACTGCGTATTCTGCTGGAAAGAGAGTTGGGTGGGGGTGTCTTGGTCCTGCCACACAAGACTATCTGGAAAAAGAAAGAGACCCCCTCAGGAAGAGGACAGAGGTTTATGTAAGCTGCCCAAGAGCTGTAAGGGTCCCCAAAAAGAGCTGTAAGGGGTCCCCAAAAAGAGCTGTAAGGGGTCCCCAAATAGTGATGCGCCACAAAGGACCCAGGAGCCCACACAGGGGGAGGAAGAAGACCTAATGTCAAACAAAGTCGTGCATTTCTATTGCTAAGTGTCTAGTGCCAATTTCTGAAACAAAACTGTATCTTCAAATTTAAGTGGTAGTGGGACTGTTAACCTTGAAGTGAGAAAAAAATCCATGGACTCACTGGGAATTTGGGGGCAGGGACAATTATCCTCGTGAAATAATGTTCAAAGGAACAGTGAAAGGTGAAAACAAACTTGTGTTTTGATCACAATCCATGTATCACCTGCCAATTCACATACTTCAAAGATATATATTTTATTCATTTGAGCCTCCGTTTGCTGTCTGTATGTATCAAGCTGTGGGCAAATATTTTCTCTTTTTAGTATTATGTACTAGAAGCTAAAACCACTTACTGAGGAGTTAGCAAATCATCAATAATTAGGTTAAGTCATGTTCAAATAACAGTAGGAATGTACGCATGACAATTTTCCAGGCAATTAACTAGAATTGACTTGGACCCAGGTAGGTAGTGGGGGAAAGTTACGTTTGGTGTTCCTCCTCTATTCCCTGCTAAGTGGGTAGCAGGGTGCTGAAGAGAGAAACAAGTGCATTCTGCTACTTGGTAGTACTGTGAACAAGGGCAAATTGCTTTGCTCTCATTTATTCATTCAGCAAGCAAGTGATGGGGAAACAAGAAGTTGAGAGGAACATGCAAGTTGGAGGAGGTTGACAGCTGAAATCTAGGGATGCTGCTGGGTGTGATCAAGAGAGGGAAGCTGGCACACGTGGGAGGTGCTGCAGAGGCCACGAGCCGGGGGGACCCACCAGACATTGAATGAAGAGCAGAAGAGCATCCCTGTCCAGGGAAGACTTGCATACATGCCTCTTGGGTTGCTAGGCATGCCATCGGCTGTCTTAGTGCCTATTAACTTTGCGTTCCAGCCTTTAAAAGGTGGTCAAGCTTGCTTTAATTTATTTTTAAAAGGTAGGAATAGCCTTGGGAGAATAATTAAAAGCCCACTGTTTTTTGTTACATTATATTTTAAGACAGCATATTTTCCTGTCTACTGACTTTTAAGAGGGCCCTGCCAAGTAGTCTGTGTAAGAGTAAATGAGCATATAAAAGGTTTGCTCTGTAGCTATTTGAACATGGTTTTTACGGAATTTTATCTTCATTCACATGAAAAAATAAACAATTCTTCACTTCAGCTTCTCCAGGCTCACCAAAAATGCACAATGTGTGCCTACAGAAGCAAAAGGGGAAAAGATGAAAAAAATAACTCAGTGTGCAGGGGAAAGGATTCTGTTACATGAACAGAGGGCAACATATGGATTGGTTAGATGGTGATGTTGACCAAAGTATTGGGGGGGAAAATGGAGGAATAGGATCTTTTGAAATACTGCAGAGGAAAAGCTACTACAAACACACTGTGTAGAAAATAATCTGCAAATGCCAGAGAAGTTGTCTGGCAGAATGACACTCTCTTACCCAAAGGTCTTCTGTTTTTATTCCAAAATGTGCTTTTCACCAGTACAACTCTAATACTTTATCAAATTTAAAATTTCACAAGTCAAAATGAATTCATTGACTTATCTAAAGAATGTTATATAAAAGCCAGAGTACCCTTTGACTGCTGATCCTATCAAAGACAAACCCTTGACCTTCTAGCGATGTCTCCTGTTAAGAGTTCAGTGGGTACTATTGAAAGAGAATGAGGAAGATCTATATGTTCTAAAATAGAAGTCTGTGGAGAAAACAAAGAAATTTACTGAATATACATTATGATGGTACTCTTGTGAAAGATGAAAACACACTCAACAATTCTATCAATATATTATATCTATATCTGTATATCTATATTACAGCTATCTAGTTCTCTGTATTTATGTCTATACTGTCTACATGCTGTGCTGTGCTTAGTCGCTCCATTGTGTCTGACTCTTTGAGACCCCATGGACTGTAGCCCACCAGGCTTCTCTGTCCATGGGGATTCTCCAGGCAAGAATACTGGAATGGGTTGCCATGCCCTTCTCCAGGGGATCCTGGAGATCCATGCCCTTCTTCCCAACCCAGGGATTGAACCCAGGTCTCTTGCATTGCAGGCAGATTCTTTACCTTCTGAGCTACCAGGGAATATCTAAATCTGTATCTACTGAGTAGAAAAGGTTTAAAGAAATTTTCACTTCTGGTAATGGTGAAATAGATAAATTTCTTTCTGAGGGTAAGGGACATTTAGAAACCTATGCAAATTTTGATAAAAGCATTGCTCATCTAATAAGATAGTGAATAATTGTTAGACCAGGGTCTATGGAAGAGCAGGTGCTCAAAGTTATCTTAGGGATTAAAACTTCTTTCCTTCTGGGGGATTATTTACTCATTCTAGAGGGGACTGCTGAAAGGATGAGAAACTGAATGGTTGTTTTGATAGCCCTGTCAGGCTAAGGAAATGGAAAATACTACAGTGTAACCAAGAAGGGGTGTTTCTTTGCTTTGTGTTGGGACCTCAATGCTCCACATTAGTGATAAAGTTATACAAAAAAAGGCTGGGGTGGAGATTGCAACTCAGGTTTGAATAATCTCACTCATGAATTTTTCTCTTAAACTTTTATTTTGTATCGGGGTATAAGGCAATGGCACCCCACTCCAGTACTCTTGCCTGGCAAATCCCATGGACGGAGGAGCCTGGTAGGCTGCAGTCCATGGGGTCGCTGAGGGTTGGACACGACTGAGCGACTTCCCTTTCACTTTTCACTTTCATGCATTGGAGAAGGAAATGGCAACCCACTCCAGTGTTCTTGCCTGGAGAATCCCAGGGACGGCAGAGCCTGGTGGGCTGCTGTCTATGGGGTCGCACAGAGTCGGACACGACTGAGGCGACTTAGCAGCAGCATAGCCGATTAACAATGTTGTGACAGTTTCAGGTGAACAGTGAAGGGACTCAGCCGTACAGACACATGTATCCATCTTCCCCAAACTATCCTCCCATCTCCACTGCCACATAACATTGAGCAGAGCTCCGTATGCTGTATAGTAGGTCCTTGTTGGTGACCCCTTTTGACTACAGCGGTGTGCCCGTGTCCCAAACTCCCTCTCTCTTCCCCCCGTCAGCCATAAAAGTTCATTCTCTAAGTCTGAATCTCTTTCTGTTTTGTTAAGTAAATTCATTTGTATAGTTTTTTAGATTCCATATAAAAAGGATGTCAGACCATATTTCTCCTTCTCTAACTTAGTTCACTCAGTATGACAGTCTCTAGGTCCATCCATGTTGCTGCAGATGGAAGTATTTCATTCTTTTTAATGACTAAGTAATATTACGTTGTATATATTTACCACCTCTTCTTTATCCATTCCTCTCTTGGTGGACATTAGGTTGCCTCCACGTCTTGCTTACTGTAAACAGTGCTGCCGTGAACATTGGGGTGCATGTATCCTTTCAGATCATGTTTTCTCTGGATATATGCCCAGGGATGCGATTGCAGGGTCATATGGTAGCTTTGTTTTTAGTTTTTTGAGGGACCTCCATACTGTTCTCTATAATCAGCGTACCAAGTTACATTCCTACCAACAGTGTAGGAGGGTTACCTTCTCTTCACACCCTCTCCAGCATTTATTGTTTGTGGATTTTTTTTTTATGATAGTCATTCTGATTGGTGTGAGGTGATACCTCACTGAAGTTTTGATTTATGTTTCTCTGATAATTAGCACTATTGAGCAAATTTTCATGTGCCTTATGGCCATATGTCTGTCTTCTTTGGAGAAATGTCCATTTAGGTCTTCTTCCCATTTGTTGATTGGGTTGAACACAGCAATCATTGGTTGAACATAGGCAGAACACTCTCTGACATAAATCACAGTAATATCTTTTTCAGTCCGCCTCCCAGAATAATTGAAATAAAAACAAAAATAAACAAATGGGACCTACTTAGACTCAAAAGCTTTTGCATAGCAAAGGAAACAATAAACAAAACAAAAAGACAACCTACAAATTAGGAGAAAATATTTGCAAATGATATAACTAACAAAGGATTAGTTTCCAAAATTTATAAATAGCTCATGATGCTTAACAGCATCAAAACAAACATCCAATCAAAAAATGAGCAGAAGACCTAAATAGTCATTTCTCCAGTGAATTTTTAAAATTAATTTTTAGAGGTGGCAAGAATACACAGAAGAACTATACAAAAAAGATATTAGTGACCCCGACAACCACAACGGTGTGATCACTCACTTAGAGCCAGACATCCTGGAATGCGAAGTCAGGTGGGACTTAGGCAGCATCACTATGAACAAAGCTAGTGGAGGTGATGGAATTCCAGTCGAGCTATTTCAAATCCTAAAAGATGATGCTGTGAAAGTGCTGCACTCAGTATGTCAGCAAATTTGGAAAACTCAGCAGTGGCCACAGGACTGGAAAAGGTCAGTTTTCATTCTAATCCCAAAGAAAGGCAATGCCAAAGCTGTTCAAACTACAGCACAATTGCATTCGTCTCACACGCTAGCAAAGTAATGGTCAAAATTCTTGAAGCCAGGCTCCAACAATACATGAACCAAGAACTTCCAGATGGTCAAGCTGGTTTTAGAAAAGGCAGAGGAACCAGAGCTCAAATTGCTGACAGCTATTGGATTATCAAAAAAGCAAGAGAGTTTCAGAAAAACATCTACTTCTGCTTTATTGACTATGCCAAAGCCTTTGACTGTGTGGATCACAACAAACTGTAGAAAATTCTTAAAGAAATGGGAATACCAGACCATTTTACCTGCTTCCTGAGAAATCTGTATGCAAGTCAAGAAGCAACAGTTAGAACTGGACATGGAACGACAGACTGGTTCCAAATTGGGAAAAGAGTACGTCAAGGCTGTATATTGTCACTCTACTTATTTAACTTATATGCGAGTACATCATGAGAAATACTGGAATCAAGGTTGCAGGGAGAAATATCAATAACCTCAGATATGGAGATGACACCACCCTTATGGCAGAAAGTGAAGAGGAACTAAAAAGCCTCTTGATGAAAGTAAAAGAGGAGAGTGAAAAAGTTGGCTTAAAACTCAACATTCAAAAAACAAGATCATGGCATCTGGTCCCATCACTTCATGGCAAATAGATGGGGAAACAATGGAAACAGTGAGAAACTTTATTTTCTTGGGCTCCAAAATCACTGCAGATGGTGACTGTAGCCATGAAATTAAAAGATGCTTGCTCCTTGGAAGAAAAGCTATGACCAACATAGACAGCATATTAAAATGCAGAGACATTACTTTGCCAACAAATATCTGTCTAGTCAAAGCTATGGTTTTTCCAGTAGTCATGGATGGATGTGAGAGTTGGAGTATAAGGAAAGCTGAGCACTGAAGAACTGATACTTTTGAACAGTGGTATTGGAGAAGACTCTTGAGAGTCCTTTGGACTGTAAGATCAAACCAGTCAATCATAAAGGAAATCAGTTCTGAATATTCATCAGAAGGACTGATGCTGAAGCTGAAGCTGAAGTTCCAATCCTTTGGCCACCTGATGCAAATAACTGACTCATTTGAAAAGACCCTGATGCTGGGAAAGATTGAAGGCAGGAGGAGAAGGGGACGACAGAGGATGACATGGTTGGGTGGCATCACCGACTTGATGGACATAAATTTGAGCAAGCTCGGCAAGTTGGTGATGGACAGGGAGGCCTGGCGTGCTGCAGTCCATGGGGTTGCAAATAGTCAGACACAACTGAGTGACAACTAAACTGATATGCATCAATATATGATATTTGTTTTTCTCTTTCTGACTTACTTCACTCTGTACGGCAGTCTATAGGTCAGTTCACATCTCTGCAGATGGTACAGTTTTGTTCCTTTTAATGGTTGAGTAATATTCAATTGTATATCTATACATGAGTTCTTCTCTATTCATTCCTCGGTTAATGGGCATTTAGGTCGTTTCCATGTCTTGGTTAGTGTAAGTCGTGCTGCAGTGAACACTGGGGTGCATTTATCTCTGAATTATTGTTTTCTCTGGGTACATGCCCAGAAATAGGTTTGCTGGTTCATATAGTAGTTCTATTTTTAGTTTTTTAAGGACTCTCCATACTATTGTCCATAGTGACTGTGTCAACTTACATTCTCACCAACAGTGTAATTGGGTTCCCTTTTCTCCATACCCTCTCCAGCATTTATTGTTTGTAAATTTTTTGATGATGGCCAGTCTGGTGTAATGCGATACCTCGTTGTAGCTTGGATTTACATTTCAGTAATAATTAGTGTGTTGAGCATCTTTTCCTGTGTCTATTGGCCATCTGTATGTCTTTGGAGAAATGTCTATTTAAGGCTTCCCATTTTTTTTTGATTGGGTTGTTTGTTATTTTGATATCGAGCTGCAGGAGCTGTTTGTATATTTTGGAGAGTAATCCCTTCCCAGTTGCTTCATTTGCAAATGTTTTCTCCATTCTGAGTGTTGTCTTTTCATCTTGTTTATGGTTTCCTTTGCTGTGCAAAAGCTTTTAATTAGGTACCAGTTGTTTCTTTTTGTTTTTATTTTCATTGCTGTAGGAGGTGGGTCAAAGAACATCTTGCTGCGATTTATGTCAAAGAGTGTTCTATGTTTTCCTCTAAGTTTTACAGTGTCTGGCCTTCAGTCATGAATTTGGTTTAAAGTTAACTCATGTTACTTGGGTGTGTATGTGCCTACCAGAAATAAAAATATGTTCTCTAGAGGAAGAGTATATCATTCTTGGGAACAAATTAGTCTACAAACAATTTTGCAAGTAGATATCTGATCTATAATTAAAACAAAACAGGCACATGAGGGACGAAAAGGAAATAATAATGAAAACCAGCAGAAACAACAGATGGTAAGAAGAGAAGCATAGAGAAACCAGATATTGGAGCTATCAGATTCATAGTTTAAAATATCTATTCATTATATTCAGAGAGATAAAATGTGAGAAATATGTCAGAGTACTAGAAACTATAAAAATTAAAAAATGTGAAGTCTGCAACTAAAAATTAAAATTGAAATTAAAAGCTCAATGAGGGTCTTCCCTGGTGGTGCAGTAAATGGGAGTCTACCTACCAATGCAGGGGACATAGGTTCGATCCCTGGTCCAAGAGGGTTCCACATACAACGGAACAACTTCTGAGTTGCATGCTCAACTTCTGAGCCCGTGCTCTAGCAACTACGGAGCCTGTGTTCTGCAACTGCTGAGGCCCACACGCCTGGAGCCTGTGCTCTGCAACAGAAGAACACACCCCAGTGAGAAGCCTGTGCTCTGCAACAGGAGAATACATCCCAGTGAGGAGCCTGTGCTCTGCAACAGGAGAACACACCCCAGTGAGAAGCCTGTGCTCTGCAACAGGAGAATACACCACAGTGAGAAGCCTGTGCTCTGCAACAGAATACACCCCAGTGAGAAGCCTGGGCTCTGCAACAGGAGAATACAGCCCAATGAGAAGCCTGTGCTCTGCAACAGAATACACCACAGTGAGAAGCCTGTGCTCTGCAGTGTAGAATGGCTCCACTTATCACTAGAGAAAGCCTGCATGCAGCAACAAAGAACTAGTGCAACCAAAAAAAAAAAAAAAAATGAATATTTTTAACAGCAAACTAAACACTGATAGAGAGATTTAGTGGACTGAAAGATATTTTGGAAGAAAATATTTAGAAGGAAGCATAAAGAGACAAAAGGAAAAATATAAAATAAAGAAGTAATAGGTTTAGAAAATTCTGTGTGAAGATCACTCATATGATACCTTAAGTGCAAGAAGGAAAGGAGAGGAAGGATGGGGCAGAAGAATATCCTAAGAGATTATGGCTGAAAGTCTTTCTGAACTGATAAAAGATACCAAGCCACAGATACTTGAATACATGCAAAGCCACGCAGGGTAAATACAAAGAAAGTTTCACCTAGGCACATTGTATATTTTTGACTCCTTTGTTTTATGGCAAGTTATTAATTGCCCATATAAGTGTGGGTTTATCACTGGGCCCTCTATTCAGTTCAGTTCAGTTCAGTTGCTCAGTCGTGTCCGACTCTTTGTGACCCCATGAACTACAGCATGCCAGGCCTCCCCGTCTATCACCAACTGCTGGAATCTACCCAAACCCATGTCCATCAAGCCAGTGATTCCATCCAACCATCTCATCCTCTGTTGTCCCCTTCTCCTCCTGCCCTCAATCTTTCCCAGCGTCAGGGTCTTTTCAAATGAGTCAGCTCTTCGCATCAGGTGGCCAAAGTACTGGAGTTTCAGCTTCAGCATCAGCCCTTCCAATGAACACCCAGGGCTGATCTCCTTCAGAATGGACTGGTTGGATCTCCTTGCTGTCCAAGGGACTCTCAAGAGTCTTCTCCAATACCACAGTTCAAAAGCATCAATTCTTTGGCGCTCAGCTTTCTTTATAGTCCAACTCTCACATCCATACATGACCACTGGAAAAACCATAGCCTTGACTAGATGGACCTTTGTTGACAAAGGTCCCATGAACCACAGCATGCCAGGCCTCCTTGTCCATCACCAACTGCTGGAGTCTACCCAAACCCATGTCCATCAAGTTGGTGATGCCGTCCAACCATCTCATCCTCTGTCATCCCCTTCTCCTCCTGCTTTCAATCTTTCCCAGCATCAGGGTCTTTTCCAATGAGTCAGCTCTTTGCATCAGGTGGCCAAAGTGTTGGAGGTTCAGCTTCAGCATCAGTTCTTCCAATGAATATTCAGGACTGATTTCCTTAAATTGTCTTCAATTTCAGGATCTGACCCAGGCTCCTTTCAAATTACTGCCTCTTGGTTGAGATTTGGAATGTGTGAGATTTTATTTGTGCCCTTTAGTAGCAGAGTCTTTATTCCTTACAGTCCTCCGGCTCTCTTCTGCAAGCTCCATTGGCCTTCAAAGCCAGATGTTCTGGGAGCTTGTCTTCTTGGTGGAGGACCCCAGGCTAGTGAGCCCAGTCTGAGGCTAGGACCCCTGGCTCCTTGGGGAGAACCTCTGCAGTTGTAATTACCCTCCCATTTGTGGGTCACTTACCCGAGGATATGGGTCTTGACTATGCTGCATCTCTGCCCCTCTTATCCATCTCATCGTGGGTCCTTCTGTTGTGAAAATGTTTCTTGCTAGTCTTTAGTTTGTTCTTATAGTTACTGTGTGAATAGTTGTGATCGTGATGGTTTGCCCATGGGAGGAGGTAAGCTTAGGGTCTTCCTGCTCTGCCATTTTGGTCACCTTGGCCTTAATTATCTTTTCATATGCTATTTGCCATCTCTATATCATTTTTGTTGAAGTGTCTGTTCCGATCTTTTGATCATTTTTAAATTGAGTTGTTTGTTTTCTTATTGTTGAGCTTTAAAAGTTCTCTGTATTTTGGATACAAGTTCTTTATCAAATATGTGTTTTGCAAATACATTATCCCAATCTGCGGCTTATTTCTTTAATTGTCTTAAACTACCTTAATTATTACTACTTTTGTCTTCAACACGTGACAGGCCAGTGAAGTTAATTGGTATCCTTACACACTACTAGTGGGAATATAGACTGGTGCAGCCTCTTTGGAAAATAGTCTGGCAGTTTGTCAAATGCTGAAACACAGTTACAATTTGACCCAGAAATTTTACTCCTAGATAGACACCCAATAGACATAAAGACATGTGTCTGTATAAAAACATGTTCATAGATATTCATAGCAGCATTATTCACAATAGCCAAAAGATGGAAAGAACTGAAGTGTCTATCAGCGGACAAATGGATTAGCAAAACTGTGTGATATATATCGTTTCAAGGACTATTATTTGACTATAAAAAGGAATGAAATACTGCTAGATGCTACAATGTGGATGAATCTTGAAAATGTTGTGCTAAAAGAACCCAGCTATTAAAACAAAAGCTCAATTATTGTGTGAATACATTCATATAAACGTTTAGAAGGGAAATCTATATACTATACAATGGACTATTATTCAGTGTTCAAAAAGAAGGAAATCTTACCATTTGTGACAACATGGATGTGCCTCGAGGATATTATGCTAATTGAAAGAAACCAGACACAGAAAGACAACTGCCGCATGATCTCACTTGTAAGTGTATTCTAAGATAGTCATACATACAGAGTGAGAGAGTGGAATGGTGGTTATCCGGGATTGCAGGTAGAGAGAAATGGGGAGATGCTGGACAAAGGGTGCAAAGTTTCAGTTACACAAGATGAATAAGTTCTGGATATCTAATGTATGACAATGAGAATATAGCTAACAATGTTGTATTGTGTATTGACATTTTCTTAGAAAGTAGATCTTAAGAGTTCTCACCACAAGACAGAAAGAGAGGAAGAAAGAAAGTAAGGAAGAAAGGGAAAATAGTGGTAATTATATGAGGTAATGGATATGTTAATCAACTGAATTGTGGTAGTTATTTCACAGTGTATACACATATCAAATCATAACACTGTACACCGTAAATATGTCCAATTTTAAGTTGTCAATTGTTGTTCAGTAGCTAATCACATCAAACTCTTTGAGACCCCATGAACTGTAGCGCACCAGGCTTCCCTGTCCTTCACTGTCTCCCTGAGTTTGCGCAAACTCATGGCCACTGAATCAGTGATGCCATCCCACCATCTCATCCTCTGTCATCCCTTTCTCCTCTTGTTCTCAATCTTTCCCAGCATCAGGGTCTTTTCATGAAGATGAAAAGCATCTCTCTTTTCATGCTTCTTCATCTCTGCTTCAGTCGTATCCAACTCTATGGGACCCCATAGACGGCAGCCCACCAAGCTCCCCCGTCCCTGGGATTCTCCAGGCAAGAACACTGGAGTGGGTTGCCATTTCCTTCTCCAATGCATGAAAGTGAAAAGTGAAAGTGAAGTTGTTCAGTCGTGTCTGACTCTTAGCGACCCCATGGACTACAGGCCACCAGGCTCCTCCGCCCATGGGATTTTCCAGGCAAGAGTACTGGAGAGGGGTGCCGTTGCCTTCTCTGAATATGCTGTCTAGGTTGGTTATAACTTTTCTTCCAAGGAGCAAGTGTCTTTTAATTTCATGGCTGCAGTCACCATCTGCAGTGATTTTGGAGCCCCCCAAAAATGAAGTCTGTCATTGTTTTCACTGTTTCCCCATCTATTTGCCATAAAGTGATGGGACCAGATGCCATGATCTTAGTTTTCTGAATGCTGAGTTTTAAGTCAATTTTTTCACTCTCCTCTTTCACTTTCATCAAGAGGCTCTTTAGTTATTCTTCGTTTTCTGCCATAAGGGTGGTGTCATCTGCATATCTGAAATTATTGATATTTCTCCCTGCAATCTTGATTCCAGCTTGTGCTTCATCCAGTCCAGCATTTCTCATGATGTACTCTGCATATAAGTGAAATAAGCAGGGTGACAGTATACATCCTTGACGTACTCCTTTTCCTATTTGGAACCAGTCTGTTGTTCCATGTCCAGTTCTAACTGTTGCTTCTTGACCTGCATACAGATTTCTTAAGAGGCAGGTCAGGTGGTCTGGTATTCCCATCTCTTGAAGAATTTTCCACAGTTTGTTGTGATCCACACAAAGGCTTTGGCATAGTCAATAAAGCAGAAGTAGATGTATTTCTGGAGCTCTCTTACTTTTTCAATGATCCAACGGATGTTGGCAACTTGATCTCTGGTTCTTCTGCCTTTTCTAAATCCAGCTTGAACATCTGGAAGTTCACGGTTCACACACTGATGAAACCTGGCTTGGAGAATTTTGAGCGTTACTTTACTAGCATGTGAGATGAGTGCAATTGTGCGGTAGTTTGAGCATTCTTTTACACTGCCTTTCTTTGGGATTGGAATGACAACTGACCTTTTCTCGTCCTGTGGCCACTGCTGAGTTTTCCAAATTCGCTGGCATATTGAGTGTAACAGTTTCACAGCATCATCTTTTAGGATTTGAAATAGCTCAACTAGAATTCCATCACCTTCACTAGCTTTGTTCATAGTGATGCTTCCTAAGGCCCACTTGACTTCACATTCCAGGATGTCTGGCTCTAGGTGAATGATCACACCATCGTGATTATCTGGGTCATGAAGATCTGTTTTGTATAGTTCTTCTGTCTATTCTTGCCACCTCTTCTTAATATCTTCTGCTTCTGTTAGGTCCATACCATTTCTGTCCTTTACTGTGCCCATCTTTGCATGAAATGTTGCCTTGGTATCTCTAATTTCCTTGAAGAGATCTCTAGTCTTTCCCATTCTGTTGTTTTCCTTTATTTCTTTGCATCAATCACCGAGGAAGGCTTTCTTATCTCTTCTTGCTCTTCTTAGGAACTCTGCATTCAAATGGATATATCTTTCCTTTTCTCCTTTGCCTTTCACCTTTCTTCTTTTCATAGCTATTTGTAAGGCCTCCTTAGACAACCATTTTGCCTTTTTGTATTTATTTTTCTTGGGGATGGTCTTGATCCCTGCCTCCTGTACAATGTCACGAACCTCCATCCATAGTTCTTCAGGCACTCTGTTTATCAGATCTAATCCAGTTGGCTTAAAGTTCAACATTCAGAAAACAAAGATCATGGCATCCGGTCCCATCACTTCATGGGAAATAGATGGGGAAACAGTGGAAACAGTGTCAGACTTAATTTTTGGGGGCTCCAAAATCACTGCAGATGGTGACTGCAGCCATGAAATTAAAAGACGCTTACTCCTTGGAAGGAAAGTTATGACCAACCTAGATAGCATCTTCAAAAGCAGAGACATTACTTTGCCAACAAAGGTTCATCTAGTCAAGGCTATGGTTTTTCCTGTGGTCATGTATGGATGTGAGAGTTGGACTGTGAAGAAGGCTGAGCGCCGAAGAATTGATGCTTTTGAACTGTGGTGTTGGAGAAGACTCTTGAGAGTCCCTTGGACTGCAAGGAGATCCAACCAGTCCATTCTGAAGGAGATCAGCCCTGGGATTTCTTTGGAAGGAATGATGCGAAAGCTGAAACTCCAGTACTTTGGCCACCTCATGTGAAGAGTTGACTCATTGGAAAAGACTCTGATGCTGGGAGGGATTGGGGGCAGGAGGAGAAGGGGACGGCAGAGGATGAGATGGCTGGATGGTGTCACTGACTCGATAGACATGAGTCTGAGTGAACTCTGGGAGTTGGTGATGGACAGGGAGGCCTGGCGTGCTTCGATTCATGGGGTCGAAAAGAGTCAGACACGACTGAGTGACTGAACTGAACTGAATCCCTTGAATCTATTTCTCACTTCCACTGTATAATCATAAGGGATTTGATTTAGGTCATACCTGAATGGTCTAATGGTTTTCCCTACTTTCTTCAGTTTCAGTCTGAATTTGACAATAAGAAGTTCATGATCTGAGCCACAGTCAGCTCCCAGTCTTGTTTTTGCTGACTGTATAGAACTTCTCCATCTTTGGCTGCAAAGAATATCATCAATCTGATTTCTGTATTGACCGTCTGGTGATGTACATGTGTGAGTCTTCTCCTGTGTTATTGGAAAAGGGTGTTTCCTATGACCAGTGCGTTCTCTTGGCAAAACTCTATTAGCCTTTGCCCTACTTCATTCTGTATTTGAAGGCCAAATTGCCTGTTACCCCAGGTATTTCTTGATTTCCTACTTTTGCATTCCAATCCCCTATAATGAAAAGGACATCTTTTTTGGGTGTTAGTTCTAGAAGGTCTTGTAGGTCTGCATAGAACCGTTCAACTTCAGCTTCTTCAGCATTACTGGTTGGGGCAAAGACTTGGATTACTGTGATATTAAATGGTTTACCTTATAAACAAACAAATCATTCTATTGTTTTTGAGAATGTATCCAAGAACTGTGTTTTGGATTCTTTCTCTATGATGCCTACTCCATTTCTTCTAAGTGATTCTTGCCCACAATAGTAGATATAATGGTACAAAAATAAATCTGGTACCCTTCAGTTATTATCTCTTACCTCCAGCACTCCTCCCCCAGCTGTAAACAACTAGTTATCTACTTTCCATCTCTACAGATTCTCTTCTCCTTCATAGGGCTTTTTGGTTTTGATTGTTGATGACTGTAGTTGTCCATTTGTATAGGGAAAGTGAGAAACTTGGATCAAAAGTCTTACTGGGACTGTATTAAGTGTGGGATGTCTATTAGACATTCAAGGGAAGATGTCAAATCAACTGTAGAGTATGTCTCCTCATAGACTTAATGGCCTAGTAAAGTTCCCTTCAACCATATTAAAAGCATCCAACAAGTTGCAGAATGATTTAGTAAATTAATGTACCATAAATGTTATGACATGAAATAGCATGCAAGGATAATTTTTTATTGAAAAAAGTAGATTATAAAAAGTGCATGGGGCTTGCTTCCATTTCCAAGAATACAGTGTATATTAATATATATAATAATATATATTTTGTTGGAATGCACATAGGCTTGGAAGCAGATAGACTAGAAAAAACAGTGGTTACACCAGGTGTTGGGATTTGGCATGGTTTTATTCTTCTTAATTCGTTATTGTTTAAAGTGTCTCCAATAATAATGTGTTACTTAAATAGGATAAATTTATAAACGTCTTTCCCAGCAGACTGAGGCTGGTTTATCTGTAAGATGAGGGATATCAAGGTGATTAGGGTGTTGAGGTACCATATGCAAAGGAGCAAAGGCAATGAGGCCCCCGCCCAAGACCGAGGCGTGGGGGCACGAAGGGGCGGTCCAAAGGCCCCGCCCCTTATCGTCACGTGCTCACCGGCAGCCAATGGCCGCCTCCGAGCCCACCTAGGGGACGGGGCGGGGCGCCCAGCTGTCGTCACCAGGACAACGGGCGTTGCCGGCGCCTTGTGACTCTGGGCTGTGGGCGCGCTCGCGGCTCTTCGGCCATGGTGAGTTTGGGGCCCTCGCAGCCCGGCCACCAGGCCCTTCCCCGCCCGAGCTGTGCCTCCGCGCGGCCGCCTGCTGGTCTGGGCGGGTGGCGCCGGGGTCGCCGAAAGGCCGGGCCGAGGCCTGCGGGGCTGCCGGGCAGGGCAGGGCTGGGCGGGCCCCCGGGAGGGGGAACCCTGGGGCAGGCGGAACGCCCGCCCGCTGCCCGGGAGCGGCGCCGAGAGTGCCGGGGTCACTGCGGGGACCCAGACCCGGCCGGCCGCCGGACAGCGTAATGCTGTTTCGCCCTAGTGAGCCTGATAAGCCACTCAGAGAGGGTGTGGTTAGGGGGAAAAAAAGGATATGTATGAATATCATCTACCATGTATAGTCATATTAACACTATGTTTCAGTCTGCGTGCTTCCTGTCCAATTTCTATGCAATTATGTACAAATAGGTATTTCTTTGAAATTCATCATTCTGACAGGTTTCTATAGCATGTGAAAATTTGAATTTGTAATTTTGGGGATTCCTCACTCCTTTTTAAAAATGGGGCATTAAGGTGGTGTTTTTTTCTGAGTGCAGCACCCGCACTCGGGGATTTAATTCCTAATTAGTGCGTAGTAAACCCTTTAAATTATTACCTTTATTCAATAACTTGAGACTGGGCATCCCACCTGGACCCCATTAAGCTCGTTTATAACCCGAAGACTCGGCTCAGGTATTGGCTTGAATAGGCAAGATTTAGGGAATTGTCAGTCGAAGGTGTGAATTCTCCAGAAGCCTCCAAAAGGTGTAAAAGAAGAGCAGAGCTGGATTGTCTGCTTGGAGACACACCTTTGGTGTATTTGCGAGAGGGTGGGGGTGGGTGAGAGGAAAACGCTTAGTTCTGAGAAACAGTTTTTGTAACTGTTAGTAGTGTTACCTAGATTTGCTGCTTACCTGCAGGGGTTAGTGGAAGAGCTACTAAACTGAGAGTGGCCGGTGCTCCCCAAGTGCCGGTAGGGCTTCTGGAGAGAGACGCTGCCCTTTGGAATCTTGGCTGGCTCTGTCCTGTCTTAGTAACTAAGCTACTAAGAGAACGTGGATGATCTGTATCTCATTGACCCCAGAAGAACAACTGCCAGCTGTGTGACCTGTTGATAGTAGGAAAAAAATACCCCATCACCCACAAATAACAGCAATGCCTTCTTTAGTCCCTGCATGCTTCTTTTAAATTCTGAGTTGCTTTAAGTGAAAATTAATGGAGCCAGAAGAATTTCAGGAAATGAATTTATGAAAAGCTAAGTGTTGTAAATGTTGCAGCGTCTTACTTTTTACATGTAATCTGTGAGAAAAGCTCTTACAATTCTGGCAAGGGGAAAGAACATTAAGGAGTTAACAGTTTCACAGCTTTCTCTCTGAGGGCTTATATTCCTCCAGTTGTCCATTTTCCTTTTCTTCTTTTTGGTCCACCTGTTCCATCCAGATTCACTCTTGTGAGTCAACAGTCCACCTTGATTCACGGTTGTAAATTTTAGAGTTTTATGTACTCTAAAAGCATCTTACTGTACTTGTGTACTACTGGTTGCTTTGCCAAACTTAGAAATGCTTTGGTTTTTATCTTTAAGCATTAAGAATTTAATTCATGGGAGGAATTTAAGTGAGTGGTAACCTGATGCCTAGGCTCCAGGGTAAAGGGGAGTGAGTGGTTAGTGTAGAGGGAGGATAAGGAGGCTGCTTCTATAATCCCCCAAATGTACTCCAGATATTAACATTACCCTTCCTTAAATGCTTGAATCTAAACATACAGCTTTAGCATTGGATATTTATGGCGTTGCACGTGAATTTTTCTTCAGGGCGTCCCCTGGCAGTCTGGTGATTAAGACTCCATGGCTTCCAATGCAGGAGATGTGGGTTTGATCTCTGGTCGAGGAACTAAGAAGTTGTTTAGTTGCTCAGTTTTGATCCCATGGACTGTAGCCCACCATGCCCCTCTATCCTTGGGATTCTCCAGGCAGGAATACTGGAGTGGGTTGCCATTTCCTTCTCCGGACGATCTTCCCGACACAGGGATTGAGCCCATTTCTCTGGCATTGGCAGGTGGATTCTTTACTGCTAAGCCACCAGGAAAGCCCTAAGATCCACATGCCATGCAGGAGGAAAAAAAAAAGAATTCAGTTAAGCCACTTGTTTCTATTGCCTTTAAATGATAAATGACAGCTGACATTTATTGTGTACATTTTATGCATGAGACATTTTTATAAGCACCCCATGTGTCTTGAGTAACCATCACAACAACCTTACGCGGAAAATACCGTTTCCACATTTTAGAGATGAGGAAATGAGGCACAGAGAGGTAAAGTAACTCACCCAGTCAGATTTCAAAACCAGGCATCTTGTCTCAGAGCCGGCTTATGTAAACGTTGGATTATGCTATAGTGTATGGTGTCTTGTTATATGTTCCCTCCAAATATAAGCTATTTTTCTGTTAGGAGATGAGTTTTCTCCCTTACTTGGATTTTAATGTTTTGCGTGCTTATGAGTATTTGTCTTTTGTTCTTGGCACTTGGCTGCACACTGTTGAGCAGAGTAGGCACGCCTAGGCTTCTGTGCTCTGCCTTTTCTTCTCTTTCACACAGATGAAATGAAGAGGAATCAATGACGACAGATCATTGGATTAGGGTTCATACTCATGGCTGTAATAGCATTTAAAGTTTCTCCTGTCATTTCAGTTTGTGTTCAGGAATTGGCACCTGCTTTCTGTGAATCACAAAGGCTGGCTTTTTTTTTTTTTTAATTTTAATTGAAGTATAGTTGATTGACAATGTTGTGCCAGTCTCTGCTGTACAGCAGTGTGATTCACTGTTTTATACACACACATACATTCTTTTTTAAATATTCTTTTTCATTATGGTTGATCCCAGGAGACTGGATATAGTTGCCTGTGCTATACTGTAGGACCTGTTGTTTATCCGTTCTACATATGGGCTTCACTGATGGCTCAGAGGTTAAAGCGTCTGCCTCCAGTGCAGGAGACCCGGGTTTGATCCCTGGGTCGGGAAGATCCCCTGGAGAAGGAAATGGTAACCCACTCCAGTATTCTTGCCTGGAGAATCCCATGGACAGAGAAGCCTGGTAGGCTACAGTTTTGTTTTTGTTTTTGTTTTTTTAACTGAAGTGTAGTTGATTGACAGTGTTGTGCCAGTCTCTGCAGTGTGACTCAGTTATACACACACATACATATAAGCATACATCTGCTGACCCCAGCCTCCCACCCCAACCCTCCCTCAGCCCCCTCCCGGTGGCATCCACAAGTTTGTTCTCTTCCATCCACGTTGCTGAAAGGGCATTATTTCATTCTTTGCTATGACTGAGTAGTAGTCCATTGTACCACACCTTCTTTATCTGTATATGTACCACACCTTCTTTATCCATTGACCTGTAAATGGATATTGAGGGTGTTTCTGGGTCTTGGCTACCGTAAATAATGCTGCTATGAACATAGCGGTGCAAATATCTTTTGAATTACAGTTTTATCCGGGTATATGCCCAGGAAGTGGGATTTTTGGATGATATGGTAATTCTCTTTTTAGTTTTCTGAGGAGAAATCCATATTGTTTTCCACAGTGGCTGCATCAACTTGCATTTTCTCCAACAGTGTAGGAGGGTTTCCTTTTCTCCACACCTTCTCCAGCATTTGTTATTTGTAGATTTTTTGATGATGGCCATTCTGACCTGTGTGAGTTGATACCCTGTTGTATTTTTTGGTTTGCATTTATAATTAACAATATTGAGCATCTTCTCATATGTCTATTGGCCATTTATATGTCTTTTTTTGAGAAATGTCTGTTAAGGTCTTCTGCCCAGTTTTGAGTTGGGTTGTTTGTGTTTTTGTTGTTGAGCTGTATCAGCTGTTTGTGTGTTTGGGTGATTAAGCCCTTGTTGGTTGCAGCATTTGCAAATATTTTCTTTTGTTCCATAGGTCGTCTTTTCATTTTGCTTATGGTTTCTTTGCTGTGCAAACGCTTGTTGAGTTTGACTAGGTCTCATTTGTTTGTGTTTTTATTGCTATTGCCTTGGGAGACTGACCTAAGAAAACATTGTTAGAAGACGAGCTTTTAACATAAAGCCATTAGACTTGAAGGATGAGACTATTTTTAAAAGTAAAATTTTATTTTCTGAGGTTTTTTCCTAATAATCCATTCAATTCAGTCGCGCAGTCATGTCCAACTCTTTGCAGCCCCGTGGACTGCAGCACGCTAGGCTTCCCTGTCTATCACCAATTCCCGGAGACTGCTCAGACTCATGTCCATCGAGTTGGTGATGTCATCCAACCATCTCATCCTCTGTCATCCCCTTCTCCTGCCTTCAATCTTTCCCAGCATAGTTTTCATTTATTTTAGTTGTATATTCTAAAATTGTTACAAAAAGACATCAAAAAGCTTTAAACTTTAATTTGTATGGATCAAAATATATGTTGGATTACCTGTTGTCATCAGGTTTTTGTTAACTGCTTTCCACTTGAGCTTGTAAGGCAGATTTATTTTTTGGAAATATAAAACAGCATTGTATCATAGAATTGTCCCATTTTAATTGATTTCATTTGGAGTTCTCCCAGTGTTGCTCTTTCTGTATTTGCCTGTGGTTAAGACTTCTCAGAGGTGTTGAGAAGCAGAATAAAGTATATTCTATTTTACCAACAGTTTTGGTCTCTTTGCCATCACATGGTGTAGTTAAGAGAGCTTATATAATGAGATCTTTGTTAATAGATCATGACAACAAGTTTCTCTCTTATTAATTTTCCTACTCTGGACAAAACTGGTCTCCTTTATGGCTGCACTAAGTGGGTACATAATTTTTAGTAATCGTAACAATAACTCCCTTTCATAGAGCCCTTCCACTGTGTTCATTTTTAGGCTGATCACTTCACATTTATCTCACTTAACCCTTCTAACATCCCTGTGAGATTGACATCATTGTACTCACTTAATAGGCCCAATTGTTTAGACAGTTTGCCCAAGGTCACATAGTTGGTGAGTGACAGCCAGGATTTGAACTCAAACAATCTGTCTTTAAAGTATGGCATTTTAAGCATTGCACCATGGCTTCTTCCCAAACTGAAGATTGTGCCTGGTACCTGGCGTGCGGCTTTTCCAGTTCTCAGTGCTGCCCCTGTAATCGTGTCTTTCCAATAAATTTTCTGTCCCATGGTTTTCTGTCCAGCAAATATTTGTGTATCTCAGTATGTGCCAGTCTGTTCTAGGCAGTGGGTGCACAACCGTAAATGAAACAGGAAAGGCTCTGGCCTCGTGGAGTTACATTCTAGTGGTGGGAGGACAGATAATAAGCATATAGATAAGGTGGTGAGAAGGGCTTTGGAGAAAAAGCTGAATAAGAGGAAGTTTTGAGGATGGATGAGTGGATGAGAGGAGGGAGGACTTGCTTTTTTAAAAAAATACTATTTGGCCGTGCTGGGTCTTCGTTGCAGCATGCAGGATCTTTAGGTGGGACAAGCTCACCCTTATTTGTAGCATGTGAGATCTAGTTCCCTGACCAGAGATCATACCTGGGCCCCCTGCATTAGGAACTGGGAGTCCTAGCCACTGGACCACCAGCGGAGTCCCGGAACTTACTCTTTCTGTTGGTGGAAGGGAAGGTGTCTCTGAGCAGAGGATGTGGCATGTGAATGCCTAGGAGAAAGACCCTTTCAGGAAGGAATACATATGCAAAGGTCGCGAGGCACTGCCTGGTGTATTGGAGGCACAGCAAGGAAAACCTGGAGTGGAATAAGATGAGCTTGGCAAGAGGGGAGGCCAAGTCAGTCAGGGAGACCAGATTGCATAAGACGAACAAGCCATTTAAGGGAATTTGCCTTCCATTTGAGGGGAGAGGAGGTGATTGACGAGTTTAAGAAGAATGGCAGAGCATGGCTTTGCATTTCATAAAAGGACCGTTCTGTCTGCTGTGTGGAAAGTATACGCGAGGTAGGAGTGAGGGGAGAAAGGACAAGAACAAAGGAAACCAGAGAAGGCGTTGTTTGGTTCAGTCATCCATGGGGTTGGCTGTGCAATAGAAAAGCAAGTGAAGAATGGTTCAGCGATTGGAGTCTGAGCAATAGTAACACGTTGTCATTTGCTGAGATGAAGACTATGGGAGGAGTAAATTTAGCAAGGGATGAAGAAAGGAGTTGGTTGTGGGCTTGATAAATTCGTGATCCTTATTAAACATCTAAAGTGAAAGATATCTAGAGACACAGAGTTACGTTTTCAGAAACAGTGGGATATTTTTAAAACGCAAACTGAATTGAATCTTGAAGTATTAGATTTGGAAGAGACTTTTTGAGTTTTTCTAGTACAATCCTTTCATTTTACAAACTAGAAATGCTGAGAAGTCAATTGTCTGCCACAGAGTTAAATAGCCTTTACTACCGATTCTCCAGTACAAAGAACACTTGACCTGGAGTCAGGAGATACAAGTTTATATTGTAGTTTTCCTTTTTTTTTTTCAGTTCTAATCATTTATCTGCTCCAAGTCTTTCTTCTATCAGAACAGATAATAAAGACTTCCACTGTTAGGATGTTGAAAGTTGCAAAAACTAGACATTGCTGTTTCTACCCTAATGATGGGAAAAGGTTGAGAAGCTAGAAGATTGCAGTTCTCTAAAACCCATCTAGAGAGCTGAGGTCACAAAGAAATCTACATGAATTAAAATTGAGGCTGTAACACGCCCTTCCCAGAAAAAAGGAGACACGTAGATACTTTGACCTGTGGAGGGGTCAGCAGGAGGGAGAAGAGTCTGCTATAGACAGCTCTTGGAGCAATTGGTCAATGTTTACTGACTGCTTGTGGGCTGGAGTGACCGCTGGAATCCCGAGGAGCCCCAGCCACAGAGCACGTTGCACCCACCTCTCTTTCCCTTGGGTCTTTGCTGAGTGCATGCATGTAGACATGCCCTGGAGTGCAGGACCTTCCTGAGGTGGGCGATGCCTGCTGAAGGCCAGGGTCAGGGCAGGAGAATCAACAGAAATCTCTCTGAGGCACTAGGGGCTTTCCCCAAGTGTAAGGCAGGGCCACCACGGACAGGGGGCACGGCTGGGGAGCTGAGAAATGTCCCTCTGTGGCTATCCAGGCTTTCAATCAGGGAGGCAACAGGCTTTCAGGTGGCAGCCAGAGGCAGAGAGAGATCTCCATAAGGCATGGACAGCAGAGGGTGCCACAGCAGAGCCAGCTCCCGGCTGACAGCCAGAGTGTAAAACAGAGATGGTGCTCTTAGTTTTCAGAAAGCTAGCGCCTGGGTTGTAAAGCTCAACGAGATCTGTGAAGTTCACCAGTGCTCAGATCCCAGCTTCTCCTGAAGGTGCATTTCTGATTGCACCCTAAAAAAAATTTAAAGCCGATCTTGAACTGAATCTAACTAGCGCTATAACACAATTGAGACCCAGATCAACTAGAAATTAAAAGGATTCAGTGCCTGCTACCTTCACTGTAAGCAACGTAATTGAAGGAGGAACTTTGCTTTATGGAGGTAAATGACTATACTTTAAAAAAATTCAGGTATAATTGACATAATAACATATTAAAGTTGTACAACGTAATGATTTGAAATTTGTATATATTGCAAAATGATCACCGTAACAGGTCTAGTTAACATCTGTCACCATACATAGTTATAGAATTTTTGCCTTGTGATGAGAATTTTTAAGATCTACTCTCCTAGCACTTTCAGATACGCCAAACAGTATTGTTAACTATAGTTACCATTCTGTATGTTACATGCCCAGGATTTATTCATTTTGTAACTAGAAATGCCTTTTGATTGTCTTTGGCTGTTTTGTCCACCCTCCCATTCCCCATCTATGGAATCATAAATCTGTTATCTATGAGTTTATTTTTTTTTTAAAGATTACACATATAAATCAGATCATTTATCTTTTAATGTATTTGTCTTTCACTGTGTGACATTTCAGTTGGCATAGTGCCCTCAAAATACTTCCGTGTTGTTGCAGGTGTCAAAATTTCCTTTTTTTAAATGGCTGAATCATATTCCATTGTATATATCTATTATATTTCCCTTATCTATTCATTTATCAATAGGCAACCTATTTACATATCTTGACTTGTACATAATGCTTCGGTGAACATAGGAGCCCCTATCTCTTCAAATTATTGTTTTTGTTTTCTTCAGAAAAATCCCTAAAATTGGAATTCTTGGATCATAGGGTAGCCCTGTTTTTAATTTTTTGAGGAAACTCCATACCGTTTTCCACAGAGACTGCATCAGTGTAGATTCCCACCAGCTGTGCGTGAGGGTTCTCACTGCTTGTTACTTGTTGTCTCTTTAATAATATCCATTCTGATAGGTATGAGGTGGTATCAATATTTTGATTTGTATCAATATTTCCCTGATGATTAATGATGTTGAGGGCCTTTTCATGTACTTGTTGGTCGTATCTTTGGAAAGACATCTGTATAGCTCCTCTGCCCATTTTTTCATTAGATTTCTTGTTGAATATTAACTTCTTATTGCATATGTTTAGCAGAATCATTCATAGATTGTAGTTTTTGTTGGTGGTTTTCTTTGCTGCACAGAAGCATTTTAGTTTGACGTAGTCTGATGTATTTTTTGCTTTCGTGGCCTTATCTTTTGGTGTCAAGTCCAAAATCATCTCCATAACTTATGTCAAGGAGCTTACAGCCTTTTTTTTTTCCCTAGGAGTTTTATTTTTTTCTAGGAGTTTTTTTCAAGTCTTACATTCGAAGCTTATCATCCATTCTAAGTTAATTTTTGTGTATGGTGTAGGACAGGGCTCCACTTTCATTCTCTTGCAGGTGGCTGTTCAGTTTTCTCAGCACCATTTATTAAAGAGACTACCTTTTTTCCCATGTATATTCTTCCTTTGTCATAGATTAATTGACCCATAGTGTGTGGGTTTATTTCTGGATTTCTTTTCTGTTCCATTGATCTGTGTGAATGTTTTTCTGCCAATGCTATACTGTTTTGATAGCTTTGCAGTATAGTCAGAAGTCAGGGAGCTTGAATCCTCCAGTTCTGTTCTTTCCCAAGATAGTTTTGGCTATTTGTGTGTTTACATTTCCGTACAAGTTCTGAGATTATTTGTTGCAGTTCTATAAAAAATCCCCTGATATATTTTGATAGGGATTGCATTCAATCTGTAGATCGTCTTGTATAGTATGGTCACTTTACCAGTACTAATTCTTCCTATATAAAACACGATATATTTTTTCATCTCTTTGTATTGTCTTCAGTTTCATCTTATAGTTTTATAGTCTTTTATAGACTTTCCACAGAGAAGGCAGTGGCACCCCACTCCAGTACTTTTGCCTGGAAAATCCCATGGACGGAGGAGCCTGGTGGGCTGCAGTCCATGGGGTCGCTGAGGGTCGGACACGACTGAGCGACTTCACTTTCACTTTTCACTTCCATGCATCGGAGAAGGAAATGGCAACCCATTCCAGTGTTCTTGCCTGGAGAATCCCAGGAACGGGGGAGCCTGGTGGGCTGCCATCTATGGGGTCGCACAGAGTCAGACACGACTGAAGCAACTTAGCAGCATAGACTTTCCAAGTACGGCTCTTTTACCTCCTTAGGTTTATTCGTAGTTACCTAATTTTTTTTTATGAGATGGTAAAGGTGATTGTTTCCTTAACTTCTTTTATAGTTTGTTGTTAGTGCATAGAAATGCAACAAATTTCTATATCTTGTTAGCATTCTGCAGATTTACAAGATTCATTGATAAGCTTTAGTTGTTTTCTGGTGGCATCTTTCAGATTTTCTACATATAGTATCATGTAATCTGCAGACAGTGACAATTTTATTTCTTCCTTACCATTTTAGATATATTTCTTTTTCTTGTCTGATTGCTGTGGTTAGGACTTCCAATACTCTGTTGAATAAAAGTATTGAGAGTGGGCATCTGTGTTTTGTTTCTGATCTTAAAGAAAATGTTTTCAGCTTTTCACCATTGAGTATGATGTTAACTGTGGATTTGTCTTATGTGGCCTTTATTATGTTGATGTATGTTCCCTCCGTGCCCACTTTCTGGGGAATTTTGATCACAAATTAATGTTGAATTTTGTCAAAAGCTTTTCCTGTGATTATTGCAATAATCATATGGTTTTTATTCTTCAGCTTGTTAATGTGTATTACATTGATTTTTCAGATATTGAAAAATCCTTACATCCCTGGGATAAGTCCCTCTTGATTATGGTTTATGATTCTTTTAGTGTATTGTTGGGATCAGTTTGCTGATGTTGTGTTGAAGATTCTTGCATTTATGTTCATCAGTGGTATTGGCCTGTGAGTTTCTTTTTTAGTATCTTTGGTTCTAGTATCAGGGTGATGAGTGCCTCATAGAATGAGTTTGTAATTGTTCTTTCCTCTGCATGTTGTGTGTGTGTGTGAGTGTGTGAGAACTGTTTAAGGATAGGCATTAGTAAACTTCTCCCTAAACGCTTTGTAAAACTCACCTGTAACGCCGCCTAGTCCTGGGCTCCGTAGCCCCCCGCTGCACCGTGTGGCTTGTGGGAACTTAGCTCTCTAACAGGCCTTGGCAGTGAAAGCACAGACCTAACCACGGGACCACTGGGGAGTCCCTGGTCTGGACTTGCGCTTGTTGATAATTTCTGAATTACTGACTCAGTTTCAGTACTGGTAACTTGTCTATTCATATTTTCTGTTTCTTCCTGTTCAGTCTTGGGAGATTGTACATTTATAAGAATTTGACCATTTCTTCCAGGTTTTTCATTTTATTGAGATATAGTTGTATTAGCCTCTTATGATCTTTTGTATTTCTGTGGTATCATTTGTAACTTCTTTTTCATTTCTGATTTATTGATTTTTTTTTTTTTGATGAATTTGGCTAAAGGTTTATCAGTTTTGTTTACATTTGCAAAGAACCAGATTTTAGTTATGTTGATCTTTTCTGATTTTTTAAAGTCTATTTCATTTATTTCCACTGTGATCTTCATGATTTCTTTCCTTCTACTAACTTTGTGTTTTGTTTATTCTTTATTTTTTACTTCCTGTAGGTGTAAGGTTAGGTTGCTTGAGATTTTTCTTGTTTCCTGAGGTAAACTTGCGTTGCTTTAAATTTCCCTCACTGCTTTTGCTGCATCCCATAGGTTTTGGATCTTTGTGTTTTGATTTTTATTTGTCTCTAGATATTCTTGATTTTCCCTTTGTTTTCTTTAATGATCCATCGGTTGTTTTGTAGCATGTTGTTTAACCCCCATGTGTGGGTGTGTTTTTATTCCTTGTAGTTGATTTCTAGTCTCATAGCATTGTGGTTGGAAAAGATACTTGATATTATCAGTTTTCTTAAATTTACTGATGCTTGTTTTATGGCCTTAACATGTGGTCTCTCCTGGAGAATGTTCCATGTGCGCTTGAAAGACTGTGTATTCTGCTCCTTTTGGGTGGAATGCTCTGTATATATCAGTTAAGTCTATCACATCTAATATGTCATTTAAGGCCAGTGTTCCCTTATTGGTTTTCTCTCTGGATGATCATTGATATATGTGGGGTGTTAAAGTTCCCTACTATTATTATGTTACTGTTGATTTCTTTTTTTTATGTCTGCTAATATTTGCCTTATGTATAAAGGTGCTCCTATGTTGGGAACATATATATTTATGAAGTTTGATGTAAAAATTTCTCAGTCGTGTCGGACTCTTTGTGACCCCATGGACTATAGAGTCCATGGAATTCTCCAGGCCAGAATACTGGAGGGGGTAGCCTTTCCCTTCTCCAGGGGATCTTCCCAACCCAAGGATCAAAGCCAGGTCTCCTGCATTGCAGGCAGATTCTTTACCAGCTGAGCCACTGTTTTGTTCTTGGATTGATTCCTTGATCGTTATAAAGTATCCTTCTTTGTCTTTGTAACAGTCTCTATTTTGAGGAAATTTGTTTTGCCCCATATAAGTATTGCTACTCCGGCTTTGTTTTGATTTCTGTTTGCATGGAATACCTTTTCTATCCCCTCAGTTTCAGTCTTTGTGTGTCTCAAGTGAGATCTGAAGTGAGTCTCTTGTAGGCAGCATAAATAAGGGTTTTGTTTTGTATCCATTCAGCCCCTCTGTGTCCTTTGATTGGAACATACAGTCTATTGCAGTTAAGGTAATTATTGATGCATATGTTCTTACTGCCATTTTGTTCATTGTTTGGGGGTGGTTTTATCTTTTTCTTTTGTTCTTGTTACTTGATGACTAGTGTTATGTTCGGATTTTTTCTTTAAAAAAATATTTATTTATTTGGCTGCACGGGGTCTTAGTTGTGGCATTCGGGATCTTTGCATCACGTGGAGTCTCCTGTTGCAGTGCACGGACTCTCTGGTTGTGGCGCGCAGGCTCAGTAGTTCTGCTCAGGCTCAGTAGGCTCTGTGGGCACATGAGCTCTCAGGCTCTCTGTTGTGGCGTTCAGGCTCTCTGTGTGGGGCACACGAGCTCCGAAACGCACAGGCTTAGTAGTGGTGCCATGTGGGCTTAGTTGCTCTGCAAGCACGTGTGATCTTAGTTCCCTGACCAGGGATCAGACTTGTGTCCCCTGCATTGCAAGACGGATTCTTAACCACTGGACCACCAGAGGTCCCTTTTTCTTTGTGCGTGTGTGTGTGTGTGTGTGTGTGTATGTATTAGGTTTTTTGATTTGTGGTTATTGTGAGGTTTTTTAATAGCAATCTTAATATATGTGATTAAGTTGCTGATCTCTTAATTTCAAATGCATTTTTAAAACCCCTCATGATTACTGTTTTTTTTTTTATATCATACCTTTAATTTAACTGCTTTTTGTATCCCTTAACTGCTTAAGGGGCTTTGATGTAGATGTTACTGGTTTTGTTTTTAGCCTTCCTTCTCTCTGTGCGTGGTTGATTCCCTGCCTTTACTGTATGTGTGTCTTTACTGATGATCTTTTTCATTTTGTAATTTTCATGTTTCCAATTGGGGCCTTTCTTTTTTCACCTAGAGTAGTTCCTTAGTATTTAATATAAAGCTGATTTGGTGGTGCTGAACTCTTTTAACTTCTGCTTGTTGATAAAACTTTTGATCTTTCTATCAAATCTGAAGGAGAGCCTTGCTGGATATTCTTGATTGTAGGTTCTTCAATTTCATCATTTAAAATATATCACTCATCTGGCTGGCAGAGTTTCTGCTGAAAAATCAGGTGATAACCTTATGGGAGTGCCCCTGCTTTACCCTTGCTGCTTTTAAGATTCTCTCTTTATCTTTATTTTTTGTCATTTTAATTACAATGTGTCTTGGTGTGTTCTTCTTTGGGTTTATCCTATATGGAACTCTCTGCCTTTCCTGAACTTGGATAAGTGTTTCTTTTCCCAGTTTGCAGAAGTTTTCAGCTGTTATTTCTTCAGATATGTTCAACCCCCCCGCTTTTTTTTTTTTTCAATTTCTCTTCTTTTGGGACCCCTGTAATGTGAATATTAGTGTTCTTGATATTGTCCCAGAGGTCCCTTAGACTGTCCTCATTTAAAAAAATTTTTCTGTTCAGTGGTCATGATTTCCACTACTCTGTCTTCCAGCTTGCTGATCCATTTTTCTGTATGTTTTAATCTACTGTTGATTCCTTCTAATATATTTTTCTTTTTAAAAATTAAAAAAAATTAATTGGTAGAAAATTGCTTTCCAGTGTGTTGGTTTCTGCCATATGATGTGACTCTCTATGATATATCTATGATATATGATTATGTATATATCCTCTTCCTTTTGAGCCTCCACCTCGCCACGCCCCCTCCCCCAATCCTACCCCTCTAGGTCACATAGAGTGCCGGGTCGGGCTCCCTGTGTTACAGAGCAACTTCCTACTAACTCTTACACATGATAATGTATGTATGTCAAGGCTGCTTTCTCAGCTCGTCCCACCCTCACCTCCCCCACTGTGCCACATGTCCATTCTCTACTAGGTTCATCAGTACGGTTTTTCGGTTGGTGCAAAAGTAATTATGCTTTCAGATCCTGAATGTTAAATCGTCATAACTAGGCGCAAACACATCTTTATTAGTCAAAATAGGAACCATGACAATCAACATATTTTTGCAAATGAGAAATGTTTGTTTATTCCTGTAGCATAAAAAAAAAATCTGTGCTTCCAGATACGATGAACTCTTGGAAAGCATTTTCTGCATCCTCCTGGTTGTGGAAGCATTTTCCCTGCAAAAAGTTGTTGAGATGCTTGACGAAGTAGTAAGTTGGCAAGAGGTCAGGTGAATATGGCAGATGAGGCAAAACTTTGAACTTTGTTCAATTCATTGAACTTGCGACATGTTCATTATGTGACGTGGTCAGGCATTGTTGTGGAGAAGAATGGGTTCCATTCTGTTGCCCAGTGCCAACAGCAGGCGTTGCAGTTTTTCCTGCCTCTCACTGTTTGCTGAGCATGCTTCTCAGATGTAACGGTTTCACCGGGATTCAGAAAGCTGTAGTGGATCAGACGGGCATCAGACCACCAAACAGAGACCATGACCCCCATTTTTTGGTGCAAGTTTGGCTTTGGGAAGTGCTTTGGAGCTTATTCTTGGTCCAGCCACTGAGCTGGTTGTCATCTAAAAGGCACTTTTCATCACACGTCACAATCAGATCAAGAAATGATTCATTGTTGTTGCATAGAATAAGAAAAGGGGACACTTTAAAGAATGGTTTTATTTTGATTTGTGGTCAGCTTATGAGGCATCCACTTATTAAGGTTTGTCACCTTTCCGTTTTGCTTCAAAGGCCAAATGATTGTAGAATGGTCGATGTTGAGTTCTTGGGCAACTTCCTGTGTGGTTGTAAGAGGATCAGCTTTGATGCTCCTCTCAGTTGATCATTGTCAACTTCTAATGGCCAGCCACCACGCTTCTCATTTTCAGGATTCTCGTCTCCTTTGCAAAACTTCTTGAACCACCACTGCACTGTATGTTCATTAGCAGTTCCTGGTCTGGGTGCATTGTTGATATTGCAAGTTGTCTCTGCTGCTTTATAACCCATTTTGAACTCGAATAAGAAAATTGCTCCAATTTGCTATTTGTCTAAGGTCATTACTGTAGATTGTCTAAAATACATATAAAATAAACAATAAGTAATAATTCATTAGCAAAAAGCATAAAGCAAGAATTATGCATTAAAATGATGTATAACATAACCACATTTATATAGAAATGTATTCAAATATCTAATGGCAAAGTTCAACAATGCAAAACTGAAATTACTTTTGCACCAACCTAGTAGATTCCACATATGTGTGTTAATACGCGATGTATGTTTTTCTGACTTACTGCACTCTGTATAAGAGGCTCTAGGTTCATCCACCTCACTAAATCCAACTCAAATTCATTCCTTTTTATGGCTGAGTAATATTCTACTGTATATATGTATCACATCTTCTTTATCCATTCATTTGTAAATGTACATCTAGGTTGCTTCCATGTCCTGGCTATTGTAAATATTGCTGCAATAAACATTGGGGTACATGTGTCTTTTAGAATTGTGGTTTTCCTTCTAGTATATTTTTCATTTCAGGTATTGTATTCTTCATCTCTGTCTTTTTAAATATATTTTTTCTCTTTGCTAAATATTTTTAACTTCTTGTTCCGTGCATCCATTATTCTCCTGAGTTCTTTGATTATCTTTACAGTCATTAGCCTGAACTCTTTTTTGGGGGGATTGCCTGTTTCCACTTCACTAAGTTCTTCTGGGGTTGTATCATGTTCCTTCTCTGTTACCTCATTTTGCCTAAGTTGGTATTTATATTTTCACGTGTCTGGTGGGTTAATACATATCTTGACCTTGGAGAAACTGTTCTGTACAAGATGTCCTGTGTTGTCCCCGGCCTGTATGCTCTCGAGGTTTCCCCTGTGAGGGCTGTGTGGGTCCTTCGTTGTGGCAGGCTGACTGTGTGGGTGGTCTGGTAGGCTTGATTGGCCTCTCCTCTAGTTGGTTACCCGCCCGTGCCTTATGAAGAGGCTGTTGGGGCCCAGTCGCCAGGCAGCTGACTGCGGTGCCCCAGGAGGCCCGGGCTAGTGCCTGTTCACCGGTGGGTGGGTGCAGTCAGGGTCCAGAAAACTCTGGGGCTGTTGTCCGTGTACTACTGGTGGGTGAAACCAGGTTTTGGTTTAACGCTGGACTACTTATGGTCTGAGTCAGGCCCTGGGGTCTGACCGGAGTGCCCAGGGATCACAGAGCTGGTGTCTGATAACTAATGTGTTGGGGGGTGGTGTGGGAGGTGTTTCCTGACACAGATATGGGGTCACGGGCATTCTGAGGCTGTGCTGGCCTGCTAGTAGGAAGGGTCAGGGCCAGCCGGTCCCAGGGTAGGGTCTGGCCTGCTGCGGGCAGGCCGGCTCTGCAGACTACGGCTCTCTTGCATCTCGTGTCTGCCCCCAGGTGGGTGAGGCTTGTCTAGAGCCTGGAGCAGGACTGCTGGACAGTTTGGCTGGTGCCCGCCTGTGGGTGGGTGAAGCTGGGTCCTGTCCCTGTGACGGGCAGGGCTACGTCTAGAGGCGACTGTGGTCTCAGGGAGTTTTAGGCGGCCTGTCTGCTGACAGGTGGGCTGTGTCCCTGTCCAGTTAGCTACTTTGCCTGAGGTGTCCCAGCACTGGTCCCTACAGGCTGTTGGACGGGCCAGGTCCCTCAACGGGGCCTGCCAGAGCCCGTGTTCGCCCAGTAGGAGGAGCTCCCAAGAATGGCCTCTGCCAGTGTCTTTGTCCCCAAGGTGAGCCACAGCCCCGCTTCCCCCACCTCTCCAAGAGACTCCCTGAGACCAGCAGGCAGGTCTGGCCCTGGCTCCTGTCCAATGACTGCTTTGGCCCCGAGTTCCGGAACACGGCAGGTTTTGTGTGCTCCTTTCAAGAGCCTTCTCCGTTTCCCTCAGTCCTTAGGGACTCCCAAGCCCAAGCCCCACCGACCTTCAAAGCCAGACTCTCTGGGGGCTGTCTTCTTGCTGCCTGACCCCAGGGCTGTGGAGCCTGATGTGGAGCTCGGCACGCTAACTCCTGGGAGAACCTCTGCAATGTAATTATCCTCCAGTTTGTGGGTTGCCATCTCTGTGGTGAGGGACCTGGTTATTTTGCCCCCTCCTGCCTGTCTGGTTGTAGTTCCCTCTTTATGTCTTTAGTTGTAGATTTTCTTCTGGTAGGTCCTGGTCTTTTTCATGGGTGCCTGTGATTTTGGTGTGCTTGTGAGAGGAGGTAAGCTCACAGTCTTTCTGCTTTGCCATCTTGGCGAGTCTCTCCTCCCCTTCTGTCAGTTTTTTCAAAGAAACAACTCTTGGTTTCATTGATCTTTGTAAAGTTCTGGGGTTTTTTACTCACAATTATTTGTTGTGAAATAACAAATTATGAGACATGGAAAGAAATAAAAAAGTGTGACCCATGGTTAGGAGAAGAGCTTAGAGAAACTGAGTCAGTGATGGGCCAGATGTTGAACAGTTGGAATGGATGAACAGTTGGAAAATTTTAACAGGAAAATGGAAGACTATAAAAAGATATAACTGGGAATGCGGAAGTGATAGTACCGCGTTAGAAGTTAAGTCTTCATTCGGTGGGCATAACAGCAGACTGGATGTAGTTGGCAAACCCCAAGTAGAATAGGTACAAAGCTGAGAAGCGTTGCTAACTCAGCACTGTTAAATCTTCCAGTTCATGAACATGCAATGTGTTTCAGTTTAAGTCTGATTACTCACGACAGTGTTTAGTATAAGTTTTCAATATATAATATCATGTACTTCTTTCCTTAAATGTATTCCTAAATAGGTTTTTTCTTATGCTGCTACAAATGAGATTATTTTCTTAATTTTATTTTAAGGTTGTTCATTGCTAATGTATGGAAATACAAATTATTTTTGTATAAATCCATGGTGTATTTGTATGTTAAATGTTTCAACCTTGCTGGAATTCCGTGATTAATAGCTTTTTATGTCTTTTTTCTAGAATTTTCAGTGTACAGGATCGTGTCACCTGTAAACAGAAGTTTTATTTCTTCCTTTTCAGTCAGCATGCCTTTTATTTATTTTCTTTGCTGAATAGCCTTGCCTGGAACCTCTAGTACAGTGTAGGATAGAAGTGACTGTGTGTTAACTCTTCCCTAAATGTTTGCCATTCTTATTAAATGGTATAGAATATAAACCGTATTTATGTCTGTCAGTATTGGAGAATACTGACTTCATGAAATTGGTGTCATCGGTGCAAGATCGATTTACAGTTTTGTGTTGGTTTCTGCTCTACAGCAGTGAGAATCAGTCATAATCGTATCCCTGCCTTCCTGAGCTTCCTGGGGGCCATTTTGATCTACAAAATATGTAACCTTTTTTTGATTGATTGAGGAACATTTTAATAATTTCATTTTTTTTTTTTTTAGGTTTTCTCGAATAATGATGAAGGCCTTATTAACAAAAAATTACCCAAAGAACTTCTTTTGAGGTAAGTGTAGGGATTTTGTATATGATTCGAAATGTAAAGATTTAAATATTTCGTATATGATTCGGTCATCAAGTTCCAAGACAGTCTCCTTTCTCACTGTGAGTCCATAGCATAGAAAAACAGACAGAATTAGCCTAACTGACTTTCTGTTTTTGTTTTATAGAATGCTGTTCAGCTTGTTGTTAACTTTTACTTGGTCTAATCCAGAATGTACTAAGTATGTACGTAGCATTGGTCTGGATTCTTTTTGTAATGTGGTAAGTATTGTAATAATCTTCAGTAGGTGACACTGTTTGGGTTTCAGTAGATTATCTCACAGTAACGCGAGGAGAGATTATTAAGGCTGTGAGCTCCTGAAGTTATAGACATTTAGATGTTTTCTGATAAATTGGTTTTAAAGTAATTATACTATGAGTTCTTACTGAGTACTTAAAATGGTGTCAGCCCACATATTGATGTTATCCATTTTATGAGAATTATGTGCTAAGGGACTACTGTAGAACAGGCTTTTTGTCCTTTATTTTTAGCATTACAGAATATACAGGTAATGGTAATTTCCCTGGCATTTTGCCAAGTAAAGCTGTCAACCAACACTTGTTGATCCTCAGACACTGCAGTTTCCTTTCATACTCAGCAAGCATCAAGGAAACCTTATTTTAGTTTTGGATGTTACATTTTAATTGTTAACAAACAGTTAATACATGAATACATGATCATCTTAGGAGTGGCATTTCCCGAACTTCTCATATCAGTAATGTTTCACAAAACGAAACAAAAAAAACAGGTTTTGTGATCAATAAGTATGGGAAACGCAAGGTAAACAAAACCAATTTCTTTACGCATGCCCTCTCAGAGCCTTAATAGGCTAATATGCATGGTGATGCTCCCAGATGAATAACTGTGGCATTTCAAACTTACTGACCTTGGAACTCTTTTAATAATCTTTGGAAATTTGCGGGGGAGATGCTGACATACAGTAAGAAGTTGACTAGCTGACCCCATTCCCTGCCTGTCTTAATCTCATTTTAACATGCGGGGGATGAGTATGTGTGTTCTGTTTACGTGCCGGAGTTGCTCTGTAAGTGCAACGGACTGCTCACCTTTGCCGCCTCAGTGTTTTAGACTCCTGTTCTTGAGTCTGGAATGGGGGTGAAGACTTAGTGTCTTGGGGTGATGATCACATTTTAGGGGCTTCAGGATGGCATTTCATTAGTCATCAGGTGTTGCCATGAGCTCGTTCTGCTCAGTTAATAAAAAAGAAAATTAAGTCATGGCAGAATCTTATGAAAGATACAGCAATTACGTTTTATTTGAACAAAATAAATATTTGCTTGGCTAAGAGAGAATATTCTTTGGGTATAATGACCATTTTAAAGTTCCGAAAGTGGTGACAAGGAAGGAGGAATATGTTTATCATATACACCCACACGGCCCTGGTCAAGCACAGAGAGCCGTGGAGCCAGCGTGGTTCGGGTGGGCCGGCTGTGGCCGTGCGGCTGTAGGGGTGCCATCCACAACAGACCAGAGTGAGCGGCGTTTCCAGAGTCGTGCAGTGTTGCCCTCTCGGTCTGAGCACTTTTCTAGCACAGACATCAAACCTTAGTGTGAATATGTCATTTATACCCCGGGAGACTCATAACCAGCTTCAGGCCGACGCACATTAGTCATTCAGCACTGGAGTGTGATTAAACTCCACCCTTCTCCTGAATACTGCTGCTCTTTGTGACTCAAGGCTGCTAACTTAATATTTTTTCCCTTCTGGTAGAATTAGCTCTTGCACTGTACTCAGCCATGGTACTGTTTCTACCTATTGACCAAAAGGGAGGAGGAGTTGGAGTGGGGAGCGCTGTGGAATTATATAACTTTCTGTGCTGGTGTGATTTCTGAACTGCTGTTTTAAAAATTTTGATTCTTTTAAGGATCCATGATGGACTCAGCTTTCAAAAATCCTGGAATCACAGTTTTTGAATCATGCTAAGGCTCACACATAGATCATTTTTTAAAAAAGAATTGTCATTTGAGAGCAAATGTTCATAACATGTTTATTCGTAGATTTGCATTCCCACTTCTTTCCTTATTTTGGAGTCTGTAAGGGGAAGTTAAAATTTAAAGGACTGCCGCGGTAGGTCTTCTCTGACTCTTGGGTCTCAGACCTAACTCCAGCCAGATTTTAATTTTTGTTGGCCTTTAAATCATTTCTATCATTTTACTCTCAGATTTTCTGTTCTCAATAGTAATAGCTTTCCCTTTCCCACCTACTCTTTTTAAGCAAAAGTTTGAAGAAGAGTTTTAGCCAGGTTGCCAAAGCAGACATCTTTGTCGTACGTTAATTCCACAACAAAGTGAATGAGTGCTACAGAGTCCCCACCTCACGAAGCTTAAGTGCTGATTGCTTTTGCTAAGTTCGGTGATGTCTTCATACTTTCAGCCTGTCTTCAGCTTACATTTTTACTTCATATTGTGAACTTCTTTGTGACAGAGCAGACTGTTGTTCCTGTTCTTACTGAATTCCTGTTTACTTTCCATCTTCATCAATAGGTGTGAATTCTTTGACTTTATGATAATCTTATTTACTTGCTGCCAAAGTCATTTTCTCCTCTGCCATTTTTTACTGCATCTGTTACTACCCTCTTAAATTCTCTGCTCGCCTCCGTTACTGATCATATCCAGTGAAGTCTGAGCTTACTCTCTGGAACCATTAACAAGCATAACCTAGAATTATGTACTCCATCACTTTATATCACTTCAAATCCAATCAGAAAAATCTGTTTTTTTAATCTGATCATCTTATTTCTAGTTTTAAGATCCCTCAATATTCTTCATCACTTTATATCACTTTGAATCCAGTCAGAAAAATCTGTTTTTTTAATCTAATCATCTTATTTCTAGTTTTAAGATCCCTCAATATTATTAATTCACGGACTCCTTCTGCTACCCATTTTTAGTTTGTTACTAACAATCATTGACAATTTTGCTCTTTCTGTCCTGGTTTCACTTATAAAATAAGGATGTTAAAGTTCTCCCTCTACCCTTCACGCACACACACAATTCAACAAACAGCTTGTAATTTTGCTGTTCCTGGAATCAGTTATATAATTCTTATAATAATGAAAATGTATAGTTTGTTATAATCTCTGTATCTGTTACTGAGTTGTGTTGTCCTTGCTTATACTTGTCTTCATTGTTACTGGATATATTACTTTTGGAGCTTGACTTGCTTGAGATTTCTACTCTCCTCATTTACTGGTTGTGTGACCTTAAAGTGACTTCACTCCCCAGGCCTAATTTCCCATATCTGTAATAGTAATAGTTCTTACTTTAAGGGGCTGTTGGTAGCTCTGAGCATCTGGCATTTAATAAATGTTAAATAAATGTTTTATTATTGTATAATATAAATTTTGGGTGTCTGAGTACTTAATAAATACTGTTGACAGTAGAGTTAGTTTTCATACAAACAGTTGATAAAAGCAGGCTATCCTGATATGCATCTTAACGTATGCTACTGCTAACGATCTCAGTAAAGGACCTGGTTATTAAGCGAGTTAATATGGCCTGCTGCTTCATTTCATCAACTTGCACTAATTTAATCTCAATAGAAATTGCACACTACCATCTGACATTAAACTGACAACTTTTGGCGCTTGAGCGGAGTAGTGGTGGTAATTATGACAACTGATAATTATTTTGTATTATTAAGAAGGCAGTCTCTTGGAAAGAACCATTCCTCTTGAGAAAAGCAGTCTGGCATGAGCAAGTATTGGCCCACAATTCAGGTTTCAAACTGTAAGATTAATTTGTTTGACGTTAAGTTTTTACTTCTCTTATGGGCTTCCTGGGTAGCTCAGACAGTAAGGAATCTGCCTGCAGGGAGACCTGGTTTGATCCCTGGGCTGGGAAGATTCCCCTGGAGAAGGGCATGGCAACCCACTCCAGTATTCTTGCCTGGAGAATTCCATGAACAGAGGAGCCTGGTGGGCTACAGTCCATGGGGTCATAAACAGTAGGACACGACTAAGTGACTCACACACACACACACACACACACACACGTGGTTGTTTTCGGATTTTAGTGCTGAAATGAAAATGCATGTAAACAGCTTCATAGGAATAGGGAGTGCTACATGCAGTAAATATTTTAAACATTGTGAGAAGACATGGCTCTTGTTAGTAATGAACAATAATGAAAGAAACCTTGTTAGACATATTTTTAAAAACCAAATCACCATTATCTATGTAATTTTCTTTCCTTTTAAAATGTATGTGGATCCATGACAAAATTAAGTCCTCAGTGTGTTTGTGGGCTTGATGAAGAAGGATTGATTGCCCCAAACAGGAGAGCTGAGCCTAATAATTTTGGCAAATGGAATCAACTACATAATTACATATAATTTGGCAGTTTTACTAGTTTGCTAGGGAAAATTATAAAATAACTAGCACTTAAATTTTTAAATTTCCCTTTTCTAAAATTTATAAGCCAATTCCATGAGTGAAAATAATTGTGGTTTTTGTTGTAATTATTAAGTTACAGCCCAGTGCCCATCTGTGATCAAGGGACCCTGGGGAGCAGTGCAGTAAAGGGCTCATTCCTGTTTGGGGCATCATGGAATGGGCGCTCTTGCCTGCTGGCTGGTTGTAGTGCTCCATGGACTTTTTCAGGGACTGGTACCTTCTGCTGTCTTTGGTGCCTTTATATATATTCCAAGGCAACCAAACAGGTAAGGTGCTCTTTTCGGGGTACATACTGCAAATTGGGCCTCCCTGGTGGCTCAGATGGTAAAGAATCCACCTGCAGTGCAGGAGACCTGGGTTCAGTCCCTGGGTCAGGAAGATCCCCTGGAGAAGGGAATGGCAACCCACTCCAATATTCCTGCCTGGAGAATTCCATGAACAGAGGAGCCTCGCGGGCTACAGTCCATGGGGTCGCAAAGAGTTGGACATGACTGAGTGACTAACAAGTAGTCATAGAACTTCAAATACAGGTTTAAACATCTATGCAGATTTTTTTTTTGTTAAAGAGGTTTTTTTTTCCTTTTGGTTTGTTCATGTTTATTGTTGTTTTACCTTGTATGAGGCTATACAGGACTGAATTAATATATGTTGAAATTAGATGCAGATGCTTAAAGGCCCTTCCCTCTGTATACCGTTATGTATTATTTTAAGGTTAGCATCTAAGTCCAAATCATGGCAGAGGCAAATTGTCCTCTGGTTAGGGTTATGCTTACAATTAAAACTCTGATGATGGCTTTGGATTTTTAAATCTACATTGGGGTGGCATGAAGCATGAATAGAACTCCACAGATAAGGGTAAAACTAGTATATTCTACTCTAGAGTGTTATCCCTGGAAAGTTATGTTAGAGAGCTGTTAATTTAAAAGCTGTGAATTCAGTAGTTACAACAGAAAAGACTGGCAAATTTGATTCTCTGAATAGTAAAATATGGCAAAATATGCCATACCAAATATAAGCAGCATAGTGGTAGATGAAATAATTCAAATACACATTGTAGGAGAAGGCTATCTTCTTCAACATACACACAAATTATTAAAAATTATTAAGAAACAGATGGATTAACTCTTAGAAAAATTTGAAGAGGGTCTGAACAAAGGAGGAAATACAGATGGTCAGTAAATATATTGAGTTGAGTTGCCAGAGGTCATAGGCTTGAAAGGTTGTTGAGCTGTGAAAGATGCCAGGATTCTTGGCCTCCAGAGGAGAGGAATTCAACCCAGGGCCAGTGACGAGGCTTCATCGCTCAGAGCTTTTGTGTAATGAAGTATTTTTAAAGTATAAAAGAGATAGAGAAAACTTCTGACATAGACATCAGAAGCGGGCAGAAAGAGTACCCCCCTGCTAGCCTTTAGCAGTATGTTATATACCTATCAGCAGGCTGCTAATTAGAGAAAGGAAATGTCTCAAAACTCAGAGTGGCACCAGGCCCCTCACCCACAACGTGCATTTTGAGATAACATTGCACAAGGTGAGTCATCCCAGGCCATAAAACGATTGACATGAATCTTGAAGAAAGGCAGGTTTCCAAGTAAGGACATAGTTTCATTAACACAGATCAGGAGAACAATGTTTGAGTAAAACATACTGGTTTATTGAGCCCTTTTTGGTTCTGAGTCTTAAGAGGATCAGACTTGAAGAAAGACTAGGGTAAATACATAGTTCATTAACATAACTTAAGAACATTTCTGTAAGAAAAACGCATTAGTTAGCTCAAGGTTTGAGAAAAGTTCAGTTCAGGTGGAACCAGGTGTCTTCATGGTAACACAGAATTTTAAGAGAAACCTCCTTTTAATTATGCATCAGTTCAGTTCAGTCGCTCAGTCGTGTGCGACTCTTTGCAACCCCATGAATCGCAGCACGCCAGGCCTCCCTGTCCATCACCAACTCCCAGAAAAAAATCTGAGACTTGTAGTTTGTTTCCTCCTGCCGCTTAAGAGAGAGAGAAAAAATGCCTGACACTTGCAGCCTATTTTCTCCATTTGGAGACCCCTTAGCCTTTCTGCCTGTTACCCTCTCAGGCTGTACAAATATTTAACTTCATATAGTAATATTTGTTTTTCCAAAGTGGTCTTATCAGTTTGCATCCATACAGACAATGGATAAGAGACTCAGTTGAGTTGTTCTTTCTAATTTTAAATGCTGTACGTGTCTTAAATATAGACTGACATCTCATTGTGCTGTTGATTTGAATTTCCCTAAATTCCAATGATGTTGAGCATCTGTTTATACGTTTGTCACTCACATGTGTTTCTTCTTGGGTGAGGTGCATGTATGTATTTTTTGCCTATTGCCTATAAAAAAACCCCGTTTTGCCTACTGTTGATTATTGGTTTGTAGGCGTTGTCTTCCCCTTCCTTGTTTTGTTTATTATAGTCTGCGTTGGGTCTTTGTCGCTGCTCTCGGGCTTTCTTCAGTTGTGGCGAGTGGGACGCTGTTTCCCAGTTGTGGTGCGTGGGCTTGTTGCCGGGGCTTCTCTCGTTGCGGAGCACAGGCTCTGGGTGCACGGGCTTCGGTGGCAGTGGCCAGTGGGCCCGGGAGTTGCGGTGCACTTGCTTAGTTGCTCCGAAGCACGTGGGCTCTTCCTGGACCCGGGATCGAGTCGGTGTCCCCTGCACTGCAAGGCAGATTCTTAACCCCTGGACCACCAGGGAAGCCCCCCATTCTTGTTCTTAATATTACTGAATCCTCTACAGGTTTTCATTCAGTTTTTTCGAGTAATATCTCAATAATCTTTGTAAGAGGACAGTTGGGGGTTTTAATGATTAAAGTGAGTATTTTATTCACTATGATGATTATTGCAGTTTTCTATTTTTTAATTTCTTTTTTATCTGACTGATTTTGCTTCTCTCCAGCTTAAAACTTTCCCTGTTGCCTTTACTGTAAAGTCCACGTAAATTGTTAAGACTTATTCTCCCAGAACTTTCCACTTACTATTTCTTACTGTATTTCCTCTCTCACTCTTTTCCAACTTTCTTGTAAACTCTGATAGCTGATTTACTTCCAGCCCCTGAAAATGTCATTTAATTTGTTGTCTCCTGCCGGGGACCAGCCCCGGCTGATCCAGGGTATTCGAAGGAGAGACGGCGTAGGCGAAGATCAGGAAACAATTGCTTAATTAAATGTTAATTAAGGATATAAAGAGTAATAGAATGAGGATGGCTCAGTAAAATTCAGTGAAGAAAAGAGGCTGAAATAAGGATAGCTCAGTGAGGAAATTCAGTGGAGAAAAGAGGCTGAAATAAGGATAGCTCAGTGAGGAAATTCAGTGGAGAAAAGAGGCTGAATAATTCAGCCAGAAGGTAAGAGAAAGAACGACATGGTGAGACCAAGTTTCGGTGAACAAGGCCCGCACTTTATTTTCCAAAGTAGTTTTTATACCTTAAGTTATGCATAGAGGATAATGGGGGAAGGGGTAGAGTCAGGCAGCAAGCCAGGCTTTCTTCCTGCAAACTTATCATATGCAAAAGCTTAGGTGATTTGCATCATCTTCTGGCCCGGAGGCCTGTTAACATTTTAAGACCTTTTCTTCAGAAAACTTATTTTTCTCTAAAGGTGATTGGTCAGGAGCCACCCTCCAAAAGCATTAGATAAAGTTGCATTCCTACAGCGCAAAGGTGTGGTGGGCTATAACAAGAAAAAGAATTAACTCAAGGGTCCCAGGTTACAAACATTAAAGCTACTACTTACACCAATTATATTAATCAATACACTGCCAGGGACACAGCAGGTAAGGGATATGGAAACTTAGCAGCAAACATTGGCCCAACAAGTGAAAATCCCTTCACCAATACAATTTCTAATCAATCTTTTAACTATTCAAAAGAATCTGTGTTTACACAGTTTAGAACATCTCCTGCCTCTCACAGTTGGGAGGCTCTGAACAATCACATGTGGCCGGAAAAACCTATTCAGGCAGGCTAGAGGATTTCCAAAGGAGTTTGTAGGTTAAACACTGTCACACCCAGGAATTATTAACTGGAGCTGTAAGCTAACTCTTTTTTCAGAGAGGTAGTGGGGGACAGCCCCCCGTAAAGTCAGAGGTGTAGGTGAAAGCACAAAGCAGAAAAAGTAGGCAGACTCTGGTTTTGGGGGTAGATTGCTCGACAATTTCCAGGGAGACTCCTGAGGCTTGATCCCGCCTTTGCGTATGCCAAGCCTCCTTCCTCATGACCTTTGCCAGAGGCGGAGCTTGCGGAGCTTGCTCCCAGTCTCAATTTATTGATGTGTAGTTGAACTACAATGTTGCGTTAATTACTGCTGTACAGCAAAGAGACTCAGTTTATATATATATATATATTCAGTTGTATACGCTTTGCAACACCATGGACTATAGCCCGCCAGGCTCCTCTGTCCATGAGATTATCCAAGCAAGAATGCCAGAGTGGGTTGGCATTTCCTCCTCCAGGGGAACGATCAGCCAGAATAGAAAAGAGTGTGTGCGTCCTTTTCCATGCTCTTTCCCAGTATGGTTCATCACGGGATGCTGACCGGCGTGGGCTCTGCTCTGCAGCGCGGCCTCGCTGTTTATCCGTTCTGTGTGTCTCCGTTGGCACGTGCTGACCCCACACTGCTAACCCGACCGCTCCCGCCCGTCTCCCCTGAGAACAAGCCTGCTCTCTGTGTCCCCGATTCTGTCTCTGTCTCATAGATAGGTTCACTTGTGTCAGATTTTCGATTCTGCGTATGTGGTATCGTGCGGTATTTGTCTTCCTCTTTCTGACTGAGTTTGGTAGTTTGTATTTGCATCCATGTTACGGCGAATGGCGTTATTTCATTCTTTTTTATTGCTGAGCAGTATTTCTCTCTATATATGTACCACATCTTCCATATCCACTCATCTGTCAATGGACATAATTCAAGTTGTTTTCATTTCTTGGTTGTCGTGCACAGTACTGCTGTGAGCATAGGTGTACATGTATCTTTTTTAATTACAGTTTTGTCTGGATATACGCCCAGGAGTAGGGTTGCTGGATCATATGGTCGTTCTGTTTTTAGTTTTGTGAGGAACTTCCGTATGGTTTTCCGCCGTAGCTGCACCGGCTTACCTCTCCACCAGCAGCGTAGGAGGGTTCCGCTTTCCCACCCCTCCAGTGTTTGTTGTTTGTAGAGAAGGTGCCAGTCTTCTGTTCACTCCGTCTTTCACCTAGTTCAGCCTAAGGCTTTCTCTCCGTTCAGGACCGTGTTCACTCTTTCCTGAGTGTGTGTATAGGTTCTTTACACACTTTATAATTTCTTGTGTTTGTCCTGGACTTTATGTTGCATGACACAGTAAATCTAATCTTTAAAAAATTGAGGTTTTATATATGTATAGTTGATACAGGTGTACAATATAACGATTTGATATTTGCACATAACTGCAAAATGATCACCACGTTAAGTCTAGTTAACATCTGTCACCACACATAGTTACAAAACTTTTTTCTTATGCTGAGAACTTTTAAGATTTACTCTCAGCAACTTTTAAATGTGGAATAGAGTATTATTACCTGTAGTTGCCATGCTGTGTATCACACTCCGTAATGCTTACTTGTAACTGAAATTGTACCTTTGACCCCGTTCACCCGTTTGGCTCACTCCTGCACCTCTGGCAACCACACATCTGTTCTCTGTATCTTTGAGATCAGGTATGTGTGTGTGTGTGTGTGTTTTAAGATCCCATATGTGAGAGAGATCATAAGGTATTTGTTTTTCTCTGTGTGAGTTATTTCACTTAGCATAATGCCCTCAAGATCTGTCTGTGTTGTCACAAATGGCAGTTTTCATTCTTTTTTATTGCTGAACAGTTTTCATATATAACGCCGCATCTCACATTTTTTATTTGTTTTACTTCTTTGGCTGTGCTGGGTCTTAGTTGCCGCACACAGAATCTCTTCTTGTTATGGCATGTGGGGTCTAGTTCCCTGACCAGGGATCAAACCTGGGCCCCCTGCACTGGGATCATGGAGTCTTAGCCACTGACCATGAGGGAAGTCCCCACATTTTTTAATTTATCGTCCATTGATAGACAGGCACTTAAGTTGCTTCTGTAGCTTAGCTGTTGTAAGTCATGCTGCAGTGAACATGGTCGGTGTGTATATCTTTGGTCCAGTCTTATGCTTTCATTTTCTCCAGACGAATATCCCCAAGTAGCACTGCTGGGTCATATGGTGATTGTATTTTGATGTTTTTGAGGAACTGCCATACTGTTGTCCACAGTGGCTGTACCAGTTTACATCCCATGACAGTGCCCAGGGTTTCCTTTTTCTCCGCCTCCTCACCGATACTTATGTCTTGCCTTTTGGATACAGCCTTTCCAGTAGGTGCGAGGTGTTACCTCACTGTGATTTTGATTTGCATGACACTGAGGACTAGTCTTGTGGAGCACCTTTTCCAAGTGCGTCTTGGCCGTTAGTGTGTCTTCTTCGGAAAAATTTCTACTTGGATCCTGTACCCATGTTTAAACTTAATTCTTTGGTTTCTTGCTGTTGGGTTGTAGGAGTTCTTTGTATATTGTATATGGTTTGCAAATATTTTCTCCTAGTCGGTAGGTTGCCTTTTCATTTTGTTGATGGTTTCCTTTGTTGTGCAGAAGCTTTCTAGTCTGATGTAGTTCTTTTATTTCTTTTAGCTTTGGTTGTCTTTGCTTTGGGTGTCAAATCCAAAAAATCATTTCTAAGACCTCAGTCAAGAAGCTTACTGCCTATGTTTTCTTCTGGGAGTTTTATGGTTTTAGGTCTAATGTTTCAGTCTTTGACCCATTTTAGTTTTTGTGGTTATAAGACAGTGGTCCAGTTTCATTCTTTTGCATGTGGCTGTCCAGTTTTCCAAGCACCATTTATTGAAGAGGCTGCTCTTTCCCCGTTGTATATCTTGGGTCCTTTATCATAAATTAACTGACCATGTATGTATGCGTTTGTTCCTGGACTCTTTGTTGTTTCATTGATCTGTGTATCTGTTTCTATGCCAATTAGCATATATGTATGTATGTGTAGTGGGTGGGCTTGTCTTAGATATATGTAGATTATCTGTGAATGTGTACTTACAAAAATGTATTGTGTAGGCCTATGTATGTCTGTGTGTGAGAACGTTCAGGGCAGAGAAAAAAAGCTTCCAAAAACCATACAATATTTGGGAAACCTTGTAGTTTCCTCATGGCCCATGTATGTATGTATTTATGCTTATTTGAAAGTGCATGGAACTTAGCCTTTTCTTCTGAGCTTTTCCCTGCTGCTGCTGCTGCTAAGTCGCTTCAGTCATGTCCGACTCTGTGTGACCCCATAGATGGCAGCCCGCCAGGCTCCCCCGTCCCTGGGATTCTCCAGGCAAGAACCCTGAAGTGGGTTGCCATTTCCTTCTCCAATGCATGAAAGTGAAAAGTGAAAGTGAAGTCGCTCAGTTGTGTCCAAACCTTAGCGACCCCATGGGCGGCAGCCCACCAGGCTCCTCCATTCATGGGATTTTCCAAGCAGGAGTACTGGAGTGGGGTGCCATTGCCTTCTCCGGAGCTTTTCCTTACCTAACATTTAATGATTACGCTCCCCTTTTACCAAATACTTTTCATAATCACCACTTCAGTGGCTGCTTAATATTCCATAAAGTTGATAACTAATGATTTACTTAACCTTTTTGTTGCTTTTTAAAATTGTAGATAAAGCTGAAATAACCACTTAAAAATGTTTCTTTTGTTGAATTATTTCTTTATGATAACTTCCTGAAATGGAATTACTGGATTAAATGAGGACATTTTTACAGCTCTTGATAAAGCCAGTGTTTCCAGAGGTTGTCACAGTTGAAAGATATATATGTTCAACATATAACTGTATAAATTTAAGTTGTACAACATGTTGATCGGGTCCGTTCATATATTGTAATGTAATTGCCATTGTAGTGTTAGCTAGCACCTCTGCTGCTGCTGCTGCTGTTGCTGCTGCTAAGTCGCTTCAGTTGTGTCCGTCTCTGTGCGACCCCATAGACGGCAGCCCACCAGGCCCCGCCCTCCCTGGGATTCTCCAGGCAGGACTGGAGTGGGTTGCCATTTCCTCCTCCAATGCATGAAAGTGAAAAGTGAAAGTGAAGTCTCTCAGTCATGTCCGACTCTTAGTGACCCCATGGACTGCAGCCCACCAGGCTCCTCCGTCCATGGGATTTTCCAGGCAAGAGTACTGGGTGGGGTGCTATTGCCTCTCAGCAACAGTTGGAGACAATGAAAAGGCCATTTAAGCCATGTTAATTAGATCTCTAGGACTTATTTATATACTAGTTGCAAATTTGTACCCTTAAAACGAGATCTCTCCTGTTCCCCCAGCCCCAGACTCTGTAGCCGCGTCTTTTCTGAGCCTGGCTTTCCTTTGGGCCCACATGTAAGTGACACTGCACAGTGTTTGCCTGTCTCTGACTTAACTTCGAAGTGTCCTCAGAGACTGTGTTGTCACAAATGGCAAGACTTTCTTCTGTCTCATGGCTGAGCAACGTTCTGCTGTATCAGCAGGCCACGTCTTTAGCTGTGAATCCGCTGACAGGCACTTAGGATGTTCCCATGTCTCGGCTGTAGTAAATGATGCTGCAGTAATCATGGGAGTGCATACATCTCTTCAGTATCCTGTTTTCATTTCATATATTCAGAAATGGAATTGCTGGACCATATGGTAATGCTATTTAAAATGTTTCCAGGAACCTTTCATATTGTTTTCTGAGGTGGCTGAACTAAATTACTTTCCTGCCAACAGTGTACAAAGGTTCCCTTTTCCCCACATCCTCACCAACACTTGTTTTATCTTTTTGGTGACATTGGTGTACTTTTTTCTATTTTTTCTTTGTTTTCTTTTTTTAAAACAAATTTCCCTTCTAGCTTTTTAAATCCCCCTCCCCCCTTTTTTTCCTTTCTTTGGGCTAATTGTGTTTTCTTTAGCTTCCATAATTTGGACATTTAGGTCATTAATTTTCAGCTCATTTATCTAATAATAGGTAAGTTCTTTGGGCAATAGTCTCAAAGCTCTATTTTTGTTGAATTACATAAGTTTTGAAGTTTAGTGTTTTTGTTTGTTTGTTTACTATTCAGTTTCAAATATTTTTCAATATCTATTATTGCTTCTTTGACTCATGTATCATTTTTTCTTAAGACATATTTTATTGTAAAGTATAATATATAGTTAGAGAACCATACAGAACACAATTATTAGACAAAGGCCATAGTAGCTATTACCTCGGTCAATAAATAGAACTTCTTCAGTCACCAGAGAAGCACGTCCATTTCCCATCCAAATCACGACTGCGTCCCTCTCCAGGAGTAGCCCTTCCTTGACTTTCACAGCTGTCACTCTGTTTCATTGCTCTGTGGATTTGTCGCCCGTGTGTGCCTCCCTGTCCTCATGGTTTAGTCTTGCCCATTTGTTTGATTTTCTTTGGTGGTTCTGTAGCTTCATTTGACAATTGGCAGTTAGTTCTCATCCACAGTAGCTGTCTCTAGACTTTAAAAAGTGGTGACAGATAACACAGTAACCAGTGTATAGAGCCTGTTTGTTGAATGCATGCAGTGTGGGACATTCCTTATTTGCTTTGGCCCAGAGAGCTTTATTGAACCTGGTGTCAACATGCACGTGTGGAGTTCCCATCTCCTTCGTGGCAAATTCCTGAGTTTCTTTGAGTGATCGAGGGTCATGCTTCTTAAGACCCATTCCATAGATGCACTTGGGAATATTGATAGTGTATCCTCTGGCCACCACCTCATTGATGGCGGACCATCAATGGCCCTGTTTTTTCTTGTCACCCTTCTTTGTGGAAGCCATCAGACTGAGCTGGGGTTGGGAAAAAGCTAGTCTTGCCCATTTAATAAATCTTCAAGTGTCTGATAATCAACAGGTTTCTTGTCCATCTCTTTGCTGTTCCATACATCTTACCTGTTGAGTAACTTGGGTTCTTTGACATGCAGCAGTTTGCACCATCTGGGTTTCGCTAATTGCCGCCTCATGGTGCAATTTCAGCATGTTTCCTTCATTTTTATTTCTTGGAAATTGACAGCAGGATCAGAGGTTTTTTCAGATTCCGGTTCAGTCCCTTTGACTGTGTGGTGAATGTGAGACTATGTGGTGGTGTGTTCTTTTATTAGAAATCACGTAATTTTGGGTTTTCTTTTTTTGTCAGTTGCTTATATTTGTGCATGCTTATTGCCTAGATTATGAACTTATTGGGGTTACAAAATGATGATACTCTGATACTTTTTCTTCATTTATTAATTGGAATGCTTTTATAAAGTGTTACTTACCTTCAATTCTATTTGATTACACAGTGCTGTAGTTTATATAGGAAAGGCAGGATAATCGCTTGACATTCTTTCCCTTAATTTACCAGTTTTCAAAATAATGAAATATGTGAAGGTATGACATTTGGGAAACAAAGTATTTTCATAATTTCAAATAATCTCCCACAAGATACATATTAATTACAAGGGGGAAAATGGTAACTTTATAATAGGGCACTCTGGCAGAAATCATGACCAAATGCTCGAAGTAGGCATCACCAGTAACAGGACAAATGGACACCAGATGCCTCCTGATGTGGTTCACAAGAGCGCAGAATCACTGCTGTGGCGTTCCTAACAGCAGTGTGTAACTTGAGTGTGACCGTGAGGAAACATTAGATACACAGCAGGACATTCTACGGAGACCGTTATGCTTCAAAAATAGCAAAGTCATGAGAGATAAAAACTGAGAAAGTGTTCCAGATTAGAAGCGACTGAAGAGACATGACAGATAAATGCAGTATGTGATCCTGGGCCAGGAAAAAAAAAAAAGATTTTATTTTAAAGGCCATTAATAGGACAATTAACAGGTTTTTAAATACCATCTATAGATCATGAACTCCTTATTACCAAATTCAGACTTAAATTGAAGAAAGTAGGGAAAATCACTAGACCATTCAGGTATGACCTAAATCGAATCCCTTATGATTATACAGTGGAAGTGAGAAATAGATTTAAGGGCCTAGATCTGATAGAGTGCCTAATGAATTATGGAATGAGGTTCGTGACATTGTACAGGAGACAGGGATCAAGACCATCCCCCATGGAAAAGAAATGCAGAAAAGCAAAATGGCTATCTGAGGAGGCCTTACAAATAGCTGTGAAAAGAAGAGAAGCGAAAAGCAAAGGAGAAAAGGAAAAATATAAGCATCTGAATGCAGAGTTCCAAAGAATAGCAAGAAGAGATAAGAAAGCCTTCCTCAGCCATCAATGCAAAGAAATAGAGGAAAACAACAGAATGGGAAAGACTAGAGATCTCTTCAAGAAAATTAGAGATACCAAGGGAACATTTCATGCAAAGATGGGCACAATAAAGGACAGAAATGGTATGGACCTAACAGAAGCAGAAGATATTAAGAAGAGGTGGCAAGAATACACAGAAGAACTGTACAAAAAGATCTTCACGACCCAGATAATCACAATGGTGTGATCACTGACCTAGAGCCAGACATCCTGGAATGTGAAGTCAAGTAGGCCTTAGAAAGCATCACAACAAACAAAGCTAGTGGAGGTGATGGAATTCCAGTTGAGCTTTTTCAAATCCTGAAAGATGATGCTGTGGAAGTGTTGCACTCAATATGCCAGCAAATTTGGAAAACTCAGCAGTGGCCACAGGACTGGAAAGGTCAGTTTTCATTCCAATCCCAAAGAAAGGCAATGCCAAAGAATGCTCAAACTACCACACAATTGCACTCATCTCACATGCTAGTAAAGTAATGCTCAAAATTCTCCAAGCCAGGCTTCAGCAATATGTGAACCGTGAACTTCCTGATGTTTAAGCCGGTTTTAGAAAAGGCAGAGGAACCAGAGATCAAATTGCCAACATCCTCTGGATCATGGAAAAAGCAAGAGAGTTCCAGAAAAACATCTATTTCTGCTTTATCGACTATGCCAAAGCCTTTGACTGTGTGGATCATAATAAACTGTGGAAAATTCTGAAAGAGATGGGAATACCAGACCACCTGATCTGCCTCTTGAGAAACCTATATGCAGGTCAGGAAGTAACAGTTAGAACTGGACATGGAACAACAGACTGGTTCCAAATAGGAAAAGGAGTCCGTCAAAGCTGTATACTGTCACCCTGCTTATTTAACTTCTATGCAGAGTACATCATGAGAAACCCTGGGCTGGAAGAAGCACAAGCTGGAATCAAGATTGCTGGGAGAAATATCAATAACCTCAGATATGCAGATGACACCACCCTTATGGCAGAAAGTGAAGAGGAACTAAAAAGCCTCTTGGTGAAAGTGAAAGTGGAGAGTGAAAACGTTGGCTTAGAGCTCAACATTTAGAAAACGAAGATCATGGCATCTGGTCCCATCACTTCATGGGAAATAGATGGGGAAACAGTGTCAGACTGTACTTTTTTGAGCTCCAAAATCACTGCAGATGGTGACTGCAGCCATGAAATTAAAAGACGCTTACTCCTTGGAAGGAAAGTTATGACCAACCTAGATAGCATCTTCAAAAGCAGAGACATTACTTTGCCAACAAAGGTTCGTCTAGTCAAGGCTATGGTTTTTCCAGTGGTCATGTATGGATGTGAGAGTTGGACTGTGAAGAAAGCTGAGCACCGAAGAATTGATGCTTTTGAACTGTGGTGTTGGAGAAGACTCTTGAGAGTCCCTTGGACTGCAAGGAGATCCAACCAGTCCATTCTGAAGGAGATCAGCCTGGGATTTCTTTGGAAGGAATGATGCAAAGCTGAAACTCCAGTACTTTTGCCACCTCATGTGAAGAGTTGACTCATTGGAAAAGACTCTGATGCTGGGAGGGATTGGGGGCAGGAGGAGAAGGGGACAACAGAGGATGAGATGGCTGGATGGTATCACTTACTCGACGGACGTGAGTCTCAGTGAACTCTGGGAGTTGGTGATGGACAGGGAGGCCTGGTGTGCTGCGATTCATGGGGTCGCAAAGAGTCCAACATGACTGAGCAGCTGAACTGAACTGAACTGAATGAATGATTATGAGTTTGAGTAAACTCCAGGAGTTGGTGGTAGACAGGGAAGCCTGGTGTGCTGCGATTCATGGGGTTGCAAAGAGTTGGACACAACTGAGCAACTGAAATGAACTGAATGAGTGTTAAAGAATGACAGCTTTTTCGGGGTGTGAATGAGGAAAAGATGTCTTTCATTACCATTGTTGGTACTGGAGACAATCACAGCCACTTCAGTAAGGCAGGAAGAAGGATAAACGTATGATCATTGAAAAGGAAGAAAGAAAAGTTTCATTGTTCTCAAGTGTATTGATTTTGTTTGTAGAAAATCCTTAGACTATATAAAAGAATTTGTAAATATTGCTATATGCAAGTAGCATATGAAAATTAACTATATACTAGCAACAATTAGAAAATGACATTTAAAAAATTCTGTTTTAATAGTAACAACATCAAATAGCCAGGAGGAGAGAGCAAATCTAAAACTGAACAGCATCTATGTGAGAAAATACAAAAATTTCTATGAGATAGTAAGGAAGTCCTAAATAATGCAGTATATCATGTTTGTGGGTTGGAAGACTTAACCACTGTAAAATTTTATAGACCCCAGAGTGTCTATAAATCCAGCATAATCCCAGTAAAATTTTATAAATTTTTTTTGTGAAATTTGATATGCTGATTCTAAAACACAAGCAGAAATTCAAAAACTGAGAGTAGCCAAGAATAACCAAGATAATCTTGATGAAGAAAAACAAAGTTGAAGGACTGAAGTTACTGGACATCAAGATCTTTAAGTTTCATAATTAAAACAGTCGTACTCCCACAGAGGCAGACAGACCAGTGGAGCAGAAACACACCCACTCCTGTATACCCCTGTGTGTATTTATTTGTAACCAACTTGTCCTTTCAGGGCTCTCCTAACAAAGGGTGGTTATCACATTTGAGGTAGGAAGCAATTTCCAAAAAAAAAAGTCTTGAAATTGTTCTTAGTTACTTTGTGTATTTAAGTAGATAGGAACTATCTTTTCATGGAAGCAAGCCCAAGTTTTCATTTAAAAAATGGAAAATGTTAGGTTTTGAAGTTTGATGCAAATTGAGTATTTAACCTCTTCTTTATAACTCTTACCCCTTGAGCTAACTCTGTTTCTGTTGCCAGTGTTCCAGGCTCTGTCATTCAGGGCATTCATTTTCTTCACTGAAACGTGATTCAGGAATTTGGCCTACTGGGCAGTTGGGAGTTGTAGCATGCCTGCGTGTGCAAATGCAGCTACATGTGATGGTGGTGTGGGAGGATAGGGTAAAGAGTGAAGGCCGTCTGCTTCTCCATCAGCAGCTGCAGCCCTGGGCAGTGTAAACTTGTGTTCGTGCTGTTGGCTCTCACTTGCGTCTGAACGTGTGAGCATCTTGTGTGAGTTAGTGTGAGTCTAGCTTTTATAGATGCAGTCTCCATACAGCATGCTTGCTCAGCACAGGCTGCCTCATCTGCTGAGCAGTTGAAGAGCATCCAGCCTAATCCTGCGGGAACAGTAGCTGTAGCTTTGTGTAGTGTCACGGCCATGGGCTATCAAGCTGCACTGCTGCTGCTGCTGCTGCTGCTAAGTTGCGTCATTCGTGTCCGACTCTGTGCGACCCCATAGACGGCAGCTACATGGGTTCAAATTCTGGCTCTGCTCTATCTGTGTGGCCTTGGAGGTGCTCAGTGTTCTTATGTGTAAAGTGGAGAGCATAATAGCACCTCATAGCAGTGTTGTGACAATTAAATGACTAACGTAAGCAGTGGCTAGCATATAATTTTCAAGCACACAGTTATCAGTGTTGTTATTATAACTGAGAGGTGGTGGAGTGTGTGGTCTCCAAGGTGGCATGTTGCTGAGGAATGTTTTCAAGGGAAAGTGAGCTAACCCCTTTCTACCTTCAGCTTGTAGTTCAGAAGGGATGCTGCTGTGAAACACGATCCTTCTGTAGCGTCCCCATGCCTCTCTGTCTGGTCCTTGGCCTTTCAGTGAGCTCATGATCAGTTGCAGCTCACTGGGGAATGGTCATAGGGCACAGAACACAGACATTTGAGTTGGTGGGGCAAGACATATCACATGGAAGCAATGTATTGTAGGTGTACAGACACCCTGAAATATGTTTATTATATGTGTGTGTATATTTGGTACATGTTTTCCCCACCAGCATTTTCCTGTGTACAAAGTTCCATGGAGTCTTTTAAGATTAACGCAGCCCTTATGCTTCTCTCCTTTGCTTTTCACTAGAAAATGATAGGAATCTGCATAGTAGAACAGTATCTGCACCGTCACAAGCCCTGTGGTGCTGCTTGTGGGTGCTTTATTGTAGGCGCAGTGCTCTGGTGGTTTGTGGGTCTACTGTCTTCCCCAAGCCTGTGGATTTTCAACTCACCGCTGATTGTTACCTTTGAAGAATTTTGAAGAACTTTACAGGTGGCTGTTTGCCATCTCTCTTTCCTCCCCGTTCCACACACACAGGCACAGACTGTCCTAGTTAACTTCTGATGCTGTGGGGATCGAGACCCTGTTGAACCTGACTGCGTCGCCATTCACTCTTCCTCTCCCAGGAAAGCTGCTCTTTGTCTTCAGCTGTTGCTGCTGAGCACTGAGGCACATGCAGCTATTATCCTGCGCTGTCCTTAGCAGCGCCATAGTGTCAGGCGCTCTCTCCAACCCTGCCACGCTGACAGTGTCCACTAGGTTTTAGGTTACTTCTCTCTTCTTTTCTTTTTCCCTGCCTTTCCTGTCTTCTGTAGCTTCTTGGCTTTTGCTCAGGAAAAACTGGTCATTTATAGACCTTTCCAGGTAACGAGCTCCATCTTTCTGCCCTGTGAACAAATACATAAAAAGCAAGTGGGTTTTATCGTGGAGCTTTTCTTGGCCATACTGTTTGAGCCTCAGGCACCTGAGCCTGTTTGGTGCGTCTCCTACCAAAAGGGGAGTTTGCACTTGTGTTAGGGGCGTGCTCTCACTAGGCTCAGTGTCTGGCAGGTGAGATTGGTCTTTGAATAGAACAAGGTATGATCTACTGTCCCATGTCTGTGATTTAGAACAAGAGAAATAAAAGTTTAATGAGTTCTGGTTTAAGGAAATTGGTGTAATGTTTCTATAACAACTTTGGAATGTGCAAACATTTAATATTTTACAATAGCGAGGTAAAATTATAGTGCTCTTGTATATTATGAATTGAGAAATCTTGAAAAAGTTATTAATATGCAGATGGCAGACTAGATTTTATCTTTCAACTATAGATATTCTAAAATGTTAATACCATCTCACTTTTGTGCTTTTTCCCCTTTCTTCCTAGAATATTTTCCTTCTTGGATATAGTAACCTTGTGCCGATGTGCACAGATTTCCAAGGTAGGGTATTAACCAGATTTGTAATCAAGAAATAATCATGTAAAGTAATTAGCCTCCAATTAAAAGAAATAGAAAAAGGAATAAATTTTTAAAAAGAAATAATCAAGTTTTGTTAGAATGAGGATAAGTTTTCACTCAAGTAAACAGTTAAACGTTAAAATATCATCTTTTATATTTAACATAACGGTATTATCATAATTTCACATTTTATTATTGACTTCATATCTATCAAGAATAAATTTTGGAAATAGAAAAGTTGAATCAAGACTTTAACAATCTCAATAAATTTATCTTTTTCACCCTAATCCCTCCTAACCTCCCAGGCCTGGAACATCTTAGCCCTGGATGGAAGCAACTGGCAAAGAATAGACCTTTTCAACTTTCAAACAGATGTAGAGGTAAGTTAGCCTGCTTTAGACTAAAGATTTTTTTTAAAGATGAGTCAGCTGCTCACTCTTTCCTGCCCTTTAATTTACCGCGTTTAGATTTAATATTACGCCGCCAAGGTGTGATAGAGAAGAAAAACACCTGGGGGGTATTTGCATACTTCAGACCAAAATTCTGCTTGTGCTTTACTCTTTGCTTTATCAGTGACAGAATTTTACTTCACCCCTTATTCGTGTTTACAGTCTGAGCTTTACCACTCAGCTTTCCAAAGCCTCACACCTGTATCGTTAAAACTTGGTTCAGTGCTTTAGTCTTCGGAGACTCTTGACAAGTATTTATTGACCTGAGAACTCTGCTGAGAATTCTAATTCAGCACTAGGAATGGAGAAATGGCAGAGGCATGAGCCCAGGAGGGAGGCTGGAGACGGAGATGTCCCTCCAGCTCAGCCACCTAAGGCATGTACTCTCTCAGTGCCTTGGTTTTATTGTTTACAAAGTAAGGAAGGGAAATAATCTTTATAATTCCAGGATCGTGGTGTATTTACCTGGAAATATGTAAATGTCTTCATTTAAGAGTGGTAAACCACCTGGAGAAGGAAATGGCACCCCACTCCAGTATTCGTGCTTGTAAAATCCCATGGACAGAGGAGCCCGGTGGGCTGTAGACCATGGGGTCATGAAAGAGTTGGACGTGACTTAGCGACTAAGGGACTAAACAGCAGCACTATTCAGTACTGCTTATTCCCCCACTTGAGAGCACGGTGCTTGTGAATTCTTAGGCAATAGCAGTTAGATATTTTCCTGCTTAATTTGAATACAGTTGAGCCTTTCTAGAATTGGGAGTTCTAATTTGTGTCAAATTAACCAAATATGGAATGTAAAAAGATATGCAAAGCTCCCTGGGTTAAAGATTTAACCTGGCAAACGGTTAGTAATATAATGTCACTTTTCTTCTGAGTCCTTTGATTATATCTGCCAGTTAAACTAATAAAGAAGCTATTAATAAGCTATTAATAAAAAAAAAGAATGGTAAACCAGATCAAATGGGAAAATTTTTCTTAAAACAACTGTAATATTAAATATGCATTTCTAACCAAAAAGAAACAGGGCAGTAATAAACAGTACTACACATAGTGACTGTCTAGAGTACTATTTTAAGGGTCTGGAGATGCTGAAGTTTTATTATCTGCCTATTGTTAGTAAAACCTTACTGATTTCTAGTTTAGTCAACTCAGTGTAGTGGAATTGTGTTTTAAATCAGTTGCTCATGTAGCGTGTTCACATGTTTTTATTATATATTTTGTATCTTTTTTAATGGATAAGGAAATATGTTTAACAGGAAGATAGTGTTACCAAGAACTAATGGCCAGATGTGGAGGCCCGTCACCTCCTTCTCTGGTCACTTGCTGCTTGCCTGTCTCTTTGTGGGTGTTCAGTCGCTCAGTCGTGTCTGACTCTTTGCGACCCCATGGGCTGCAGCATGCCAGGCTTCCCTGTCCACCACCTCCCGGAGTTTGCTCAGACTCGTGTCCATCGAGTGAGTGATGCCTGTCCTGGAGCCATCTAACCCAGTGAAGCGGACGCCGCTGCAGGAGGCAGGGCTGAGCTCAAGGTTGACCACACTCGGCCTCCACACAGGTTGCTGTGCTCTGAGCTTGGCAGCGGGCAGGGGCCTCAGGCTTTCCCAGGCTCCCTGGAAAGATAAACTCTTGTTCTTGGCTTGAACTCTGTTCCCTGAGTCAGGAATTGTTTAAAACTCCTTCCAGACTTAATGATTACAATAGAGCCCCTCCCAAACATGCTGACATGTATTTCCCCTTCGAACTGATAATCTATAGAGCTTTGTTCATTGTGTTTACTTAGTGATGTTGAGGACAATATTAAATTCTAAAAATTGTCATTTCTTCTGGGCAAAGGAGAGTCTTTGTTTCAAAAAAAAAATTGTAAGCATTTTTTTCCTGTGGGTTTTTTTTTTTAATTATCTCTTCAGTTTTCTTTGATTTTTCCAAGCTACAACTTTTTGGAAGGCACATAAAAAGCTTTTCAATTCAGATATTAAAAAAATACTATTTCAGGACTTCCCTGGCAGTCCAGTGGTTAAGACTCTGTGCACCCAATGCAGTTCCCTGGTTGGGGAACTAATATCCTGCATGCCACACAGTGTGCCAAGGAAAAAAATGCTATTTCACGTAAATATCACTACCTTGTACATTATTTGGTCTCACTATTTTAGCTGACCGCAGCTGTGTAAACGCATTGCAGAAATACTTGAGTACTTCCACTAAAGTGAAAGTGTTAATTGCTCAGTCATGTCTGACTCTTTGCAACCCCATGGGCTGTAGCCCACCAGGCTCCTCTGTCCATGGGATTCTCCAGGCAAGAACACTGGAGTGGGTTGCCATGGCCTTCTCCATGGGATCTTCCCGACCTAGGGGTTGAAACCAGGTCTCCCGCACCAGGAAAGCCCCACTTCTACTAAAGAGACCAGGTCATGGCTCACCACACGTGTAGAGAGCTACCTGTGAAGAATATAGTCTAACACTAATTAGTCCCCCCTTTGGGCTACCACTCGGAATCCAGGTTGGCTTCTAAATCAAGTATGGAGCCTCCCGTAGACAAATAACGGGTCCTTCGCTCCTAGGTCAGTCAGTGAAGAATCTGCCTGCAATGTAGGAGACCCAGGTTTGATTCTTGGGTTGGAAAGATCCTCTGGAGAAGTGAATGGCAACCCACTCTAGTATTCTGGCCTGGAGAATCCCATGGACAGAGGAGCCTGGCGGGCTAGAGTCCATGGGGTCGCAAGAGTCTGACACAACTTAGCAACTAAATCACCAATGATGGACGCTAATAGGACCTCTGGGTGGTCACCCTGGGAAGCATCCCATGGATAAACTCATGGTCTCAGATTCATTTGTTTGGGACAAAAGTGGATCTGTTGAGAGGAGAGAGAAAGTGCCAAGGAGCAGGACTGGTATACTGAGTATTTACCGTGTGCCGGGTACTCTTCTAAGTACTTTCTGTGTATTAATTACTTTAGCCTTCTCAGAAACACAAATGGCAGAAACTGAGGCACAAAAAGTTTGAGTAACTTACCCAAGGTCACTCACCTAGTAAGAAAGGAGAGAGTAGATACTGTGAACAGTGGGCTTCATGGTTTGAGTCTCAGAGAAAAGGCAGAGATTGATCTCAGAATGGCGCGTGCAGCTGGGGGTGTGCACCGGGCCTCTCCCTGAGCATCGCTGTCTCCTGAGTAAGTCTCGCTTCCCTGACGTTCAGGCATTTCCCATGCCTTTGAAAGCTGAACATTTTGTTGTCTTCATGGTTATTAAGAGTCTGTGAGGCCAAAAATGAGAAATAACCAAATAGTCTTATCTGAAAGTCGTAAGTCCAAGGGCTCCTCTGTTAGGCCTTATTTTTCTGTAACGCCTTTCTTTCTGAAATGCTTACCTATAGCATACTCTCTATGTTACACAGTGTCGCTGACTGGAATTTGCATTTGAAAAGGATTTGCTTATTTTTTTTCTCTTATTTAGAAACAGTGCAACAGAAAATTCTGAATGTAATTTTTTAAATTCCAATATAAAAACTTCTACTCCATAGAAGGAAGAATAGGAAGTTTGTGTAAGTGTGACTAACTTGAAATGGAGAAAATAGAATGATGTGCTTTATTTGTAGACATTGGTGTGGAGCTATTTTTGCAGTTTTATTCAATATTAGATATTTATCTTGGATTTTCAACTCATAATCTTTTTTTTTTTTCCCTGCCACTGACAAATTTATTTTAAAAGTCTCTGGAGTTTTGGCTCAAAAACTAATTATTAACATAGATAGGACTCAAGAAAGCATAGATAAAGCCACCAGCAAGATCAGAATTTGGATTTTCAGCTTAAGTTGTTAGCCAGTCTGTGTGAATCTTGCTTCTATAATACTGTGGTTTGATGTGTCCTGGTGGACTCTTAGGGCTTGGAGTTCAGTGTCAAGATAGCTGCTTTGTAAAGTAAGGATGACGGTATTACAAATGAAACAAAATGCCTTCTCAGTGTTTCCTCCCTTGTGGGTGTGGTTATCATGCAGAGGACACAGCTCTTAGAGTCACAAAGACTTGATATAAACCCCAGCTCTGCTATTCAGTGAAGTGTAATGGCAATGTAACCATTTACTTTATTTATTTGCAAAATGAAGATATTGAATCCACCCTGTATTAGTCTGGATTGTCCAGAAAAACAGAGCCAATAAGATTTTGTGTGTGTATATAGAAACAGACATAGAGATTCCTTATGAGGAATTGGGTCATGTGATGATGGAGGCTGAGAAGTTCCCAGATGTGCGGTCCGCAAGCTGCAGGCCCAGGAGAGCTGTAGCTCCAGTCCAAGTCAGAAGGACTGTGAGCCAGCAGAGCCAGTGTGTGAATTCCAGTCTGAAAGCTGGCAGGTTCGAGACCCAAGAGGAGTTGATGTTTCAGCCCAGGTCCAAAGGCCAGAAAAGAGCAATGTCTGGCTCAGCCGTCAGGCAGGAGATCTCTCTCAGTCAGCCCTTTTTGCTCTGTTCACCGCTGCTGGGAAGGACAATCTGCTTTACTCAGCCTGCTGATTCCGATGCTAATCTCATCCAGAAACCCTTACAGACAACAACACCCAGAATGATGTTTGGCCAAGTCACAGACTGGCTGTCTGTGACCCAGTCATGTTGACCATGACATTAATCATCATGAGTTCACCCCTTGTCAACTTGCACCCATAGGCATGTCCTTAAACCATACTTAATCTCCACATAAAGACAGTACGCACTCATGATTCCGCCTACTGTGATTCAGCTATCCAGTGTACAACCAAAAACACGCTTAAGCCCCTCCTCAGAAGCAGAGGCAAAGTCCTAGAGTGATACTCATTCTTGCTGACGCTCGGCGCCTTCAGCACGTGAATGCAGAATTGAAAGAACTTTACTATGATACAAAGTCAGTACATCTCATATCACACAGAAAGGGGAAAAGACAGGAAAGACAGAAAAATATTTGTTCTGTACACACACAGTCATAACAAAATAGGGAGAAAGTACAGCCATTACAGTCCTAATCTCTATAACTGCTCACGTGGTCAGACTTGGCACTTACAGCTACCTTCTGCCACACATTCTGCATTCTTTCTGTCTTCAGCAAGCCCCTCAGCTGGTCGTGGTTCCTTACTTGGTGGACTGACCCAAACTGCCATTCCCAAAGCCATGAATAGTCCTCTTTGGACTGGCTTCAGTTTCCCGTTGACTTTAATCCTAGGGCATATTAATACTGAGAGACATCCCAAGGGATTTCCTGTATTTCAGACATTCTCTTCCTTAGTTCATGGAAGAGTAGTCACTAGCACAGTTATTGTGAATATTAAATGAGCCTTAACAGATACAAGAAAGTATTAAAATCATGCCTGAAAAAGTGGAAGTGTTTAATCAGTGTTCTCATATATCTGCCAGTACCCAGTCAAAGTTACCTTTTCAAAGCAAATGTGTTTAAATAGGGGATTGCTGAGAAGAAAGAGGGGTAGATTTTAGGTTGCATTTTCATATTTTTAGAGTAGTACTGTTTAGCTTAAATAGATTTTCTTTTTTTTTTAAGCAATGTTGTTTTAGATCTCTGCCCAGCAGCCAGTGTTGCCATAGCTGGCCTCAAAAAGCCTTTAGAATTTGTGGAGTAGCCATGAGCCCTGGCTCAGGGAGGCCTACCTCCAAGAGAGTGTGTAATTTTTAAAAAGACTTAATGTTTTAACTGAAAACGTTTTTTCAGTGCTTGCAGTCCCTTTATACACTAGGAGCAGAAGTGGGGTGTTGGAAGAATGTTCTAAAATATCGTCTGTTACACCTGGAAATACATATTTAGTTCCTAAACTTCAGGTTATTTTGCTGTTAGATAAGCAGCATGAATAAGATTTTTTCCAACTTTCTCCATTGAAGGGTCGAGTGGTGGAAAACATCTCAAAGCGATGTGGTGGGTTCCTGAGGAAGCTGAGCTTGCGAGGGTGTATTGGCGTTGGCGATTCCTCCTTGAAGTAAGTCAGTCCACTGTGACTCAGTCTGTCATAGCAGCTTTTAGCTGGCATTCTCATCAGCAAAAATAAGCCAGGCATATTATTTGCTTTTCTTCTGTTGGAATCTTCCTATGTAACTTGCATAGAGTAATGAGAATATCATGATTTTGGAGCCAGCAGGCCTGAACTAGAAACCAAGAGCTCCAGTGTGGTCAGAGGTGTGGCCGTGGGGCAGGCTACTTCACTTTGCCGTCAGTTCTCTCATCTGTAAGAGGAGGCAGTTACAGCTCCTTCATGGGAATGTCATAGGTGTCAAGTAACATGTACACGGTACCAGGCATGTAATCATACTAGTTCACTTCGCTTCTCTTCGTCACTTTCCCATCTTCCTAGGTGCCTTCTCAGAATCATGGCTACCTTGTTGTATGCTGCTGCTGCTGCTAAGTCGCTTCAGTCGTGTCTGACTCTGTGCGACCCCATAGACGGCAGCCCACCAGGCTCCCCCGTCCCTGGGATTCTCCAGGCAAGAACACTGGAGTGGGTTGCCATTTCCTTCTCCAATGCATGAAAGTGAAAAGTGAAAGTGAAGTCGCTCAGTCGTGTCTGACTCTTGGTGACCCCATGGACTGCAGCCCACCAGGCTCCTCCATCCATGGGATTCTCCAGGCAAGAGTACTGGAGTGGGGTGCCATTGCCTTCTTTTCCACCTTGTTGTATAAATTATACTAATTAACAAAATAATTCTTTCAAAAACTTCTTTACCATAACCTGGGATTTTGCTTACCTGTAATGAGATATGGTTATCACATTCACTTTATTCTCATTAGCAATATACCCATCCAGCCAAATGCTTGCCCACCTCTTCCTGGATAGCCGTTATTTATTGGAAATGTTATTTCTCCACTGTCAAGGACACGTGCTTTGAGCTTTTTTGAGACAGGACGTAATTAAACCTGTATGTCTTTACCCTTGTGGCCGCTGGTGGTGTTTGAGGTTGGCTAAATTAGGACACACACACTGCCCCTTAGAATCTGGGAATGGTCTTTGCCTCTTGGAAGCTTAACCATACCATAGCATAGTCAGTCACAGACCTCCAGTGAGAATGTACAGTGCGTAGTGATTACAAATACTAGAATTTGTAATTGAAACATCTGCTGCGCCATTGGAAGAAAATCAATTCATGATATCTTCTAAGGATCAAAACACTTCGTCTGTGTTTTAGAACACAGAGGTGGGTTTTTTATTGTTAATCAGAAAATTCAGATCATCAGAAAAATTGTGTGCTTCTTCAAAGGCTTTGTAAACCAGTGCAATAGATTGAGTCTGTTTTAACAGGAAGCTTAAATATATTTTAGCCACCTGATGTGAAGAGCTGACTCATTTGAAAAGACCCTGATGTTGGAAAAGATTGAAAGCAGGAGGAGAAGGGGACAACAGAGGATGAGATGGTTAGATGGCATCACTGACTCAATGGACATGAGTTTGGGTGAACTCCGGGAGTTGGTGGTGGATAGGGAGGCCTGCTGTGCTGTGGTTCACGGGTCTCAAAGAGTCAGACACGACAGAGCGACTAAACTGAACTAAATGTACCAAATAGGTCCTAAGATAACTTAGACCAGAAAACATAAATCTGATCGTGTTTCCACTAAAGAAACTAAAAGTGAAGATGTGGATTGTCTGTGGGGACGTCAAAGAAACACATTCTCCTCGTGGCACTTGGAATAGAGCCATGGGTAACAAAACTCCTGTAAGGCTAAGAATGTTACTGGTTTACCATGAATTTTAGAGCAGAAATCTGTGTCAGTATCTATATAAATTGTTAACGTGTGAGGCCAGATCACTGTGAGAAATAATGATAAACATAATCAAAGGATCCTGACTGGAGGAGAGTTTTGTTATGCTGTCAGGGTTTGGTTGAAAGCACCTAGCACAGCCTCGGCCTCTGTCCTGCCCTCACCTGTGTGTTCTTGCTGTGGCATGAGGGGTGCGGTTTGTTTACAAGTGTTGGTTGAGCTTGTGCTATACCAAGTACTGATTGAGGCACTGGAGATACAGTAGTAATTATAGTAGATTGAAATTTGATTCTAATGGGTCTTGTGTATCTGTTCTCTGTAACTCCTGCTCCATCATTAGATACGAAGTCCTGTTGATTTTAAATATTGAGATTTAATTGCACTACAATGAACTGTGCATCTTTAAAGTATACAGTTTGATGTAGTGTAGATTATGCATATACCCATGAAACTAGCATTGTAATCAAGATAATGAATGTGTTCATGTCCCACAGAGTTTTCCTCATGTGCCTTTGTCATCCCCTTCCTCCCAGCCCTTCTCTACTTCAGCTCTAGGAAGCCCCGATCTGCTTTCTGTCACTGTAGGTTAGCTTGCTTTTTCTAGAATTTTGTATTTTACAGCATGCACTCCTTTTTGCCTGGCCTCTTTAACTTGATTGTTTTTGAGAGTCACCCATGTTGTTACGTGTGTCGGTAAGTTTTCATTTGTTTTTATTGATAGGGAGTGGTCCACTGTATGGCATATAATGCATTTTATTCATTCATCTGTTTATGGACATTTGGGTTTTTCCAGTTTTTACCCATTACACGTAAGGCTATCATAAAGGTTTTCATGCAAGATGCATGCCATCATTTTTCTTAGGAGTAGAATGGAGTAGATCATTTGATAGGTGTGTGTTTCACTTTTTAAGAAACTTCCAAAATGTTTCTCGAAAAATTGTACCATTTTACATTCCCACCAGAAGTGTATGATGCTTCCAGTTCCGCTAAGTCTTTGCCAACACTTGGTGGGTCAGTCTTTGTCATTTTAGCCACTCCTATGGATGTGGACAGTGGTATCTCATTGTGGTTTTAGTTTGCATTTCTGTAATGACTAATGCTGTTAAGTGTCTTTTTATGTGATTTTTGCTCTCCATTTATTTTCTTTGCTGAAATGTCTGTTCTAATATTTGGTTGGTTGGTTGTTTTTTTTTTTTTTTTTTTTTCCCGTTAGATTGTTTATTGTCTTACCATTGAATTTTGGGCGTTCTTAATATGTTCTGAATATAAATCCTTTATCAGATATGTTTTGCAAATTTTTTTCCCCAGTCTGTGGCTTACCTTTGTATTCTTTAACTGTCTTTTGAAGTTTTTCATTTTGAGGTAGGTCAGTTTATCAGTATTTTTCTTACGAATCATGCTTTTGGTATTACATATGAGATCTTTGCCTAACTCAAGGCCTTAAAGGTTTTCTCGTATGTTTCTAGAAGTTCTGTAGTTTAGGCCTGTGATCCATTTTGACATGGTTTTTTGTGTATGGTGTGAGGTTTAGGTTGATACTCATGTTTTATCTGTGACATTCAGTTCTTAGCACCATGTGTTGAAATGACCACCCATTTCCCACCAAATTGCCTCTTACAGTTTTGTTAAAAATTATTTGTCCAAATAATTACGGAACTATTTCTGTACTCTCAGTATTTCCCATTGATCGAATTGCCTATCTTTACAGCAGACGCACTGTCTTGATAACTATAGCTTTATAATAAGTCTTGAAATCAGGCTTTCTTAGTCCTTGAACTTAATTATCTTTCAAACTTGTTTTAGCTGTACTAGGTTAGTGGCATTTCCATACAAATTATGGACCCATCTCGTCAATTTCTACAAAAAAGCTTGCTGGGATCCTGATTAGGATGATGGTGAATCCATAGATCAATTTGCAGAGACTTGACATCTTAGAAGTACTAAGCCTTTCAACCCATAAGCCTGGCTTATCTCTCCTTATATTTAGGTGTTTTTAAAATTTCCCTCAGTGTTGTATGAAAGTAGAGAAGGTTAGCACTCCCCTTGACAAGGATGGAAGAGGCTCTCGGGCCTGACAACACGCATACGGTTAAGGCATTGCCACCTACTTCGTGGCATCTAACCACTGTTTTTGAGTGAAGTAAGCCAGAAGGAAAAACACCAATACAGTTTACTAACGCATATATATGGAATTTAGAAAGATGGTAACAATAACCCTGTGTACGAGACAGCAAAAGAGACACTGATGTATAGAACAGTCTTCTGGACTCTGTGGGAGAGGGAGAGGGTGGGAAGATTTGGGAGAATGGCATTGAAACATGTAAAATATCATGTATGAAACAAGATGCCAGTCCAGGTTCGATGCACGATACTGGATGCTTGGGGCTAGTGCACTGGGATGACCCAGAGGGATGGTATGGGGAGGGAGGAGGGAGGAGGGTTCAGGATGGGGAACACATGTATACCTGTGGCGGATTCATTTTGATATTTGGCAAAACTAATTAGGTAAAGTTTAAAAAATAAAATTAAAAAAAAAAATAAAATAAAATTTCCTTCAGTATGTTATGGAGTTTTCAGTGTACAAATTGTGCACATCTTTTGTCTATGTATCCATAAGTGTTATGACATATTATTGTAAATGACATTTTAAATTCAAATTTTGATCATTCATTGTTGTAAATAGAAATATAATTGATTTTTAAACATTTTTTCCATTAAAAAAAAAAAATGTTGTTTACTTATTTGGCCACACTGGATCTTAGCGGAAGTGTGTGGGGCCTGTTAGTTGCCGTATGTGAACTGTTACAAGTCATGCCACCACGTAGGGTCTAGTAGTTCTCTGACCAGGACTCGAACTCCAGCCTCTGCATTGGGAACATGGAGTCGTAGCCACTACACCACCAGGGAAGTCCTCGAAATATGATTGATTTTTGTACATTAATCTTTTATCCTGCAACCTGAATAGATTCACATTAGTTTTAGTAGTTTTCTTTGTTGATTACTTTGGATTTTCTTTGTAGACAGTCATGCTGCCTGTAAATGAAGATAGTTTTTTTTTTTTCTTTTTTAAGGAAGATTCATTTATTTATTTATGGCTGCGCTGGGTCTTTGTTGCTGCATGCGGCTTCTCTCTAGTTGCAGAGTGGGGGCTCCTCTTCTTTGCAGTGCCAGGCTTCTGGCTGCAGGGGCCTCTCTTGTGGTGCACAGGCCCTAGGGCGTGCAGGCTTCACTCCTTGCAGCACATAGCCTCAGTAGTTGCGGCTTGCAGGCTCAGGAAGCGCTGGCTCGGTAGTTGTAGCGCCCGGACTTCTTTGCTCCATGGCATGTGGGATCTTCCTGGACCAGGGATTGAACCTTTGTCCCCTGTGTTGGTAGGTGAATTTGAAAATAATTTTTCTTGTTTTTCAATCAGTGCATTTTCTTTTTTTTTAAATTTTATTGGATTATAATTGATTTACAATATTGTGTTAGTTTCAAGTGTGTGGGAAAGTGATTCAGTTATACCTGCATTCATTCATTTTCAGATTCTTTACACATCAGATCAGATCAGATCAGTCGCTCAGTCGTGTCCGACTCTTTGCGACCCCATGAATCGCAGCACGCCAGGCCTCCCTGTCCATCACCAACTCCCGGAGTTCACTCACACTCACGTCCATCGAGTCAGTGATGCCATCCAGCCATCTCATCCTCTGTCGTCCCCTTCTCCTCCTGCCCCCAATCCCTCCCAGCATCAGAGTCTTTTCCAGTGAGTCAGCTCTTTACATGAGGTGGCCAAAGTACTGGAGTTTCAGCTTTAGCATCATTCCTTCCAAAGAAATCCCAGGGCTGATCTCCTTCAGAATGGACTGGTTGGATCTCCTTGCAGTCCAAGGGACTCTCAAGAGTCTTCTCCAACACCACAGTTCAAAAGCATCAATTCTTCGGCGCTCAGCCTTCTTCACAGTCCAACTCTCACATCCATACATGACCACTGGAAAAACCATAGCCTTGACTAGACGAACCTTTGTTGGCAAAGTAATGTCTCTGCTTTTGAATATGCTATCTAGGTTGGTCATAACTTTCCTTCCAAGGAGTAAGCGTCTTTTAATTTCATGGCTGCAGTCACCATCTAATGAGTAGAATTCCATGTTATACAGTAATTCTTATTGGTTATCTATTTTATATATAGTAGCGTGTGTGTATGTTAATCCCAAGCTTTTAATTTATCCCTCTCTCCCACATTTCCCCTTTGGTAACCGTAACTTTGTTTTTGAAATCTGTGAGTCTTTCTGTTTTGTAAATAAGTTCCTTAGTATCCTTTTTTTTTTAGGTAGATTCCATAAATGAGTGAACACATGTGATATTTACCTTTCTCTGTCTATCTTGCTTCACTTAGTGTGATAATCTATAAGTCCATCCATGTTGCTGAAAATGGCATTATTTCATTCTTTTTTATGGCTGAGTAACGTTTCATTATATAGATACACTACATTGTCTTTATTCCATTGTCAGTGGACATTTAAGTGGCTTCCATTTCTTAGCTATGGTAAATAGCACTGTGATGAACATTGGGGTCCATGTATCTTTTCAAATTATGGTTTTCCCATACATAGAGTGGGAATAGGATTATTGAGTCACATGGTAGTTCCATTTTTAGTTTTTTAAGGAACCTCCATACTCCATACTCATCTCCTTTAGTAATTGTGCCAGTTTGTATTCCCACCAACAGTGTAGATTCCCTTTTCTCCATACCCTCTCCAGCATTTATTGTTTGTAGACTTTGTTTATACTGGCCATTCTGACCAGTGTGAGGTGGTACCTTGTTGTAGTTCTGATTTGCATTTCTCTGATGGTTAGTGATCCAAAGAAGAAATTGCCAACATCTGTTGGATCTTAGAAAAAGCAAGAGAGTTCCAGAAAAACATCTACTTCTGCCTTATTGACTAAGGCCTTTGACTGTGTGGATCACAACAAACTGTGGAAATTTCTTCAAGAGATGGGAATACCAGACCATCTTACCTGCCTCCTGAGAAATCTGTGTGCAGGTCAAGAAGCAACAGTTAGAACTGGACTAGGAACAACAGACTGATTCCAAATTGGGAAAGGAGTACATCAAGGCTGTATATTGTCACCCTGCTTATTTAACTTATATGCAGAGTACATCATGTGAAATGCCAGGCTGGTTGAAGCACAAGCTAGAATCAAGATTGCCAGGAGAACTATCAATAACCTCATATATGCAGATGACACCACCCTTATGGCAGAAAACGAAGAAGAACTGAAGAGCCTCTTGATGAAAGTGAAAGAGGAGAGTGAAAAAGTTGGCTTGAAACTCAGCATTCAGAAAACTAAGATCATGGCATCCAGTTCCATCACTTCATGGCAAATAGATGGGGAAACAATGGAAACAGTGAGAGACTTTATTTTGGAGGGCTCCAAAATCACTGCAGATGGTGACTGCAGCCATGAAATTAAAAGATGTTTGCTCCTTGGAAGAAGGGCTAAGACCAACCTAGATAGCATATTAAAAAGTAGAGACATTACTTTGCCGACAAAGGTCTGTCTAGTCAAAGCTACAGTTTTTCCAGTAGTCATGTATGCATGTGAGAGTTGGACCATAAAGAAAGCTGAGCACCGAAGAATTGATGCTTTTGAACTGTGGTGTTGGAGAAGACTCTTGAGAGTCCTTTGGACTGCAAGGAGATCCAACCAGTCCATCCTAAAGGAAATCAGTCTTGAATATTCATTGGAAGGTCTGATGCTGAAGCTCCAATCCTTTGGCCACCTGATGCAAAGAACTGACTCATTGGAAAAGATCTTGATGCTGGGAAAGATTGAAGGCAGGAGGAGAAGGAGATGACAGAGGATGAGATGGTTGGATGGACATGACTTTGAGCAAGCTCCAGGAGTTGGTGAAGGACAGGGAAGCCTGGCGTGCTGCAGTTCATGGGGTCACAAAGAGTCGGACACAACAGAGCAGCTGAACTGACTGATGTTTAGTGATGTTGAGCATCTTTTCATGTGGGTATTGGTCGTCTGTATGTCTTCTTTGGAGAAATGTCTATTAAGATTCTGCCCATTTTTTGATTGGGTTGTTTGTTTTTTGTTGTTGAGTTATATGAGCTGTTTGTATAATTTGGAGATTAAGCCCTTGTTGGTCACATCATTTGCAAATATTTTCTCCCACTTCTTAGGTTTTCTTTTCATTTTTTTTTTAATTTTTAAATAATGGCTTTCTTTGCAATGCCAAAACGTGGACATTTGATTCAGTTCTGTTTATCTTTGTTTTTATTTCTATTGGCTTGGGAGACTCACCTGAGAAAAACATTTAGGTCAGAAAATGTTTTGCCTGTGCTTTTGGAAAGGATTTTTATGGTGTCATGTCTTATGTTTATGTCTTTAAGCCATTTTGAGTTTATTTTTGTGCATGGCAAGAGTGTGTGTTCTAACTTCATTGATTTACATGCAGCTGTCAAACTTACCCAACACCCCTGAGGAGACTTTACCCATTTTATATTCTTGCCTCCTTTATCAAAAATTAATTGGCCAGCAGTTCAGTTTAGTTGCTCAGTTGTGTCTGACTCTTTGCCACCCCATAGATTGCACCACGCCAGGCCTCCTTGTCCATCACCAACTCCCAGAGTTGACTCAAACTCAACGTCCATTGAGTCAGTAATGCTATCCAGCCATCTCATCCTCTGTCATCCCCTTCTCCTCCTGCCTTCAATCTTTCCCAGCATCAGGGTCTTTTCCAGTGAGTCAGTTCTTCACATCAGGTGGCCAAAGTATTGGAGCTTCAGCTTCAGCATCAGTCCTTCCAATGAATATTCTAGACTGGTTTCCTTTAGGATGGACTAGTTGGATCTCCTTGCAGTCCAAGGGACTCTCAAGAGTCTTCTCCAACACCACAGTTCAAAAGCGTCAGTTCTTTGGCACTCAGCTTTCCTTATAGTCTAACACTCACATCCATGCATGACTACTGGAAAAACTGTAGCTTTGACTAGACGGACCTTTGTCAGCAAAATAATGTCTCTGCTTTTTAACATGCTGTCTAGGTTGGTCATAACTTTTTTCCAAGGAGCAAGCATCTTTTAATTTCATGGCCGCAGTCATCATCTGCAGTGATTTTGGAGCCCCCCAAAATAAAGTCTCTCACTGTTTCCACTGTTTCTACATCTATTTGCCATGAAGAGATGGGACCAGATACCATGATCTTAGTTTTCTGAATGTTGAGCTTTAAGCCAACTTTTTCACTCTCCTCTTTCACTTTCATCAAGAGGCTTGTTAGTTCCTCTTCACTTTCTGCCATAAGGGTGGTGTCATCTGCATATCTGAGGTGATTGCTATTTCTCCCAGCAATCTTGATTCCAGCTTGTGCTTCATCCAGCCCAGCGTTTCTCATGATGTACTCTGCATATAAGTTAAATAAGCAGGGTGACAATATACAGCCTTAACGTACTCCTTTTCCTATTTAGAACCAGTCTGTTGTTCCATGTCCAGTTCTCACTGTTGCTTCTTGACCTGCACACAGATTTCTCAGGAGGCAGGTCAGGTGGTCTGGTATTCCCATCTCTTGAAGAAATGTGCACAGTTTGCTGTGATCCGCACAGTCAAAGGCTTTGGCATAGTCAGTGAAGCAGGAGGAGATGTTGGCCACAGGTGTGTGGGTTACTGCTGTGCTCTCTGTTCCGTTGATCCGTATGCCTGTTTCTGTACCAGTACCACGGTGTCTTCATTGGTGTGGCTTTGTAGTGTTTCCAGAATCTGGAAGAGTTATGCCTCCTACTTTGATTTTATAGCTCTGCTTTGGCAATTCTGGTTCTTTTATTCCTCCATATAAAATTTCAGATTATTCTAGGTCTGTGAAAAATGTCATGGGTCATTTGATAGTGATTGCATTAAATCTGTAGATTGCTTTGGGTTGTATGGCCATTTTAACAATATTCTTCCAATCCAAGAACATGAGATGGCTTCCATTTCTCAAGGGTCTTCTGCAGCACTGCAGTTTGAAAGCATCAGTTCTTTGGCACTCAGCCTTCTTTATGGACCAACTCTAAGTCTATAGAGTTTTCTATATGTAGTATCCTGTCATCTGCATGTAGTATTTTACCTCTTCCTTTCCAAATTGGAAACTTTAATTTCTCTCTCTTGTCTGATTGCTGAGGCTAGGACTTCCATTAATATGTTGAATAGAAGTGGTGAGAATGGATATCCTTGTCTTGTTCCAGATTTTAGCAGGAAGGCTTTCAACTTTTCTACTGTTGAGTATTATATTGGCTGTTGGTTTGTCATAAATAGCTTTTATTATATTGAGATTCATTTCCTGTATACCTACTTTGGTGAAAGTTTTATCATGAATGGATGTTGAATTTTGTCAAATGCTTGTTCCTCATGAGATGATCATGTGGTTTTTTATTTTTCTTTTGTTAGTGATGTGTATTACATTAATTGATTTGTGTGTATGTTGAGCCATCCTTATGAACTTGGGATGAATCCCACTTGGTCATGGCGTATGATTTTTTTTTTTTTTATATGTTGAATTGGTTTGCTAATATTTTGTTGAGGATTTTTACATCTATATTCATCAACAGTATTTTCCTGTAATTTTCTTTTATGGTGGTATCTTTGGTTTTGGTAGCAGGGTGATGGGCTTGCCTTGGTAGCTTAGCAGTAAAGAATCTGCCCTCAATGTAAGAGATGGGGGTTCGATCCCTGGCTTGGGAAGATCCCCTGCAGAAGAAAATGACAACTCACTCCAGTATTCTTGCCTGGGAAATCCCATGGACGGAGGAGCCCAGCAGGCTGCAGTCCATGGGGTCACAAAGAGGCACCATTTATCCGCTAAACAACCACAGTCAGGGTGATGTGGCTTCAGAGCATGTCTTTGGAGTTCCTTCCTCCTAAATCTTCTGGAACAATTTAAGAAGAAATGTGGTGTAAGTTCTTTGTGTGTCTGGTAGAATTCGCCTGTGAAGCCATCTGATCTTCCCCTTTTCTTTGTAGGGAGTTTTAAAATTACAGATTCTATTTCACGCCTAGTGGTGAGTCTGTTCAGATGATTTCTTTTAGATTCTGTTTTGGTGTGCTGTAAGTTTCTAGAAAGTCGTCCATTTCTTCTTGGTTTTATTGATTTTTTTTTTCCTGCTGTTTTTTAAATCTCTACTTTATTTCCTCCCTGATCTTTATTATTTCTGTTCTCCTGAAGTTAGGTCTTTTTGTTCTTCTTTTTCTGATTCTTTTAGGTGGTCAGTTAGGTTGTTTATTAGAGATTTTTCATCTTTTGAGGAATGCCTGTATCACTATGAACTTTGCTCTAAGAACTGCTTTTGCTACATCTCATAAAGTTTTGTATGGTTGTGTTTTCATTGTCATTTGTCTCAAGGTGTTTTTAATTTCCCTTTTGGTTTCCTCATTGATCCATTGGTTTTTTAGTAGAGCGTTGTTTAGTCTCCATGTAATGGTTGGGTTTTTTAACAATTTCTTTTCTTGTGGTTGATTTCTTGTCCTTTTTTTTTTAGGTTAATTTGTGCTTTTATTTGCCAGTATAATTCAACTGTAGTGGCCTGCAAACATTTTTGGTCTAAAAAAATACATTTTACATCAGTCCAACAAAAACACAAATGTATAAAACATGTATACGTATGTAAAAGTGAAATAAAAATTTTGCCATAAATGTCTACCCTGAGTATTCTTTTTGAGACTTTTTTTTTTTAAGCAGTTTTAGGTTTAGAACAAAATTGGCAGAAAGGTACAGAAATTCCCCATATACCCTTGACCCTCACTTGCATAACCATTATTAACAGGGTGGTACTTTTTTTTTTTTTTTAAACCAAGAATGAAATGTATTGAGCCATCATACCCACCAGAGTGCACCATTCTCCTTTGGGTTCGCTTTAATGAAGTGAATAGTGTTGGGTGTTGTATTTTAGACAGAAGTATGATGACGGACATCCATCCTTATAATGTCATTCAAAGTATTTTCACTGCTCATAAAAACTTAAACACTCTGTCTCCTCTCTCCCAAACTCCTGGCAACCATTGATCTTTTTATTATCTCCATAGTTTTGCCATTTACAGAATGGCATGCAGTTGGAATCTATTTTTACGTTTTTCTTTCTCCTTGAAAAGAGAGGTTCAAAACCTTTATGTCTGCAAGACTACTCTTGGTTTTACTGGTTTTTTTCCTGCTGTTTTTTAAAATTTCTACTTTATTTCCTCCCTGATCTTTATTTTTTCTGTCCTGCTGACCTTAGGTTTTTTTGTTCTTCTTTTTCTTTTAGGTGGTAGGTGAGGTTGTCTATTAGAGATTTTTCATCTTTTGAGGAATGCCTGTTTCACTATGAACCTTCCTCTAAGAACTGTTTTTGCTACATCTCACAGATTTTTGTTTGGTCCATCCCTGCCCATGCAGGGACTGGACAGACTCTAGGTGGCGAACTCCCCCACTGAACACTGCAGCTTTTCTTATAATGTTGAGCCCTGTGGCAGCGGTCCTGCCAGCACTCACATGCGGATGCAGGGATGTGTGTTGGCTGTTTGCGTGTAGGAAGGTCGCAGGTTTTGTGCCCTTTGTCACGGTGAAACCTGTGGGTGATTCACAGTGTTGTGCCATTGTGGTCAGAGAAGATGCTCGGCGTGATTTCCATACTCTCAAATGCGTTGAGGTCAGGTTTGTGCCCTGGTATGTGGTCAGTCCCAGGGACTGTCTCATGTGCACCGGAAAAGAATGTGTACTCTGTGTTTTTTGTTTGTTAGTTTCGGGATATAATATCCTGAAAATATCAATTAAATCTATCTGTTCTGTTGTGTCATTTAGGTTCTCTGTTGCCTTATTGATCTTCTGTCTAGAAGATCTGTCCCTTGATGTCAGTGGGGTTTTGAAGTCTCCTACTATTGTAGTATTCCCATCAGTTCCCCCTTTCTGTCCATTAATACTCGCTTTATGTACTTGGGTGCTCCTATATTAGATGTATGTATGTTGACCAGTGTAAAATCCTCTTCTTGTATTGATCTCTTTATCATTATTTTGTGTCCTTCTGTTTTGCTTTACAGTCTATTTTGTTTGATATAAATGGTGTAACTCCAGCTTTTTTGTTACTTCCATTTGCATGAATATCTTTTTCCATGCCCCCACTTTCAATCTGTGAGTGTCCTTTGCCCTAAGATGGGTCTCTTGTTGGCAGCAGATTGTAGGCTTTTTTTTTTTTTTAAATCCAGTCTGCCACTCGATGGGTTTTGATTGGAGTATTCAGTCCATTGACATTTAAGGTAATTATTGATACATATTATTCATTGCCAAATTAAGCCTTGTTTTCCAGTTTGTTCTTTGTTTTTCCTTGGTTTTACTCTTCTTTCTGTGGTGTGATGTTTTCCTTGTTTTTTATGCTTGTGTTCTTTTCCTTTTGGTTTTTGTGGCTTTATTGTAAGTTTTTGACTCATGGGTGCCTGGTTTTTGAAGTATGTTAATACCTTCTTATATCTGCTTGCTGTAGACTGATAGTCACATAGGCTCAAACACATTCCCAAAAAAAAACGGAGTCTACATTTTCTTACTCTCCTTGCCCGTATTTTATGATTTTGGGGTCCTGTTTTACATCTTCATGTTTATCCTTTTGCTGTTCCTTCTATTTACTGTTGGTTTCACAAACAGTTTTTTTTTTCTTTTTTATCTGTGTGTTGCTAGTTTAAGTAATTTACTTTCTGATTATGATTTCCTCCTTTCTATATCTTCTTGCTTCTTTTCTATTTAAAGAAAATCTTTCAATATCTTTTCCTTCTATTCTAAATGATAATCTTGGTGGGTAGCTAGAGTATTTTGAGACTGTGAATATATTTTGCCCTTCCCTTCTGGCCAGCGGTGTTTCTGTGGTGAAATCAGCCCATAGCGTTATGGGGGTTCCCTTGTAATGAACTTTTTCTCTTGCTTCTTTAGAATCCCCTTTTATCTTTAACTTTTGCCATTTTTATTATAATATGTCATGGTATGGGTCTGTTTGAGACCTCCGTGCTTCCTATATCTGGATATGTATTTCCTTCTTTAGCTTTGGGAAGTTTTCAGCCCTAATTCTTCAATATATTTTCAGTCCCCTTTGTCTTTCTCCCCTTCTGTAATCCCTGTTAGGTATATTGGCACGCTTCAGACTCTTCCATAGGTCTCTTATATTCCTTTTTTTTTTCATTTGCTCTCTAATGTGTTGATTGGGTAATTTCCATAATTCTTTCTTCCAGATCGCTTATTCTTTCTTCTGCCTTATTCGTCCTGCTCTTCGTTGCCTTTAGCTCAGCTGTCATCTCACCAGTAAATGTTTCTTGGCTCCGTCTGGTTTCTAGTTCCTTTTCCCAGTAGCCTGCATTTCTGTAGGTAGGCTTTGTCAGTCCCTTCAGCATTTCATTACCTCCGTTGTGGCCTCGCTGTCTGTCCGTCCGACTGAAGAGGTCCGCTTCACTGTTCCTTCAGGGGAATTCTCTTGGCCTTTTAACTGGGAGTGGCTCCTCCGCTTCTTCATTTTGCTTGTATTTCTCTTTTTCTGTGAGTTTAGGAGAAACAGTTATCAACTGTGGTCTTGGAGGGCTGTTTTTGTGTGGGCGTGCTCCTGCCTAGCGTGTACGGGTTTAATGTTTGTTGGCGTGAGGGCTGTTTTTAGTTTGGGTGCTTGCGGTCTTTCCTCTGTGTGTGCTGGCTGTTAGCCCTGGAGAGGGGTGTGCGGGAACACGGCCCGTGCACTTGCCCGGAAGGCAGGGGAAAGCGGCTGGCTCCTGGTTGCGGGACCCTAGGTGGCGGTTACGTGTGCTCCCAGGAAGTCGGGTGGGAGTTGGTGCCTGGTCGTGGGACCCTCTGCAGCAGCAGGGGTCTGTTCCCGCCTCTGGAGCCCAGGATGGCAGCAGGGCGGCTCACACCCACCCCTGGAACTCGTGTTGCCAGTGCCCTGCTGCCTGAGAGCTCCTGCAGAGGATGCTCCTCAGGCGGCCCACCCCTCTCCTCCTGTGCCCCCAGCAACGGTGCCCTGCCTCTCTGGAGGGCCCAGGCCTCCCCCAATGCTCCCCCGACTGTGGCTCACCACACCCAGCCAACCCCAGTCCTCCCCAGGCCTGCCCTCTGACGCCTGGGCCGAAGCACCCACCCCCTCCCGCCCCAGCAGGAGCGGCTCAGGCTGGAGGGAGCCAGGCGCACTGGCCTTCTCTGCTGTGGCCTCTGCAAACCTGTTCCTGAGTTCTCCTCCAAGGCTCCCTGCCTGTCCCAGCTGATCTCCCCACTGGGAGGAGACTTCCCAGTGTGTGGAAACCTTCCCTCTTTCACAGCTCTGTCCCAAGGGCGCCAGTTCTGTCTAGATCCCTTTGTCTCTGTCTCTCTTTTGTGTGTGTGCTGCCCAGTTGTGTGGAGATTTTCTTGCCTCTTTGGAAGTCAGAGGTCTTCTGCCAGTATCCAGTAGATGTCCGGTGAGATTGTTCCACATGCAGATGTGTTTTTGATGCATGTGTGGGAGAAGGTGAGCTCCACGTCCTGTCTCTCCGCCGTCTTGATCCCATCACCCATAATTTCTTAAAATACATTCTCAGCCCCTTCCCTTTTCTCCTCTGGAGTCCCAGGTACGTGTAGATTGGCGTGCTTTATCGTCATTCATAAACCTCATGTGTTGCTTTTCAGTTTCTTTTCGTTGGTCTTTCTTGTCCGCTGTTCTGTCTGGGTGATTTCAGTTCTGTCTTCCAGATCACTTATTCATTTTTCTGTTTCACTTTAGTGTGCCATCCATTGTTTCTACATTGGTTTTGGTCTGCTTTTGAATGGTTTGTCTTTATAGTTTCTAGTTCCTTGTTACAGTGACCTTGCATTTCTCTCAATAATCTTTCTGAATTCCTGTGTCATTTTTATTACCTCCTTTTTGAACTTGGAATCTAGTGGATACTCTGTTAGGGCCTGCCTCTTGTTTTTTATTTGTATTTCCTTTTGCTTGTCCTCAGTCTGCGTTGCTGCACGTAGGCTTTCTCTAGCTGTGGGGAGCAGTGGCTCCTCTGGTTGCAGCGTGCAGGGGCTTGTGGCCGCGGCTCCTCTTGTTCCAGCGCGCGGGCTTCAGTAGTTGGCGGCGCCTTCACGCAGTAGCTTGGCGTACAGGCTCAGTTGCCCTGTGGCGTGGGGAGTCTTCGTGGACCAGGGATCGAATCCCTGTCCCCTGCTTTGACAGGTAGATTCTTAACCACTGACCTCCCAGTACCAGAGAAGTTCGATTTCTCTTGTTTTAATTGGTAGTGTTTTGCTTTTTTATTTTAGTTAACTTTCTCTGTCTCTGTGAATTTAGGAGAAACAACTGTCCACTGTGGCTCTGAAGGGCTGTTTTTCTGTGGGAGCATCTGTGTAAACTGTTAGGTCCAGAGGTTTTCGGTGTGAGGGCTGCTTCTGGTATGGATGCCAGCCACCTCTTTGCTCAGAGTGTGCTGTCTGCTGTCTCCTTGCTAGAGGGAGGTGATGGTGTGCGTAGCGTCTGGAGCCTGCACTCCACGTGCAGTGGGACTTGCTCTTCGCTCCGTCATTGTCTCTGTCGAGGGCAGGGCCTGCTCCCCAGCGGTGGAGGTGGAGGCTCTGAGGGTCTGGTTCCGTCAGGCTCCATTGTTCTGAGTGTGTGTCCTGCACCAAAGGAGCTGATCGAGGAAGCAGGTGGGGCTTGCGGTCACAGCAGCCCTGTGTGCACCTGTGTAGGCATCGGCGGTTCTGCTCTGAGGCAGCCTGGGGTCACACAGCTTTCTCTGTTGTGTTTGTCCCAGATCCAGTGCAAGGCTGGGGTGTGGGGTAGGCTAGGGCTCAGGACTGCGGCATCGTGGCTGCAGGAGTTGAGGTATCTGGGCTGCCCCCTGAGATCTGGGCTGCCTCTCGGCAGTCTTCTCCCAGGGCCTGTCCCAGAGGTAAGCTGCGGTGTGGAGCCGGTGGAGACTTGCTTGCTGTGAACTGCCGCCCAGGGCCTGTCTCCTGGGGTCAGCACTTGGGTGCTGCGCTAAGTGCTCCCCAGCTAGACCCGCGCCCGCTGTGAATGCTGACCGTGGGTTCCGTGACTCCGCCTGGATCCCACTCCAGGTGTGTGTGTGACTAGCCCGACCCAGTCTTTAGCTAGACCCGCGTCTCCACCGGGCTGTGCAGTGGGCAGGGCTGGGGTGTTTGCCCCTTCAGACTGGGAAGTGCCTGAGGCAGCAGCCACCCATGTGAGGCCCTCTGCCCTGATGGTTGGCACGCTCCTCACGGATACAGCCTAGGCTTCTCCAGCCTCTGTCTCCCTCTGGGATTCCCCGCAGGCAGGTGGGCTTGTCTCCTGGGGCGGGACCCCAGGCCTGGGTTGCTAATTGTGAGGCAGCTTGCTCCCTCCCCGGGGCAAGGGGTCCAACCGCGCGGACCTTCTCGTCCTCACAGGTCCCAAACCTGGTCGCCCCACCTGCCTTTTTTGTCCTTCCCAGTTATGTGGATATTTTTCTTGTAGCTTTCGTTGTGTGGTTCAGTTTCCTGTGAGTTACTCCTCACGTAGATGCATTTTTGGTGTGTTCATGGCGGGGTGAGCGCCATGTCCTCCTCCTCCGCTGTCTTGACCCCCTTTTCTTATGTCGGTTGGTTTTCGAATGTTAAACCAGCCTTCCACCCTTCAGACAGGTCCTTGTTGAGTTGTCCTATACTGCATTTTTACACGTTGTTGGATCCTATTTGCTGAAATTCTGTTAAATTTTTTCTTATATTTGTGAAGGATGTTGTTCTGTGGTTTTCTTGTGATGTTTTTGTCTGGTTTAATTATCAGGTTGTGATCATTATAATTTTAATTATAGCCTTACAGAATGAATTGAAATCTGTTTTCTCCTCTCCATCTTTCTTGAAAAGTTTATGTAGAATTTGTGTTGTTTTACCTTACTTGGTTTGATAGAATTCACCATTGAGGCCTGCTGCGCCTGCTTGTTTTTTATGGAAGGGTTTTAACTATAAATTCTATTTCTTTAATATATATAGAACTTTTCCAGTTTTTTATTCCTTCTTGAGTTAGTTTTGGTATAGTTTTTGCCTTTCAAAGATTTTGTCCATTTCGCCTAAGTGCTTGAAGTTTTTGCAAAAAGTTGTGAATAATACCCTCTTGCTATCATTTTTTTTTTTTTTTTTTATTGCTATCATTTTAATATCTAAAATCTGTAGTGATAGTTCTTTGTTTCTGATTTCGGTAATTTACCTTTTTTTTTTTTTTTTTACTATATGAAAGTAATTGCTATATCTAATAAAAATCACAATGATTTTCAGTGTCTATTGCAATATATATATATATATTCTTTGAATTTTTATTAACATTAATACCAATTTTTAAAGAGTAAAGATGAGTAAATTTCTCTGATAGTTGTAATATTTGTCTTTTTATTCCTGGTCAGCCTAGCTGTGCTGTGCGTAGTCATGTCCGACTCTTTGTGACCCCATGGACCTCATGGACTCTTGGCAAGCCCACCTGCCGAGCTCCTCTGTCCATGGTGATCTCCAGGCAAGAATACTGGAGTGGGTAGCTGTTCCCTTCTCCAGGATTTGTAGGATTTGTAAGTTTATAATTTTCATGAAACTTTTGGCCATCACTCCTTCTGATTGTCCTGCCCCACACAAGCTCTTGTTCTTTAGGGACTCCAGCCGCATGTTCATTAGGTTGCTTGAAGCTGTCCCACGGTTCTTTCATGCTCTGTTCTATTTCTCTTTTCTTTCCATATTTCTTTTTAGATACTTTCTGTTGCTATGTGCTTTAAATTCACTAATCTTTTCTTCCACAGTGTCTCAGTTCAGTTCAGTTGCTCAGTCGTGTCCGACTCTTTGCAACCCCATGAATCGCAGCACGCCAGGCCTCCCTGTCCATCACCAACTCCCGGAGTTCACTCAGACTCACGTCCATCGAGTCAGTGATGCCATCCAGCCATCTCATCCTCTGTCGTCCCCTTCTCCTCCTGCCCCCAATCCCTCCCAGCATCAGAGTCTTTTCCAGTGAGTCAACTCTTCACATGAGGTGGCCAAAGTACTGGAGTTTCAGCTTTAGTATCATTCCTTCCAAAGAAATCCCAGGGCTGATCTCCTTCAGAATAGACTGGTTGGATCTCCTTGCAGTCCAAGGGACTCTCAAGAGTCTTCTCCAACACCACAGTTCAAAAGCATCAATTCTTCGGTGCTCAGCTTTCTTCACAGTCCAACTCTCACATCCATACATGACCACTGGAAAAACCATAGCCTTGACTTGATGGACCTTTGTTGGCAAAATAATGTCTCTGCTTTTGAATATGCTATCTAGTTTGGTCATAACTTTTCTTCCAAGGAGTAAGCGTCTTTTAATTTCATGGCTGCAGTCACCATCTGCAGTGATTTTGGAGCCCCCCAAAATAAAGTCTGACACTGTTTCCACTGTTTCCCCATCTATTTCCCATGAAGTGATGGGACCGGATGCCATGATCTTCGTTTCCTGAATGTTGAGCTTTAAGCCAACTTTTTCACTCTCCTCTTTCACTCTCAATCTACTGTTAATCCCATTTGTACATTTTCATCTCAGTCATGGTGGTTTTCCTATTAAAAGTTTAATTTGTGTCTTTATGTCTTTCATGTCTCTGTGTAACATGCTTAATAGACATGAGATGTTTAATTAACATCTTCACTGCAGCTTCAAAGAAGTGTATTGTGCAGAACACAGTTGTGGTAACTTTTACCGCCTTTGTCTGCTGTTTCTGGGCTTCCCGCGTGGTGCACTGCAGTGGTAAAGGACCTGCCTGCCCCGGCAGGAAAGGTGAAAGACATGCAGGTTTGATCCCTGGGGTGGGAAGGTCCTCTGGAGGATCTAAGTATTCTATAGCATTCTTGCCTGGAGAATCCAGACAAGAGAATCCCATGGACAGAGGAGCCTGGTGGGCTACAGCCCATGGGGTTGTACGAGCAGGACGCAGCTTAGCACGGCACCCCTCGCTGTGTCTAGCATCTGTGTCAGTTCTGGATGGCCTTACTAGATTGAATTTTCTCTTCATTATGGATATATTTTCCTTCTTATTTGAATGGATGGTAATTTTTTGTTCAATGCTAGACATTGTGAATATTATTTAGGGTACAGAGTATTTTTGTATTCTGATAAATATACTTGAGTTTTGTTCTGAGATGTAGTTGAGTTACTTGGACATAGTTCCTTTGAACTAGGAGATCTTTTTTTGTTTGTTTTTAATAGGTTGGACCGAAGCAGTGGTTATAGGGACGGTTGTACTGCTCTTCCGAAGCACGACGCTTCTCAGTACTCTGTGCGGTGCCCCACGCGTGATGCATTTTCACTCTTGTCCCATGGGCATGGGTACTCTTACTCACCCTGGGTGAGCTCTGGCTTTGTCCCCTTAATGCTTCTCATTGAGTCCTTCCCTGGTTTGGGGTGATTTGCACACGCTGCTGACTAGTACTCTGCTGAATTCTTGAGGGAACCCTTTGCAGATCTCTGGAGTCCTCCCCATTCCCATACTCTTCTTCTCTGATCACTCTGACAGCCATGGTCAGACATTTGACTCCATACACTCAGATCAGGGAGTCCACTAGGCTCCAGCTGGGTTCCCTTTACCTACACCACTGCAGAGCAGAAAGAGCAGGTAAGATTGATGCGTGGTTTGAGGCCAGGTTTTGGAGACCTTTGGGTACTACATGGAAGCATCAGGACTCAAGCCTGTAAGATACACCGAAGCCATATTTCAAGGAAATGCAGATGACCTAAGCAAGTCCTTGCTGTATATGTTAAGGAGTAAGTGGCGAGTTAGGGGTGTTGCTTCTGGCCATGCTGCCAAGCCCAAATCATTGAGGGCATCACCCTTCATGACTCGGTGTCCTCACCAGTAAAGGGTGGGCCTTGATACTGATCGATTACTGGCCCTGTCAGTGGCCAGAGATGGTTCCTCCGGAAGGGCCCGTGAAGGGCCAGCACAGCACAGCACAGCACAGGAGGGACTCGACCCCTTCTGTTGCTGCCGGCTGATTTCTCTGTAGATGAGAGCTGGGAGCCCGACCTCTGCTCTCAGACAGCTGCCAGAGGCTGAGTGAAGGAGCGTTTCAGCTGATACGCAGTCTATCTAGGGCTTTGCTTCTCCAAGTGGTGTCCCCAGAGCAGCAGCACTGGCATTACTTGGGAACTTCTTGGAAATGGCAGACTCCCAAGCAGTCTGCCTCGATCCACCAGCAGACTTCTGCGACGACAGGAACTCAGCTGTTTCCTGTGATGGTCAGAATTCGAAGGACACTGGTAGCTGCGGTCAACAGTTACATATTATACACTTAGAAACTTAAGAGAGTAGATCCACCATAAATTAAGCTTTTGAAGAGCGTTGTTCTCAATGTGAATGGTTCCACATGCCCTCTGGTGGCTGCCTCGCAACTTGCAGGGAGTTTTAGAAATGTTTTCTCATTTTAGGACCTTTGCACAGAACTGCCGAAACATTGAACATTTAAACCTCAATGGGTGCACAAAGATCACTGACAGGTAATACCAGAAATCACTTTGGTGACTGATAGACCCTGGGAGAGTGAGGGGAGGGAAAGGTGGTTGAAAATACCTTTAGCCCGCCTGTCCTTTTTCAGCACGTGTTACAGCCTTAGCCGATTCTGTTCCAAACTGAAACATCTGGATCTGACCTCCTGCGTGTCCATTACAAACAGCTCCTTAAAGGGGATCAGGTAAGAGTGCCTGTCAGTGGCGGTCACGAGCAATACCCAAGGCTCGAGCATCCTGGTGTTTGAAACCTTCCTTCGGTCCCCCTGCGGCAGGAAGTGGGCGGCTCAGGTCGGGAGGTCTCTCCCGGGAACTGGTTGTGGGTCTCTGAGCTCAGAGATGTGCCTGCGCTCTCCGTGGGATGGACTGCACAGGCGCGGCTGTTTCCTGATCTCCCAGCGAGGGCTGCCGGCACCTGGAGTACCTCAACCTGTCGTGGTGCGACCAGATCACCAAGGACGGCGTCGAGGCGCTGGTGCGCGGCTGCCGTGGCCTGAGGGCCCTGCTGCTGAGGGGCTGTACGCAGGTACCCGTCCGCACGCCCGGCTTGTCTGCGCGCGCGTCACTGGGGAGCCGGGGCCCCCTGTCCCCCAGCCGGCTCCACCTCTTCTGTGTTCTCCGCTATCGCAGCTAGAAGACGAAGCTCTGAAGCACATTCAGAATTACTGCCATGAGCTCGTGAGCCTCAACCTGCAGTCCTGCTCCGTGAGTAGCATGCCTTTCCTTCGTGCTTCCTCCAGGGCAGGTTTGGGGGTTGAGGGGTCGCCACTCCCTTAGCTCACATCTCAAGTCCTTCTGTGACCCACCGCTTCCCACAGATGAAAGAACAGGAACCTAAACAGAAAGGCCAGTGCAGAGCCACGAACATTTCCCCTAAAAATAGCAGAGATGGGAGTCTTGATTTATTTGAAGGTATCAAGGATGCCATGAACGAGTCACTAACCTGAGCAGTTCTGGGGAGGTCTCAGTGTTATATCTTTGCTTATAAGCTGGGAGTGATGGCACCTCTCATGGTGCCTCAGTGCATAAAAGGAAGTAACAGGTATGAAGAATAAAGGGTGAGGTGTGATTTGCATCAGTGCATGATCAGCCTGTGAAAGATGATTGGTTTTTTCACTGTTGTCGATAATTGAGCATTGAAGAAGATGCTTGCTGCAGCCAGCTGGGTTTCTCAAGGAGAATGTCATTTTTGAGAAAATTAAATGAAATCCCTTGTATTTGGCATTTAGTGAGTGAATCATAAATCTTTTAAGTCCCTAGTGATGGGAGATAAACCAGAAACTATCTTATGAGGAAATACTGACCTTAGGAGACAGCGCCATTCAGAAACAGGACCTTGAATCGCATGTAGGATGGCACTGGTAGGGGACTGAAGTCTGACATAAACGTACATGTTTATAGTTACAGAAACTAGTGTATTTAAATAAAGACATTCAATCTTTATAGCTAAATTCGTAGAATTTAAGCCATTTATCAATAATTTAGTGATTTACTAAACCATTTCAGGAAATATTATAAATATACACATATATGATTTATACAATAGGTATCTTTTAATTAGCAATAATCTGTAGAAATCCAACCAAAAATTAATGTTACTTAACCAGGCAAATCTCATGAGCTGTTTGTTAAATCTGATTTTTAACACAAGTTTATGAATTTTTCCTGGAAAAAGACTCTGAGTAGGAAGTGGAATTTTAAAATTTTACTGTTTGTAATGCCTGAATATTTTAAAGCTGTGCAGAGGGAACATAAATACCTGTCTTCCCTGTACTTAACCTTGTTTTGGTTGCACTGTCAGGATGAACGTTAAGTCGCGGGTAACCCCGGGCAGTCGGCGGGCGGGAGGCTCCGCGTGGCGCCCCGGGCCTCTGACAGTGCGCTTGGCTCCGCAGCGCGTCACGGACGACGGCGTGGTGCAGCTGTGCCGGGGCTGCCCGCGGCTGCAGGCGCTCTGCCTGTCCGGCTGCGGCAGCCTCACTGACGCCTCCCTGACAGCCCTGGCCTTGAACTGCCCCAGACTCCAGTGAGTGCACTCTGAGGGCCTGGGGCCGAGCAGGGGGCGGGCGGGGGGCTTCTCGCAGCCGGTGGAATAGGAGGCCTGGAGGCAGCGGTTGAGTCCGTGGCTTCTGTCAGATGAGCTGAGACGGGACGGAGCGTGCACTGGCTCCTTTGGGGCTGTCTGGAGGGCGTCACTCTGTCCATCCCCAGGGCACCTGAGTCTGCATTTCCTGATGGGCATCACTCAGGTGCCCACCCGTTTGGCCTCGTCCTGCCATTACTTTGACATGTGAGTGATCTGTGTGAGCAGAGGGGCAGTGAAAATACATTTTAATTGTTTACAAGTCAATACATACTGGAATAATAGCGAAAAACAAGAGCAGTCGTGTGCTGGTATTGTGGGAAGATCCCTGTATTTACTGCCCTGTTTGGAGTGGGACTCCCTGAGCCTCAGTTCTGTGTCAAAGAGTGGAGTAAACTCAGCACTGTAAAGCAGACTCTCCTTTTGCGTGGTTAACCCGCTGCTCCTGTGTCTCCCCCGCACTCCGCACCCCAGGATCTTGGAGGCCGCCCGATGTTCCCATCTGACTGATGCGGGCTTTACGCTTCTAGCTCGGGTAAGACAGGTGTTACCAAACCAACCAGCCTCTCAGCCACCTCCCTCCAGAGCAACTCGGAGTGTGCAAAAAATGGCCTTCAGCAATGACAGGCCCCAAGTAGAATAGAGTCCTCGTGGGGCTGGGGGGTGCGTTCCTTATTTTCTCCCTTGGGCCCGGGAGCTGGGGGTTCTATACCAGGAGTGGGGGCCTGGCCCTCAGTCTCACTTTGTCAGGCGGGGCCACAGTGGAAGCAGCCTCCTCCCTGCGGGAGAGCCCTTCCTCACAGACCCCGACTCTCGTCTCAGCAGCATCCCTCAGCTGTGCCGGGCTCTGCCTCTGCCCCCCTCTCCACACCCCCCTGCTGCCCAGAGCCGCTGTCCTCCTGGGGCTGCTGTGACTCTGCCTCCTATCGCATCCCCCACCAGCCACCCTGTGGTGAGCGCCCCACCCCGTATCCTCCCAGAAACCCCTCAGTGGCTAAAATCTACACGCTGGGACCTGCAAGACCCCGGGAAGGTGTAGACGAGAGAAGGACACGTGGCCGCCCCCAGTGCCCACTTCCACGTGACTGTGATTCCAAGGGCGCCTGCTCAGATGCTCCGGCTCACTGGGTCACTGTGGGAGCAGGGGATGTCTCATGGGTTCTCGTGAACTCTTACAGAATTGCCACGACCTGGAGAAAATGGATCTTGAAGAATGCATACTGGTGAGTGCACCCCTGACAGCCCTGCAGGGCGCCCTGCAGCCACGGACAGACAGGTGTAACCGGAGGTGCTGGCACGCTCTGGTCTGGAGCCTCCTTGGCCCAGCACGGGTGTCAGGGCGAGGCGTACACTCTGGGCTGTTCTCAGTCATCAGAGCTGAGTTCAAGATAGTACCATCTTTTGCCAAACTTAAAAAAAAGAAAGAAACCCTCATTTCCACATAACTTCTGGGAGAAAAAAGCTTGCATGCCGAGAGATGAGGCAACTGCACAGAGAAGAATCCTGGGCCCCCTGCCCCACCCCCGCTTTGTGCCTTGCACCGTGTGGGGGTCCAGGGTAAAGACAGAACAGCTTCGCAACCCGGGGAGTAAGCAGATTTGAGGTTGCTGGTGAGGAGAGAGCTCCCAGCCCGCGTGTGCTTGACGTGGGTTTTTAATTCTCTTTTGCACCGTTTGGTTCTTGTGTTCAGAAGCGGGGTTAGGTGGTACGCTCCGGTGTGGAAGCCACACTGACACAGCATGTTTCTCTGCAGATAACCGACCGCACGCTCACCCAGCTCTCCATTCACTGTCCTAAGCTGCAAGCCCTGGTGAGTCAGCTCTTGGTGGTGGACTTACCTCTCAGGGATGAGAGATGCCCCACCACCCTGCCCCACTACCGCAGGAACCTCCTGTCTGGAAGGGTGTCGTCCATCATCCTTGGTTTCAGGGATCTGTTAGTTGGGCTGACTTGGGAGGTAGAGAATCTACGTGTTACTGTTTTCGTTTTTGGATGTGAACCTAATACAGGGACCCAGGTCCTTACACAAATTCACGGTCAACCTGTCGAGTGAAAAGGTCATGTGTCTCTGCGGAGGGGGGATTAGTGAGTATACCGAAAGGTCCAGAATGAGCGGTGAGGAGTGCTGCACTCGGGCACGCGGGCCTCGCACACGTGTTCCACCTGCTGTGTGAACTTGGCCGCCTGCTCCCCCAGATACCCAGACTCGATCCCAACAGCCCTGCCAGGCGGGCACCATGGACACCCCATTTTACCAGCAAGGAAGCCGAGGTGCGGAGCGCTTCAGAAACGTGCCATTTGCAGAGCTGCCCAGATGGTGAGGCTTCCCTGGGCTCTGGTCTGCCCACTGTCCTGGGATGTCAGCAGGGTTTTATAGCATCATCAAAGCGCCATCTGGCCTGAGTTACTCCCCCCTCGCCCCCAGTTCCCCTTATTTCCACATTTCTCCTGGGTCCTTCTCCCTCAGGCACAAGCGTGCTAGGCTTTGGACAGCTCTGGGACTGTCTTTTGGAGTTTGGGGTCAGATTTCAGAGCTAGTCAGGACCTACCTGTTTCCAGATTTTCCACGAAACGGTTTCCCTGTACTGTATCTGCCGACGATTTTGCACTTCTCGTGTCTTCACTCCCAATTGGTTGTGATCCGGTTTCTAATTGACAGAACCTGCTCCTCAGATGGGATTTCTCCACCCCTTGTCCCCGAGGTGTGAGGAAGGTCAGGAGTCCCGGGCTTTGTTCTGGTTTAACCTCCTTCCCCTCGGTTGCCCAGAGGCTCTCTCTCTGCCTTTCCCTGACCCTGAGATACCCTGGTCTTGGACTCCCACCAGCTCCCCAGCTCCTGGAGCGCGGGGTGCACTCCAGCAGGAAATGTTATTCAAAGACTGCTGTCCCCAGCGGTGGTTCCAGTGACGGAAATCTTCTGTTTTCCCCTGTACTCATACAAGCAACCCCCAGAAAGAGGACTTAAGAGACACTCTAAGAAAACCCCAAATAAGGGCCTCAAGTAAAGAAAAAGAGAAAAAAGCATGGAGGATTATTAGAAGAGCAGGGAGACAGGTGAGCCGAAATCCAGATTTAGCCAGTGTGTCTTGTGGGAGGGGCGCCCGAGCCAGACCTTGCCCTAGGCTCTGGAGAGTGACAGGGTCAGGGGAGTGGCTTTACCCTAACCCAGAAGCTGCGGGGCAGGGTGCGTCTGGGTCCCTCTGAGGGAGCTCCAGGGCCTTCCCCACTCTGAGGGCGGGTCTGGGTCCCTCTGAGGGAGGCCCCAGGGCCTTCCCCACTCTGAGGGCGGTCCCCTCTGAGGGAGGCCCCAGGGCCTTCCCCACTCTGAGGGCGGGTCTGGGTCCCTCTGAGGGAGGCCCCAGGGCCTTCCCCACTCTGAGGGCGGGTCTGGGTCCCTCTGAGGGAGGCCCCAGGGCCTTCCCCACTCTGAGGGCGGGTCTGGGTCCCTCTGAGGAGGCCCCAGGGCCTTCCCCACTCTGAGGGCGGGTCTGGGTCCCTCTGAGGCCCCAGGGCCTTCCCCACTCTGAGGGCGGGTCTGGGTCCCTCTGAGGGAGGCCCCAGGGCCTTCCCCACTCTGAGGGCGGGTCTGGGTCCCTCTGAGGGAGGCCCCAGGGCCTTCCCCACTCTGAGGGCGGGTCTGGGTCCCTCTGAGGGAGGCCCCAGGGCCTTCCCCACTCTGAGGGCGGGTCTGGGTCCCTCTGAGGGAGGCCCCAGGGCCTTCCCCACTCTGAGGGCGGTCTGGGTCCCTCTGAGGAGGCCCCAGGGCCTTCCCCACTCTGAGGGCGGGTCTGGGTCCCTGAGGGGAGGCCCCAGGGCCTTCCCCACTCTGAGGGCGGGTCTGGGTCCCTCTGAGGGAGGCCCCAGGGCCTTCCCCACTCTGAGGGCGGGTCTGGGTCCCTCTGAGGGAGGCCCCAGGGCGTTCCCACTCTGAGGGCGGTCTGGGTCCCTCTGAGGGGCCCCAGGGCCTTCCCCACTCTGAGAGGGCGGGTCTGGGTCCCTCTGAGGGAGCTCCAGGGCCTTCCCCACTCTGAGGGCGGGTCTGGGTCCCTCTGAGGGAGCTCCAGGGCCTTCCCCACTCTGAGGGTGCGTCTGGGTCCCTCTGAGGAGGCTCCAGGCCCTCCCCACTCTCAGGGCGGGTCTGGGTCCCTCTGAGGGAGCTCCAGGGCCTTCCCCACTCTGAGGGCGGGTCTGGGTCCCTCTGAGGGAGGCCCCAGGGCCTTCCCCACTCTGAGGGCGGGTCTGGGTCCCTCTGAGGGAGGCCCCAGGGCCTTCCCCACTCTGAGGGCGGGTCTGGGTCCCTCTGAGGGAGGCCCCAGGGCCTTCCCCACTCTGAGGGCGGGTCTGGGTCCCTCTGAGGGAGGCCCCAGGGCCTTCCCCACTCTGAGGGCGGGTCTGGGTCCCTCTGAGGGAGGCCCCAGGGCCTTCCCCACTCTGAGGGCGGGTCTGGGTCCCTCTGAGGGAGCTCCAGGGCCTTCCCCACTCTGAGGGCGGGTCTGGGTCCCTCTGAGGGAGGCTCCAGGCCCTCCCCCACTCTGAGGGCGGGTCTGGGTCCCTCTGAGGGAGGCTCCAGGGCCTTCCCCACTCTGAGGGCGGGTCTGGGTCCCTCTGAGGGAGGCTCCAGGGCCTTCCCCACTCTGAGGGCGGACCTGGTAGCCATGCCTCTGGCCCCAGGTGGAGCCAAGGGTGAGCGGCAGCGGGTGGTGGTGGACACGAAGCCGGTGCTTGCCTCCCTGGGGAAGGGCTCTGCTGCCTCCCCAGGGGGCCCTCCCCCAGCCCCGAAGCTGAGAGGCAGGGTCCAGAATTGTGAAACGTGTTTATCTTTCACTAAAGCTGTGCAAGCAGGAAGCTGTGAGGGGAGTGGCCCCTAGCAGGTGACGCTCACACCTCATCTGCTGCACTTCAGTCCCAGCTGTCCTGTTCATTTTTCATATGAATGAGGCAAGTGTGTGTACACACCCCCCTCTTCCCCTCAAGGAACTGCTCTGTGACAAGGATGGGCCTTGTCCTCTCAAAAACCCTGAGTCTAGAAGGCTATCTGAAAGGGAAACTGAAGCAAACAAGGGGACTCCAGATTCAGAAGAGCCCAGAGGAGCGCAGGGAGCTTGTGCAGAGGTTAAGGCGCCTCCTTGGTCCTTGGGTTTGCAGCCTGCAGGATATCCGTCAGTGGTTTCAGTGACACTGGGAGGCTGGCTTCCACTTAGTATCAGAGCCAGTTTTTTGGGCTTTTAAAAAATATCAGTGCAGCTCATTGCTCCTAGAAGCTATCCAAGAATTTTAGCTATTAAAGAATAAAGAATTCTAGCCAATAAACACTGTGTTCCTTTGTGGACACTACAGTGGTTTAGCTTCTACCCTGATTTATTACAGCCTTTACCAGTGAGATTTATGCTTTCATATATGTTGTTATAATTAGTGCCCTTTTTAGCTTAACAGAGTCCCTTGAACACTTCCTGTAAGGCAGCTCGTGTGTGTGGCGCATGCTGCGCTGCGTGGCTCCGAGTATCTTAGTTCCCCAGCCAGGGATGGAACGTGGGCCCGGCAGTGAAAGCCCTGAGTCCTAGTCAGTGGACCACCAGGGAATTCCCACCTCTCCCCCAATTCCAAGTGATAACCTTGCTGGTAGTCTTGGTTGGAATTTTTTACCCCCTTCTTTCAGCACTTATATTGCGCCCCTCCATTCAGGCCTGCCTGCAGAATTTCTCCGGAAAAATCTGCCGGTAGTCTTATGGGAATTCCCTTGCACATAACAAGTTGTTTTTCTCTTGCTGCTTTTAAGATTCTTTAACTTTTCACATTTTAATGATAATCCCTTATAATGAAAATGTTAGTCCACTTGATGCTGTCCTGTAAGTCTGTTAGACTGTCTTTATTTTTTCCCTTTCTGCTGCTCTGATTGGGTGATTTTCACTACCAGTTTTTCAAGTCTCTGGTCCTTTTATCTGCTTCATCCAGTCTGCTCTGAAACCCTCTGCCGTGGTTTTCAGTTCAGGGCTGTTCTTCAGCTCTGTGGCCTCTGGTACTTTGCCAGAGGAGGGTGTGGATGCCTCTCTGGGGGCCCAGCAGAGGGCGAGCGCATCTGCCTGCCTTGGCTGGGAGCACGTGTGGGGGCCTCTTGATGGCACCTAACCTGAAGGCTGCCCCATCAGCTCCCGGGCAAGCACACAGGCCTCTTGCCAGAAAGACGGGCTGTTTCAGCCTGCTGCCTGTAGAGTGCCTGGGGGTGGTAGTCTGCCAAGAATCTCTTCTCATGTTAAAAGTCCACGAGACCTGGGAATACAAGCCCCCTTTGGCCATCAGGGTCAGGTGAGCAAGGAGCGTCCCATATACAAAGACAGGGGCACCAGGCAGCTGTGAAACCTGCCTCTGGAGACGCTGGTGCCCCGTGTGGGGTTCACTGAGAAACGCCAGGTTTAGAGTTCCCTCCTGATGGGGGTCTCTGCCCTCAGGGGTGGGGTTCATGACAGGCCGTGGCCTCCTCTGCCCACTTGCACCGGCTCCTCTCCTCTGCCCAACGTGGAGAAGTTGGCCAGCTGGTTTTTGTGTTTTTTTCCGGAGGCAGCTGGTCCCTGTGTAGCTGTAGACTCGCTGTTTGCGGGAAGAGGTGAGTTCAGGGTCCTCTCGGCGCGGACCGTCCCCTGCAGTGTCGGTTCCATCCCTACCCCGGGGGGGACGATGAGAGAGGCCGCTGCCCCCAGGCCCAGCCTCCCTCCTCCGAGCCGTGGTTCCTGCAGACACCGCCCCTCCCCTCCTTCCAGAGTCTGTCCCACTGTGAGCTCATCACGGATGACGGCATCCTGCACCTGAGCAACAGCCCCTGTGGCCACGAGAGGCTGCGGGTGCTGGAGCTGGACAACTGCCTGCTCATCACCGATGTGGCCCTGGAGCACCTGGAGCACTGCCGTGGCCTGGAGCGCCTGGAGCTCTACGACTGCCAGCAGGTCACCCGGGCCGGCATCAAGCGCATGCGGGTAAGCGGGGACAGCCGCCTCGCTGGCAGAGCTGTTCAGGCGACAGCAGGCACGGAGAGTCAGCCTCCGTTTCCTCCGTTCTGCCTGGGGCCGAGTTATGCCAACTACCTCCTTGCTTGCTAAGTCACTTCAGTCGTGTCAGACTCTGTGCGACCCCATAGACGGCAGCCCACCGGTTCTCCAGGCAAGAACACTGGAGTGGGTTGCCATTTCCTTCTCCAGTGCATGAAAGTGAAAAGTGAAAGTGAAGTCGCTCAGTCGTGTTCGACCCTCAGCGACCCCGTGGACTGCAGCCTTCCAGGCTCCTCCGTCCACGGATTTGGGATTTTCCAGGCAAGAGTACTGGAGTGGGGTGCCATTGCCTTCTCAGAACTACCTCCTTAGACTTCTCAAAATCTTCTTATATTAGCATCCACCCTGGAAGATTCAGCTTCTAGAATGGGTCTGGGCAGAAGAACCAAAGGCACTGTCAGTAGGCTTGACCTTTGCTAATTCCCAGGTAGAGAGCCTTAGTAGTGGCGGCGTCGCTTCCCCGCGTAGCCCACCTGCGCTGCCCTTGCTCTTGAATATGCTTAGAAGCTCAGGCAGCTCTGCACGTAGACCCCAAGCAGGCCTCGGTGTTACCCATCACCACTTGGTTTGCACCCAGGGACGGGGACCGCCTCTTAGCTTCAGAAGGTGCTGTTTTCGGGGGGGGGTGCGAAACAGGAGCAGCTTTAGCGCACACCCCAAATTCTGTTGAGACGATGTGCCGAACGGTAGGATGAACGAGTTCCACGTGGGGCGCTGCGGGCTTTCCTGGGGTCACGCGGGTAGCTCCCCCCCTGCCCACAGGTCTGAAGCCGGCGCGCCCCTCCGCTTTCAGGCGCAGCTCCCTCACGTCCGAGTCCACGCCTACTTCGCTCCCGTCACCCCGCCCACGGCCGCGGGCGGCGGCGGGCCGCGGCTCTGCAGGTGCTGCGTCATCCTCTGACGGCCGCCCGCGGGCCGCGCCGCCCTGCCGGGCACTCGGTGTGCCGCTCTCCACCGTCTCTGGCTCTCTTGATTCTCCGGTGAGAAAGGCGTTTACAGGTAAAAGACTTGAGCAGGGACTGCGGTAACTCTGGTGATCGTTTTTACCTTTGTTCTGCCGTGATGCAATCAGTTCAAAGCTTTGTGTCAGCTAACAAAGCAGGGGTGGTCTTAGTGCAGCCAGGACCGCAGGGAAACCTGGATCTCAGGAGGCGGTGCTGCCCTGGGCACAACATTCCCACCCTCGGCTTTGCCAGCGTTCCTCAACAGACCATCAGTGTTAGCACAAATTGAGCAGAAAAATAAGTTGATTTTCTACCTGATACTGAAGCCAATGACCTCCTTTTATTCATTTTGATTAGCAGGACTTTTCCACTTTGAAGGTTAAAGTAGCAACTTTATTGAAGTAACCATATTGCAAATTCACAATGCCTGACAGTTTTCTATTTGGAGACTTACTTGGAAGGCAAGGTAATAGGTTTCCATGAGACACCAAAGAATGAGGACTCTAGAAAGGGTGGAGCAGGGTCTCTACCTTTCTGTCAACTCACCCTAGGTCCTCTCGGGGACCAGCAACAACGAAAGCAACTCAGACTTCGTGCTGCCTGATTACAAATCGTAAGCTCTGGAGCACAGAATGTGTTTTTGTTAAAGAGCTAATCCTGTCATCTCTCACAGAATTTGGGGGACCTTAAAAAGAATTTAGGGCTCAAGTTATCTATAATCAATTAAAAATAATGGATGCATGTAGAATGGGTGTGATTTTTTTTCCAAGTTTATTTTAAGTCTTAGAAATCAAGTTACACCAGAACTATTCAAAAATTTTACACACTTAAAACTCAGCTCAGTGAAGGGTTGGCACCTTTGAGACTTATATAAAAGTGAATAAACCATTGCAGTCAGAGGGTTTTATTGCTATTATCTTGTGGCAGACATATCTGACCAGAACCATTTTCCAAACTCAGGCATTCTAATGTTATCTGAAATCTGATAAGTTGATCTGGTTTCTACTCTGTGCTGCCAGACTTGTGACCTTCACTGAACCTCTGTGCTAACCCTTCTTAGCAACCAAACTTAAAAGCCCAGAGCTCCTGAGAAGCTGAAGAGAAACAGCAAAAGAGAAATTTCCCACGACCAGAAATAGTTCTAATAGAGTTAGGGTTCTATTAGGTGAAAAGTTTTAGAATCATTTAGAATACAAGACCTCAGTTGCATTCTGGGGAGAGAAGGCAGATAAGTCAATTAAGAGGATTATCAGAAAAAGCATTAGTCCTGGTGATTTTGCAGCCTTATATACTCTAGTATTTCCTGATCTAAAAGTTGTATGTATGCCATAGCAGTTATTTAAACATACATCTACATGACTGTGTATGGGGGAAATGGGGGCTGCAGAAAGCTATGAGTATAGTTTCCATTTTAAAAATTTAAATGACCAGGACCTTCCACACATTATCTCTTTGGAGCATGGATACAACCTCTCAAAGCTGTTGGACTCTGGCTGAATGACACAGGACTGCAGTTACAAAGCAGCAGGACCTCTGTAAGGAGAGCAGGTTTGCTTCCTCTTTAAAATGTAAGCCATGACCTGTCTGTGCTCGGTTGCATTTGCTTTGAGAAAACAACAAACTGAAAGGAACACACCCCCCAGCTCTTCTGACGCCCTCTGGACCCGTGTGCACTCAGAACACACATAGTGAGCTGCTTGATTCTAGGGCATGAAGTGCAAGGGCAGGAACTTGGATTTTAAATGAGACACACATTTGCAAAAACAATCGGAAAACATTTATTATACTGAAATGTGTACATCCTACTATTAAAAAAACAAAGTAGCAAATTTGCTGGTGCCATAATTTAACCTGTTTCACTGGGACAGACTAATGTTCAATGCTGCTTGGTGTAATTTCAAGTTTGACGAGCTCTTTTTTTAACCCCACTTGTAAAAACCTGATGAATTCAAAATAGCACACAGCATTAAATGACATTTATTGTTCCATAAATCTTGAGACTCAAAAAGGAATGCTAAATAGACAAGCAAAACTCTAAAACAATGAAGAGAGAGCTCACTTCTTTCCCAAGTGATTGGTACAGAAAACATGTGGTCGTAGGAAAGCAAAGGGGGAATGACAGAAAGGAACGCGCTCCAGCTTGGCGTCTATACAAGTGAGGGATATTTTCAGGCCAGAGATGGAATATTTAAGGATCGTACTTTTTCTTTTAATATCAAATAACCCCCTTTATGAATAAAACAAAATACAAAGCTTTTACCCACTGGAGCAGTTTTGTCTTTGGGGAGAGATTTCAAACTCAAGCATCAAATAAAACACTCAAAACCAAGATGCTGGGTAAACAGACAGAGATGGTGTAATTAAAATGCAATTGAAGTTTTTTTTTTTAAATTGTGTCTAGTACACCACAGGCCTCAAATGCTTGCTGATGAACTTTGGGAAGGCTTTGGGTGAAGGGAAGAGAGAAAGATAGTAGAAAAAATTGCAAAAACAGTGATTCCCTTTGAAAAGTATACTGGCCGACAAGCATTTGGTTTTGTGAAAGAGGCACTCTTTTTATAGAAGAAAAAAGCTATCATGTGGTGTCTAAAAGTCCCTAAATAATCTCCAGAACGTTACCCATGATCGCACTAAAGCTCCGTGTTGGAGGAGTGAGGGATTTTGACGGTGCAGATAGTGTTTGTGATGTCTAGTGTTCCGAGGATAATTTCAACTCCTGATGATGAAGACCCCTAACACCAAGTTACGAGCTATCACGCTGTTTTGTCCTGCTTAGGTGTATTTCCAATGTCCAGGACAGGACTTTAAAAATGTTTAATAGGAAGGGGGTGGGGGGAGGCGGTTGCTAAATGGTTGGAGACAGAAAAAGGAGAAAGAAAACCACATGAGTTTAAAAGGCATTGGGATTCAAAAATGAAAACCAGAAACAAATGCTAAAAATGGAAGCAGAAGCAAAAAGTTTTCCAATAAATCTGTGACAAAGCAAGAACACAGAAGTCTTTGTACCTATTAGGATTTACACTGATCCTCTCACCAAGGTACTCTTGATAATGCAGTTTGCTTCAAGCCTGTCTTCCTGGCTTGGATCCTCCCCGATCCGGCATGATCCCGCAGACGCACACCCTTAGACATGATTTTCGGAGAAGCGCCGCGCCTCTCCCCTGACCGCCGGTCCGCCAGTGTCTGCGGCGGCCTGTCCCCGCCCAGGTCAGCAGAAGGTCCAGGCCAGACACCACACTGGCCCAGAAATGTCAATGCCCACAGTACGTCTACATTCATCTCCAAACCGCATACAGTGTAAAAAGACAGCAGAGGCTGCTCTGGAACTGTGCACTGGCCTCGGGTAGGGGGCAGGCGGCCACCTGCGCAGGCCGCGTGCGCTGTCCCGGCGAGGCCGCCGCGGGCACTGGGGCAGGCGCGCCTCTCGTCCAGCTCATTAGGAAGGTCATCCTATGTTTTCAATATGAAACATTTCATACGGTAAAATCCAATCCCAAGACTTCTTGGATTCAGTCTTCACACACTTTTAAGCGTGACTTTTATTTGGTGCTGAATAGAGTTCAGACTACGGAAGACGTCACTTCAAAATGATGTGGACGCCACCACCATTTTCAGCTGCGGAAAAAGGAAGGGACGTTACCGCTCGACGTTTTTGTTTTTGTTTTTTACTAGACTGGAGAATCAAGACTAAATTGAGCTAGTTCATATTGATGTATGCAGAAATGAAACCAATATTGTAATGCAAGTATCCTTTGATTAAAAATAAATCTAAAAACATAACTCACTAAAAAAAAAGAAAAGAAAATATTAAACATTGCTCTCACCCTACAGCCTCCTAGCCCAGCTCAGAGTATTGTAGATGAAAAAAGCTGATTAACCTGCTCCAGCCCCCCGCCCCAAAACATCATGTCCACACTCCCTCTGCCGCTTGTCTGAGCACATGGCAGAGACCATCGAATAAACTGGATACTTATACCCACCTTTTCTGGAATAATTACTAATCACCAGCTTTGCCTGCTGGCCTAGTGTTTCTCAGGAGATGGCGAGAAGCAGTGCACGCATTCATCAAGGAACAAATGAAATCTGTCATAAGGACAAATGTCTAAAACCAGGACACTGAGATGGGGGGCATCCTGTGATGCCTTACACTAGACGCGCACTGCCGTCACAGGACACAGCCACACGCTCTGAACTGCCTTTGTTACAGACAGTGTCGGTTTTGCAGACTAAACACTATTGCTTTGAGAATGAAAAACGGAGGAAAGGGTGCTAGTCTTAACAGGGCTGTGTACAGAAAACAGCAGGGGGTCAGTTCACAGTCTCAACAGCCCTGCAGGTACCTTGCTGGCTTGAGGCACGTCCAGCAGGGTGAAGGCCTCAGTTCAGCCCCTCGCTTCGAGGGGGGCTACTCTTTTGAGTAACTTACCAGGAAAAAGTGACACAGGACATCTTGCTCTTTGAGGTGCAGTTTTCTTGCGAAGACTGGATTTAGATCTTAAAGGTCTCTTCTCATAATAACTTGACATTTAAGAAACCCTCCTTTAACTAACCCTTTAACTGGAAGTCTCTTGAGCCCCATCTGGGCCTGCTCTTCACATTCTCTCCCTCCATAACCTGAAGGATTTCTACAGCTTTGAATCACCAAAGACACGCTGAAGGTTAAATTACATCTAAAATCCAAGTATCTCCTGCCAGCCCCAGCGGGTATAATTAACTGGACATTGCCATGTCCTAAAATGAAATCTCAACTTTTTGCAAACTTATTTTTTAATGGATCTCAAATTCTGTGACATATTTAATCAAGTTGTTTACATTAAAAAGTACTGATTTTAAAAACTAAAAACTGCCACACACAAATGGTCCACAAGTCTCCTTTCCTTCTGAAAGTTTTATGATACATTGTTACCACTAAGCAGACTTTTTACTATTAAATGACCAATTGACACAAATAGTTCTGAGACTGTTCCTCCACCCCTGATTAACTAGGGTGATAATATTCACTCAGCCTTCTGAGCTTGCTAGCCAGAGGTGGGAAACCTTGCCAGCTCCAGCTGCCTTCTTGTCCACTGCTCTGATGACACCCCAGCAACCATCGGTCCCAAGTCACGTGCAGCAGCCCAAAGAGGGTTGGAGGCGCTCTCAACGCTACCTTCCCCTCCACTGTGGCCACCGCCTGCGCAGCTGCTCCTGTAAGAGTCACGGCCGCTGCTCCTCCCGTGTGGGGCTCGGCAGGCCCTGTCACTGTCCAAAACCCCCTGCCCTCTGGCCTAGATGACACCTCCCGCCTCCACTTCTCCCGCCTTCTGTCTCTACAGAGTTGGAACAGTGGCAGAAAAGCCAAGCGCACGCACGCTATTCGTTTGTTTACAAACAAATCGCTGACTGTGCAGTGCGCTGCAAAGTCTAAGCTCCCACCACTACACTGCCTACCAGACTTGGCTCCTGCTTTGCTGGCCCGCAGGCCTCCAGAGCAGCCCAGCCCCTTTCTCTGCGACAGCCTCGCCCCGCCTGGGTGCTGCTCCTCAGAGACCGCCTAAGAGCTTTGTGTGCCCAGCCCAGACGCCTGTGTCCATGAGCACCACGCTTCCCCATTCCTTCATGGCAGCTAAACTCCGTATTTGTGATTTGCGTGCATCTGTTGACTTTTTCTGGTTTGCTTTCCCCACTAGAGCAGGGGAAGCCCTTTCCAGCACTGACAGCATGTGTCTGACATGAGGTGCTCAGTGAAATGTTGGCTGAATAGACTGGGATTTTTCTCCAGGCATCCAGAAGGATGGACTCCTCTTATTCGCTAATTTCTGTTTCTGTCATGAGACAGTGTCTGACTTCATTTTTCAAACTTACTTAAGATTGGTAAAACCAGCATTTGCAAAGCCAGACACAAGATGACTGCTGATTTCAGGCATGCCATCTTTCATGATTCTAGCATTTCAAGACACACACACACATGCAAAGTACCTTTTACTGTGGAGAATAAAAAACAACTCTCATCTTGAAAGTTCTGAACCATCTAGAAGGATAAAGCAGACGTATAATTAATATCCAAGTGTCTTAACTGATTAGGGAAGATTAAAATTTGTGAGAGAAAACTATAAAAACACATATATGGCTGCACAAGTACAGGACTCAACATGCAAAACAGCACTTCACGAAGGCTGTGTGAGGTCACGGGCCTACACCTGGTGTGCGGCCTGCCCTGTGCTGACCTCGTACTCACGGGGGTCCCCGCACTCTGGCCCGGCACCCGTAGGCCCACAGCGGGCGGTCCCCACCGGGCTCTCGGGCACAGACATGGACAAAAAGCTGCTGCAGCTGCGCTTCCATCACTGCTTGCTTCTCACGGAACACGGACAGGGAGAACTGCCCTCCTACCCTGCTTCTTAACACCAGTCATCAGATAGGAAAACAAAAGGAAAGCCCATCCAGATGCCTCGCTTTTACATAAAAAGGGTCAAAACCCCAGGAACTTGGAGTCTCCCCATGACCGGTGTCAGAGTTCAAAGCTGGTGGGAGCTGAGCCGTGGTTCTCCTTAATCTGCATTCCTTCTGCCACCCAGGACACCTCAACTCTTGGTTATAAATTCCTCCCAATTTTGATTCCCAACTCTGACTCATGAGTACTGGCAAAAGAGGCCACAGAGTTTTCCTACAGCTCTTCAGCAGTACATACAAAAGCAAACACCAGTGTAAAGGAGGAAAGGGCATGCCAGTTACCTGATCACTAACAAGAATGTGAATACCAGTGGGACCCTGTCTGTAAACCTGGTTAATTTGGTGGAAAGGAATATTAAACACCAGCGCAAGTTTTCTAGCAACTTCTGAGGCAACCATTTCTTCCAAGTAGATTGCATGATAAACTGAAATAAAAAATACGAACAGCATTTTAAGCAGTCATCTTTGATCTGTTTTCCACCTAATCTATGGGAAGGTCACACCTTTCAAAGTACTAAAGAAATAAGATACAAAAAAGATGAGTATTTCCCCCTTGCTACCCATTTAAATATATTATTTATGCGTACACATGTAATTAACATTAACCTGTACAAAAATATCTGTGGTTATAATTTTTTATTAAACGCAAACAGGAACAGAGTACAGATGGGCACAGAGGATCACTGTGGAGCAATGAGACTAAAACTGGATGATGGCAATGGCTGCAGATTGTGGATATACTACCCTTGAACTGTATACTTGCAATGGAAGGATTTTATGATATATAAATTATAGCAAAATAAAGTTGTTTTCAAAAATAGTGTTTCTAGCAATATATAAAAAGAACTCCAAAGAGGTCACAGTTTTTGATTCAGTAAACCTACTAGAAATTTATCTTAAAGAATAAAACCTACGTGTCCCCCAAAGGATTCAGAACAGTGTGAAAGACAGTGCAAGAGAAGCTAAGGAAGCGGCCGCCAGGCCCAGGAGGCTGCTGGCTCCAGAGAAGCCCTGGGCCCCGGAGGCTGCTGGCTCCGGAGAAGCCCTGGGCCCCACGGAGACAGCACACCTGCAGGGAGCCGGGCCCCCGCAGGTCCTGCTCAGCTACTGATGAAAGCCAAACAGGGATAAGGAGCTCTGGGGCAGGGCCTGCACGCGTTCTCATAAGATGAAACTTAATCAGAACAGCTGAGAAGGGCGCTGCCTCTCAGCGGCCGCCTCGACCAGGCGGCCCCCACCCACTCCGCAGGGCAGTGACAGGAAGCAGAGGGTACCCCCGCCCATACCCACCCCCGCCATACCCACCGACCATACCCACCGAAGGGCGTGGCGCTGCCGCTCTCGCCCCCACCCGCCGCCGGCTGCTGCCCCTGCGGCGCCGGCTGCTCGCGGCAGACGTAGAGGGTCAGGCGGGGCCGCACCGACCTGCAACCAGAAGACAGCGCTCGTGAGCCGGGGGCGGCGCTGCGCATGGGCAGCTACGCGGGCGCTAGGGGCTAGTTCCTTAGGACTTGACAAGGCTACTTCATTATACGAGACAATTTACCGATAAGAATATAAAAACACACACCTCACACCAACTATCACAGGTTAGCACAGGTGGTCTAATCTGATGATCCAGACTGTAAACCATTGAGATGGTCAGATAGATGCTGGTGAATTTAAGTTTCAACGTTATATCAGCAGTTTAACATCAGTAAAATTCAGTTTAACGCAATTCTCACACCACAAGTCTAGAAATAGCAACGACAGTAAATGGATCTTGAAAGCCAACAGTTTACATTTCTAACAACTGTTCAGTAGTGTCACATGACCAGAGCTGACTGAAACGAGAAGTTTGTTTTCTTGGCAGCAAGCCCAGTCGTGCAGGCCCCATTTCTAGTCTGGGGTCCGCCGCTGCCCTCAGTGCCTGGGCCGCATCTGGGCCTGCCTGAAGGCGCGCGCACGGTGGCCCAGCGTGGCCCAGCTGCCCACAGCCCCGCACGAACAAGGGCAGGGCCTCATTTCAAGCAGAACAGCCCCTTTTAAACTCCATGTTTTACCTTGACTTCAGGGAATTATAGAGCCGGATCCCGTCGGCGGCACCACAGATTTGCACTAGGTCCTCCTTGGTCAGTTTCAACAAGTCGGCACCTGGAGAAGAGCAAAGAGAGAATCCTCTCCGGGAACTGGGGGAGACCCAGCAGGACAGGCTGCTTGGCGGCGCCCGACTTCAGTTCAGTGTCCTTCAAAACCATCGCGGCTCTCTTACGTGTACATACCCATGTGAACAACACAGACACACACACGCCTGTCCTTCAGACACAGGATGCCGGCTCTCACATCCTGTGTCAAGGAGGAGCTCGGGAGCCCGGAGGCCGGTTAATCGCAGCGACAAGCGCAGCTGACAGGGCGGACTGTTCCCAGCGCAGGACTGCCGCTAGACCTACTCTGGCTGAGTGGTGCTTGCGAGGATTAACATCATCATGACCCGACAGTTCACCGTGAGATGACCCAGGCCAATCTTTAACTTACAAAAGGAAGCAATTGAAGTCAGACCTGCCCAAAGGCAAGCAGGTTGTCAGCAGAGCTGGGATTAGGCCTCTGTATTCTGTAACCTGCTACATACAGTCCAGCAACAACAACTCTGCCACAGAAGCCAGTTTTAATACAAAAGCATGGCAGAGAACTGCATATTATACTGAAGATTTCCTCTGTAAATATTTGGTGTGTACATGGATGGCATGGTGTCCAGGATTTGCTTTAAAGCAGAACAGAAAAGGGAGGTGGGGGGAGTGGCAGAGAATGAGACTCACAAAGGCTGGTCACCCAGCCTTGGAGCTGGTCGAATGCCACAGGAGCTCTGCAGACAAGTTCAATGTCTGAGTGTGTCCACAGCCTTTTGTTTTCCCCCTTTATTGATGGTCAAGATGCAGTTTATTGGGGAAACTACGATGCCCTCGATTAAATAAAGCATGACTTCCATATGATGAATATCCACTCACATATGTAACAAGATAATGGAGTTATTATCTACTTTTGAAGGCTTGAATGTTACGAGTCTCATAATTTTCTAGTTTGTGAAAGAGAGACCAGAGAAGCACGTCTCCTGTGAGGCACGAGCACCGACGGGGCTGTCTCTCGAGTCAGGGGGCAGAGCCAGGTGCTGTTGCCTCTGCCAGGACCTTCTGCCAACAGGAGCGGAGAGGCGCAACCTGGGAGCACAGCTGCCACCCGCACAGAGCTGGACAGGCACGGTCCTCTCTGAGTGCCTGACGGGCTCGGAGCAGGAAGCCACCTCCCCCACCTCTGGATTGTGGGGCAGCAGAAGGCAGGAGGCCAAGCCCTAGTGACTACCACTCACAAAACCTCAATATGCGTGCGTCTCACAGAACAGGACCCTGGCGCCACCGGCAGGGCTGCCCATCTCCCCAGTGTTCGGGGCTCTTCCCATCTCCCCCGTGAGCACCCCAGGGGCTCCTCCCCAACACACACTGAAATGTGTAGCTCTTCCATAGATAAATCATCAAAGTGTGGATCTCGGCTAGCAAATGAGAAAAAACCCAGTACTTTCATTTTAAAGAGACAAAGTGCTGCCCGAGGAGTGACTGCTCGTGGTACAAGCACAGCAACAGAGGGCTGATGAGACAGGAGCCGTGTTCCTTGGGAGACCAAGCTTTGCTCTGGGCAGCTGGGTGCACATGCTCTGCTCTCTTAAAAGGCTGGGAGAGCCAGCTGCCACCGCACTGTGGCCCCGAAGGAGCCTGGCTGGGCCACGTCATAAGTGTTCTGCAGGGAAAGGGCCAGGGCTACACATGTCTAGGAAACGCTGCCCCTGCTGGCTACTATCGTGCCTCCCAGCGGCCTTCCCACAGAACCCCGGAAGCAGCACTGCCTGGTCCCTTCTAATGTTCCATCTAAATACTTCCTTAGCTTACCAGGCAAGAGAAAACGTGTGTCTGTAAAAATCCGTATCTGAGCACATCCCTACCCTGTATGCTACACAGCAGTGAAGAGGAAGCACTGACACGACGCCTTAGCACCACGCCCTCACATCCATCTGAGAGAAAAGGTAACGTATTATATGATTCCGTTTATGTGACGTTTTCAAAACGACAAAATCATGGAGACAGAAAACAGATTAATGGCTGCCAGATGTTAGGGATGGTGGGAGAGGGGTACTGGTGCTAGGGAGACCCCTGTGGCGGCGTCAGCATTCTGTACCCTGACTCCAGCGGTGGTGGTGGTTATACGGGCCTACGGGTGTGACAGCAATGACGCCATGCACACGCATGGCGGCAAAGCCAAGCTCCTGGTTTTGACACCGAACTACAGCTATGTAACGAGCTGAGTGAAGGGGGCACGGGGACATCTGCGTTATCTTTGCAACTTATGCAAAGCCAAAATTATTTTACATAAACTTAATAAAGTGAAAAAAATTGTGCATAAGCATTTATACCTATGTGAAACAAGGGCGTGTAAACCTGGTGAAACAGCATGGAGTTCCTGTTCTGATACTGCACCAAGGGTCTGCACGATGCCACCGCTGGGGACGCTGGGGGACACAGGGCCTCCCCCACAGGCTTGGGCAGCTTATGACTCTGTACACAGCTTCTGCTCCAGTATTTAATTACGGCCAATAATAGTACAGAACAAGTAAACTGTACGTGTGCGTGTACACAAACACAAGCATACCTAAAAAGTTGGAGAACAGTCTTGTGTAGGAAGAGAATCTGTTTTTGAGCAGCCACTGCTGTGTTTCCTGGATCGTGGCTGAAGGCTGAAGCTGCTGTCAACAGAAGAGATGAACGTAAACGGAGGAAACTATCTAGACCAACACCCGCCCAAGCCGCTGGCATGTTACAGGACATGTAAACACAACACAGAAAGCCTGCACGTTTACAGTTCAGCACACCCACAAAGAGCAGGGGTGTAAGCATTCGGTGACCCGAACAGTGATTCGAGTCTCTGCCAGAGGCTTCACGATGCAGGACCCTGAATGCATGAGAAGTTAGGGTAAAGACACTTACTTCACTAGAGGCCTGTGGAATTCCATCTCCCTGATGATTTGGGGAAGAAGAATTGCTGGGGATAAGGAAGGAAGGAAGAAAAGGGTGATTGTTATATATATATTTTTTAATTAGGACATTAAAGGATACTACGTGAATTTAACACCGTGGGACAGAGCAACATAAATATGCAAAAAGAGTGTCTGCACAACTGGTCAGGGAGTCAGTATGACGATAAGATCAAGACACGAGGGAGTTTCCTGGTGGCCTAGTCGTTAGGCCTTGGTGCGTTCACTGCCATGGTTTGACTCCTGGTTTGGGAACTAAAATCTCACAAACTACACAAATGTGGCCAAAAGAAAAAAAGATTAAGACACCAGAAGATGGTTTCATTTGCAGCCTCTCCATCTGTTTAGCAAGAAAGTCAAGTTTCATGAAACACAAGGTCTCCATTTCCAGGGGTGCCAAGAGAATGAAGGATTCTCATTCATTTTAGGTAGGGAAAAAATACGAGAATCAAGTAAGGTAAACAGTGGAAAATAACAGCAAGAAAGTCTACTTCAATAATGTGCTATAAGAAATGATCTAAATGAACCTAAGCCAAAATAGAAAATAATACCCCTTTAATGAATCCATTTATCCGCTGTTGAAGAGGGTGAAATTCAGGACAACAAAAGGAGCCAGGGTGTGCCGCCATCCTGTGTTTCCAGGGAAGACTGAGAGCAGCTGCGTTGGGGGTACACTTGCCTTCCGGGTCCCTTCTCAGCACCCGCACCCCAGGTTCTCGGGTCCATCATGCCAACTGTTCACTGCCCCCTGCCCACTGGAACCTGAGCTCCTTTGGATGGGGCTTCACTCATCTCCCAGCACCCTGAACAGTGTGGGGACCACAGTGGGGTCCCAGGAAAGATCTGGTGAGCCGGTGTGTGCATGATCTCACCGCTCCCCTCTTAGCTTTCTAAGACTGTTCAGTGCCCTCTGTGGAAACAAGCTGGTCCCACGTCCAGGAGTGACCACCACCTCCTGAAGCACAGTAACCTACGTGGAGACACCTGGCCTCTTATCCATCCATCTCCTCAGGGAAAAGGCCTCCCCCCCCCTTCTTTTTCTCACCAGACCCTGTCAGACTAAATGTTCATGTTCCCTCAAAAAACCACCCTCCTGCAGCGTGATGGATGGTTTATTAGGAGGAGGGCCCTTTGGGACATGATGAGCAGTGGATGGAGCTGTGAGAGTGGAGCCCCAAGAGAGGGATCGGAGAACTGGGAGTGCGCCTCCTCCACTCCGCTCGCTAGCACAGGAATACGCAGGCTCGCAGCCCACAGCCCAGGAGACACTGCTCACCAGGACCATCCTGCAGGCCCCTGGAACCGGGCGTCCAGCCTTCAGACCAGGAGGAGTGACCTCCTGTCGTTTACAAGCCACTCAGTCCGCGGTGTTTAATTACAGCAGCCCGAGCTGAGTCCGACCTTGTGAGCATGTAGTGTAAAAATGAGAATGTTTTCCTTTTTTTCTGGCTGCACCATGTGACTTGTGAGGCCTTCCTGGCCAGGGACTGAACCTGGGCTGCAGCACGAGTGCTGAGCTCTACCCGCTGGGCTGACAGGGAATTCGTTCCTCTGTGGTTTTAACTCTATTATGAAAGTTGTGTTCCTTCCCAGTAAGAAGCGTCCCGAGAGTGAGGACCCTCTCAGGACTACTCACCAGGTGCTGCTGCTGACAGGCCAGAAGAGAGGACGGACAAAGCCCACCGTGCCCACTTCTGAAACCAGAGCAAGCCTTTACAAGTGAAAAGTCTTTCCTCTAAGTTTAAAGACTTAATTTTTTTAAAAATTAGTGTCTTTGGGAGAGGCAAGAAACAGGGCAGAAAATAATCCTTGTATGCTATGGTGAACATCAAAGACCAGTGTACCTTATCATAAACACAACCACAACCTATTCAAGCCAGTTTCCCCTTAAGAACTCAGTCTTCTTCTCTCTACCCGTGAACCTCATCAATGTTATTTTTATCTCACAAAGAAAGATATCTTGAAAGCGCACCCTTTTCGGAGTCCCACGGCTTTGAGTGTGTGAGGCACAGGGGCTAGGAAGGAAAAAGCTGGAAGGTGACGACAAGACGATTTTGCTCAGCAACAGACTGTTTTCTCATTTCCACGTACCCCAGACACACACCCAAAGGCCACCGTGACTTAAGAGAGGAGCTAAAGGAGCGAGGCCGCCCGGGGCCCCGCGCGTCACGCACGCCGCTACCTGTCCGGGACGCTGCAGGTGCTCGGCGGCGGGGACGTGAAGGTGGGAGCTGCAGATGGGCTGTTGTTCACGTAGGCTGTGGGGGTGTCGGGCCACGGAGAGCACTGCGGGTAGAAACAAAGATCCATGAATGACTCGCTTCTCCAGGATGTGGCAGATATTCTTGTATTCACTCTCTACTCTGGCCAAATCCAAGATCATGAAACACAAGACACCTGACATTCATCAAGCAACCTCACAGAAACACGTCAGACCGACTCTGTGTGTGCGCGTGTGCGTGCATGTGTGTGCATCGGTGAAAATGCTACCTGTTGCAGCATCTAGACCCTGACTACTCTCAGGCCCTGAGGTGACTGAGGACAGCGGCCAACTTGCCTAAAGGCGCTTCAGATGTGCGCTTAAGGATCGCTGCATTGTGATCTTGTGAACGTCCACCTTCTCCTCATCCGTTCCCCAGGAGGTGCCTGCCTATCGAGGTCTGAACAGCAGCAGAGGCAAGCAAGGGCTCGCAAGCACCGCCTAGCCCTGTGTGCTGACGGGATGCGACTACCCGCCGGGTGTGGCGCTCGCCCGCCTCCCCAAGGAGCAGGCGCCCCGGCACCGGGCACTTGCTCGCTCTTGGGTGGAGCCATCCCCCAGTAAGAAGAGATGGGCCCAGGGTCACAACACCAGAACCGCAGAGGGTACTGCCTGCAGCCATCTAGCTATGTGTTCATATCATCTAGAAGGGGCAGAGTGGACTTCAGTGTTTTTCACAGTTCTGACCAAATACAGAGCCAAAGATCCGGAGACACGTTAACTATACAGCTGCGCGCACGGACAACGCTGAAGCCAACACGCCGCGCAGGCCGGGGAGGCCACAGCCGCTGAGGGCGGAGGGCTCCACCCCACGCCACGGGGTTCCTTCCAAGCCTGACTACGCCCCCGGTGTCCAGGGTCCACGGTCGTCGTCACCTCCTCCCGACTGACACGAAAAGGCTGCCTCTTTCGCCATGGCTGCAGGCCACGAGACTCTGCCAAAAACTGGGCTAAAGACCATTCAGAGATACTCGGATGGACACTGAGGAAGTACAGGACTCTAAAAAAATTCTACATGTCAAGGGGTTTTCAACTTTTTGCTTTCAAAATAATTCAGGAAGACATCTTGTCAGCTGACAGACACTGAGCTGGATCCATCAGAGCATACAAAAAAGAGATCACTGGAATTTCTGGCAGGTATCTCAGAAGGAGTTCCAGGGCCTGAATGACACAGTGCTACAAAGAAAAATCTATGTATCCAAACAAGGTTTCTCTTAGCTACACAAAAGTTATAAGAAGTTCTAGCCTCATCATCCAAAATACATTTCCAATAACAATTCTATTTTTATAGTTAGCAATTATTCATCAAAATGTATATGATTTTTTATTCTGATAAACTGGTAAAAATAATAAGTTTTAAATTGCTCAACTGACTTAAGCTTTATATGGTCACAGGAAATTTTAAAAATGAAATTTCAACTTATATTAAGTTTGTGGTAAAAAAAAGTAGGGTGATTTTTAAAAGTTTTTCAGGCATGAAAGTATATCCTATTTGGACAAAATTATTTAAGGGGAATGAAAGAGAAAACATGAGATCAAGAAGTGTGAAAGTGTTAGTCACTCAGTCGTGTCCGACTCTTTGCAACCCCATGGACTGTAGCCCGCCAGGCTCCTCTGACCATGGAATTTTCCAGGCAAGAATACTGGAGTGGGTTGCCATGCCCACCTCCAGGGGATCTTGCCGACCCAGGGATCAAACCTGGGTCTCCTGCACTGCAGGCAGATTCTTTACCATTTGAGCCACCAAGCTTTCAAACTTAGAGGGTAATGTGCTGGCTTCACCTTCAGCCATACATACAAATATTCACTGTGTCAGAAAACTATTTCCTTTGCAACTATTTAAATTTATGATGAAAACTTTCAGATGTCAATCTAAAAATGTGCAAGGGAATTGTACTCTTTCTCAAAGTTCTTTTGTGTGAAGTCAAGACCACTAGTCTGAAGGGCTCTTGAAGACAGAAACCAAGTCTCCCCAAAGGTTACAGGAGCTCAGCAGCGTGTCTGACACCCATCAGTAACATGGGTGAAAATAAAACCAAAGTCCCAGAATCTTAACATTCTTCACAACTACCCATTAGGCAGCCCCTCAGAAACAGGGAAAACGACCGCAGACTTGATGTTTCAACTGTCATCAACTTGACAGCTAAATGACATCTAACCTGGCTGCAATGCCATGCTAAACCCTGGCATGTCATACCAAGTTCACTGTACATGACATTTTCACAATGCCCGCTCTTTTCAAACTAGGACCTTTGTTCTTTCCAGCTTACCAAGTAGGACCTCCTCAGCACCTACAGAATGAGGAGCACAAGACCCTGTGAGCCGCCCGACACGTCTCCTGACTTGCTGGCGCCAAATGCTCACGGCCACCTTCACAACGCGGCAGATCTTCCTGCTACACCATCTTCCCCAGTTCAGACTCCAACAACACAGCATAACACGCACATCTTAACAGCTTTGACCTTTTCCTATCGAGTCTCCCCAAATCCGCTTTGGTAATTACTGCCAGGTATATAACTGAGGAAACAAAGCCATCAATAGCTCGAGGCAGGTAGTAAGTATAGCAAAGATACCAAATTTACTGTAATTCCATCAACATGCTTTTTTCACTTTTACGTATCTGGATTCTTCTAGCATAGAAAAGTAGGGCTGTTAACTGACATCTGAAACTTGCCCGATAATTAAGAGACTCGATTCACTGAACACTGGAAAACCAGCACTCAATGCAAACTGGCCTTCGCAGGTTCTTCAACGGCCAGGCTGGATGAAACATCAAGACTCTCCCACCTGCTTTTTTTCTAGGCTTTTCTTAGTCTCGACCTAGGAGGGTGCAGGCACACCAAGGAGTATTTTCAGTGTTTCTTCTACCTTGTCATTCTTCCCTGGCTTTACAAGTAAGCAATGGTACTGCTTCAGCAAGGTTCCAGCAACACCCGACCCTGACCCACAGGGTGGCACCTGTGGTGCCCCGTGAACAAAGTCCCTCCCCAGGAGGAACAGAAAATGAGGACCCACTGGCAGACCGCAGGCCCTGACAGCCCAAATCCAGGCCCATGAAACACAGCTCAGATGTCAAGACCAACAGAGACGCGGAGGGCCCGGGTGTGCTGGGCTCTCGGGAACCTACGGTGTGGCCTCTGTTCATGCAGGACCGTCTCACACGGCACCATGCAGCTTCAGCAGGTAAGTCTGGATCTTCCTACTGAAAGCCAACTGTCACTCTCAGAGAACTGTAAGAAATGCTGGCCGACTTTTGTAGGCACTCGAAGAAATATACAAAATGCCGCAGACTTTTCTTTTCTAAGGAATTAATCTGTACCTTGTTTTTAACAAACACGTTTCCAAGAAGACCTCTAACTACCTCCTAGTCTTAACCAAACCAAACCAAACCAAACGCAGTCTGGGGCAGCAAGCAATGCACCCCAGGAAGACATGCTGATCTGCTGACAGGCCACTGATCTGCTGACATTTTGCATACTTCAGACTTAAGAATCATGAATTCTTAACAGTTCTACTGTTTACAAATTAGTTCTGGGCTATAACACATTTAATTTATAATCAGAACCCATTCATTTTAGCTAGTTTACAACAAGAGGGGGAAAGTGACTTGCGTTACCAGGGTTTCCCCCCAGGAAGTTTACTGAGAACCATTTGTGTCTTCAGCTGGGAAATGAGGGGAACAGAAACATAAAACTGGAGGGTGGACGTTTGAGGGAAGGGAGTATACAGTGGTTCCGTACAACCTGTGGTATGAATCCAAAAAACCCACTTAAAGAAAATGCATCATGTGTGGGGCCCTTACCCCTCAGAGAAGGATATTTTCAGTTTTATTATGTACAGAAGCATTTAAAATATTTTCACTCAATGCTTTACTTCAGAAATAATAATCCTATGAAGGCTGTGGCCTTCATAGTCTACAGTTAATTACCAATGCGCGTGTAAGGGTCAAAGTCATCAAACTCCGCAGTGATGAATACAGTAGTCATTAATACATATGATGACAGCTATTTTTAAAAAGTAATGTTTTCTGTTTCCATTTACTGCAGGTATAGAACTAATCTAAGTTAATACCACAGGATAATCCTCTGTCAACTGTTTGATGAAATATGAAATAAAGACCTTCTTTCTTCTTAAGCTGGTCAAGTTCATATTCAACCAAGGGCCCCCTGGACTGTACACACTGTGGGGAGCCAGGGCCGAGTGCAGCCAGGTGCCCCCGGCCGGCCTGAAGCGTAAGGTCACAGTGCGGGCGCCAAGAGGAAAGGCTAACACAGCCCAAGTCCAGTGCTGCCGAACAGGCTTTTCAAAGCGCAGACGCGCATTCTCGCGCCATGTGCGGGAAGGGGACACAGTACTGCACAGGCTGCTGTCGGGCTGCTGCCATCACTCCTCTGAGTATCCATGACATTTTCTTATCACTTGCACACGTGAGAAAACAAACCCTTTTTTAATTGCACGGAAGTAACTATTTTACTACAAGAATGTTCAATCAATGTCAGTGCTCATAAAGGGAATGTTGTGTGCAAAGGAGAGAGGGAGGGAGAGGAGCACAGGAAGGAGGCAGGGAGTGAACACAGCTCTGGGTGCCATTTTTTTTCCCCCTCCGAAACCACCCAATATGGTCAACTTTGTTTTAAAGTGTTAGATTTAGGAAATTGTCCTCAGTGAGGAACCAACAGAAAGCAGGAGTCTAAACAAAAGCAAATTCAATCAGGACAAGGACATCAAAAACAAATTTGGCTTTATGTTTCAGTGGGAGTCGGTCCTATATCTAACACTGCACAAGGTTTCTTGCACAATGAAAAGAGAAGCAGAAGCCCCTTACACTGCCTCGCTTTGCCAGAGAATCACCGTAGTCTGCTGGCAAAGTCCGCTTGCTGGACTTTTTCTGCTCATGTTCAACTGCATCTTCAATTATAGGCTCAAGCCTCATCTGGACAAACACCAAAGATTGGGATCAATGTCTTTTCGTTACACAGAGAAAGATCTAACACCCTGTTTATGTCTCCACCATCCGATTAAACAAACATCCGACCAGCAGGATTCCAAGGTTTTAGGAAGATGCAAAACCCCAGACGTGACAAACATCGGACGTTCTGGGTCCCGGCTTAATGTCTAACCAACTTCGGGGATTTTAAAGTAAGTCTGCTTCCGAGACCCGACTGGGATTTCAGCATCTTCATTCCAGACCCCACCCAGGAAACCAATCACTTAAACTCCCCCAATTTAAAGAGTATTTTCCCCGCAGATTTTCACCAAGAACATTATGCCCAATGACCACCCAATCTTCCCGGACCCTTCGCGGCCAAAACTCATCCTCAGAGGTGGTGCCAGAGGGCACGGCCCGGCTCCTCCGCAGAGCCGGAGTGGCGCCGCATTACCTCTGTGAGGACCGTGGTGTCATAGGACGGCTGGTACTTCTCCTTCTCGTGCGCGGCTCTCTTCTCCATCTTCTCTCGGTCCGTTTTTTGTTTCCTATCTGCACCTTTTGGCTTAAAAACAAAGCAGACTTTTTCATCTATCAGGCCTCAGATGCACACCTTTTACAAGCAACGCCAGGCCTCACTTACTCAAAGCCTGCTTTCCAGCTCTCACCTTAAAAACTTTGATTTGGCAGCTAGCTGAGTGTAGGTGATCTGTGTATTCTCCATTTTCATTCTGCTTGAAGGTGTCAACCTGGATCCTAAAAGGCACTCCCTTCTCACCTCCGTGCTTCCGGGGAGTGAATTCGGTGCTGATGCAGTGTACCTAGAAGAGGACTCGAGCTGAAATGGGTCCAAGTCCTGCCCACTGGTCACCCTTCAGCCCTGCTGCCTTTCAGAAGTCCCACCACAGGGAAACTCCAGAGCCTTTCACACAGACTCCCACCTATGAGCCAGCTATCTGTCGGGACTTCCCCTTCCCAGATCCAGCAGAGGCTCTCTGAACTGCCTGCTCCAGGGCCTCACCTCTAACACAGGAAAGGCTCCAGCGATGAGCACCGTCAGTGTAGTGGCCTTCCTGAGTCTGTCCCCGACCCCCGCCCCAGACCAGACCCATGGTCCTGAACCTGCACGGGGCTCGATCCACAGGAACCGTCACGCCATTACTTAGAGCCCCAGGGTTTGCCCTCTACTGCCAGGACCCCAAAACCCAGCCAGCTGGCCACCTTGCCGCTGTTCCTATGTCATCAGCCTGTGGCACTTTGCCTGGGACTTTCACAGTCCACAAGGCTCATCCCTAGCTCCACGGGCATCCATCTGAGGCTCCTGAGGGTGGACGCATTTCCCACCACTTCTGCCCCCTCTTCCTGTGCCACCTCGGGGACGCTCCAGGGTACTGCACAGTGTTAGTAACAAGACTTTAGTAATTTCTGACGGCGACACGTCTCCTCTTCGAAGAACTCAAGGTTAAACTGATTTCTACACTAACACTGAGATATATAGCCAGTTCATACATCCCTCTTTCACCACATAATCAGATACCCTGTCAGATGAACAATATGAGACAGTAACAAGTAACACAGCCCTACTGACTATTAGCTGATGGGGGACACTGCTTGGAGGACCCAAAAATGCAAAATACTAAAGATTCTCTAAAGTTCACACAAACCAGAGTCTACTTAGGCTGGTTAGCAATTAAAAGCAATCTTCCTTTTCTATATAAAGATCACCTACTCAGCAAATTTTAATTCCACCACTGACAAATTTGAATATACTGAATATTAGAATTACTGTTGATTTTATTTTACATATAATGATACTATATATTTGTTTTTTCAAAAACTAATATCTTAGGAGATACAAACTGAGCATTCACAAGTCAAATGAAATGCCCGAGGGTTGCTTTACAGTATTCCACCAAGAAACAAAAGGGGAAATTATAGTATCTGTAGAAGCCAGGAGAAGGGCACACAGACAATTCATTATCTTCTCTTATTTTTATGGGGTTTGAAATTTTCAGTGTTAAAATATTTTTAAACAAAGCTAGACTATACTTTTTATAGTGTACTGCTAAGTCACTTCAGTCGTGTCCGACTCTGTGTGACCCCATAGACAGCAGCCCACCAGGCTCCCCCGTCCCTGGGATTCTCCAGGCAAGAACACTGGAGTGGGTTGCCATTTCCTTCTCCAATGCATGAAGGTGAAAAGTGAAAGTGAAGTCGCTCAGTCCTGTCCGACTCTGAGCAACCCCATGGACTGCAGCCTACCAGGCTCCTCCGTCCATGGGATTTTCCAGGCAAGAGTACTGGAGTGGGGTGCCATCGCCTTTTCCGTTTTATAGTATGCTATGCTAAGTCACTTCAGTCGTGTCCGACTCTGTGTGACCCCACAGACGGCAGCCCACCAGGCTCCCCCGTCCCTGGGATGCTCCAGGCAAGAACACTGGAGTGGGCTGCCATTTCCTTCTCCAATGCATGAAAGTGAAAAGTGAAAGTGAAGTCGCTCAGTAGTGTCCGACTCTTAGCGACCCCATGGACTGCAGCCTACCAGGCTCCTCTGTCCATGGGATTTTCCAGGGAAGAGTACTGGAGTGGGGTGCCATTTTCAATCATCTCCTTTAAAAATAGGTTTTGTTCCAGACAAATACATTCTGACAAGAAGTTTTGATTATTGTTACTACCAGTGATAAACGTAGTATTTAAATAATGCTTTACACATCAGATGGTCTCTATGTGTTAATGTCTATACATGTTGAACTTAGTACATTAACTCCAATTTAACAGTGTATGTTTGTATATACAAAAGACATTACAAGACAGTTTACAAATAAGCATTTAAGGAAAATAAGATCCTGCACCAAGAATTCAGTCTCACCCACGGCCTTCTGAACAGAGGCTGGTGAGCTTGTAATAATGGGAAACTCCAAACCTGAATGAAAGCAGATGTGCGTTTTGCAGGATCCCACAGAAATTCAACTGCATTCAACTGGCTTGGATTTGTCCTTGTGTCAATTATTCCCACGGACATTGGAATATCTGCATTTTAAAAAGAAGTGACATAGGAACAAACCAATTAAAAGGTTACAACTAAGATGATTATGTGCTAATGAAACTATTCCGTCCTTTTTCCTTAAATGTTCTGCGTGGTCAATCACTTCAGCCTCAAAGCCCACTTACTCCGCATCGTACTTTCTCCCACCATGGTTTGTTTCTATTTCATTTTATTAAGAAAATGAGGGACTGATGCCAATCAACAATGATCTAAATGATTTCAAACTCGTAAAATTTCTGGCTCAGTTTCACTAAGCACACACACACACAAACCCCAACTTCATTTTTAACTATAAAACAACTCAAGTCACACAGGATCTGCTGACATCAAACCGTTCCCCACTCATCACACATGGTGTGGGGCTAGCGTATCAACATGGGCTCTTCTGACGCCACCTGTACCTAAGTCGAGGAGTCTGTCTCCGGGGCGATTCCACTTCCAACCTTCAAGTTGCTGATGCTCTGTATATTGGAGTCGTCGGTCATGGAATACAACTCTTATGATGCTCTACGGAATAAGAGGGGGAAATGAACACTTTCAAACTGTCCCAGCTAAAGAGCACAAGTGTATTCACTTCTTATACATTAACCTATAACAGAAAAGCATACAAAAGCAAACTCTAATTTACACATTTTGCAAGTGAGCTGTCTTGTTCTTGGATACCTAAGTTATAGGTACAATTAATGATACTTGGTGCAAAGAATTCTAACTCAAATAACAAGAATAAAATGGTTTCTTAGGTAAAATTTTTATTAAAACATTTGATATTATAATTCAAAATTAAGGTCTGTGTCCATAAGAAATTAGGAAGAGTTATATCTCTATAAAGAAAACATTAGGGACGACCCTGGCTCTCCCGTGGTTTGGGCTCTATGTTTCCAATGCAGGGTGCCTGGGTTTGATCGGTGGGCAGGGAATTAAGAACCACCCCCCAGCACGCTGCATAGCAACCGCCCCAAAGTGTCAAGAGCACGGGGTGAGGGTGGGGAACTGCCACCCGCCCCCGCAGAGAACCTATGTACAAAATTAATTTAAACTGCAAGTAAGTTATCTGAGGTAAGCAAGGGAAACAAAACAGGAAAGAACACGGGTAAACGTCATCCAAACACTCAAGTTCGTTCCGATGGAAGGCTTTAACTCTACCCCACAAACTAGGCCACTCTCTGCTCTCCACCTATCCCTCCCTCACCTGCCACAGGTCTGGGCTGCCAACTATTATTTTGTTTCAGGGACAGGCTAACAGGTCATCAAAATGGATGCAGATACCATATTTGCACTAATTAGTGTTCCTGACACATTTATAAGTAACTGCTTCTCAGACTATGATGGAGTAAGATGATCTTATTTCCAGTAGACTCCCTGCTGGATGGAACAGGAAATAGCTTGTGAGCCATACACAGAAATATTACCATCAGTGCCCCTGCCTCCCCCAACACCACATGCTGTCCAAACCAAAGCTGATACGTACTTTGAAAAGAACCATTTACAAGCGCAGCACAGAATATGTCATGATTTTGATTCTCTCGTATTTAGTAAGAACCAGATCAAATCCATGAATTCAGATAAAAATAGTTTGAGAATATACTAGTTTATAGTGCTGTACTAAACCCCTTTCTAGGTCAGACTAAGTAGCACAGTGAGGAACATGAAGGGAGGACCACACTTAGGAAATGATAGGATATAAAGAAAACCTCTTAAATGAGATTGGAAAGGGGAACAGTTGTTCTCTGGAAAGTGAAGTTGCATCCGACTCTTTGCAACCCCATGAACTTGAGCCTGCCAGGCTCCTCCGTCTATGGGATCTTCCAGGCAAGAATACTGGAGTGGGTTGCCATTTCCTTTTCCACAGGATCTTTCTAACCCAGGGATGGAACCTGGGTCTCCCGCACTGCAGGCAGACTCTACCATCTGAGCCACCCGAAGTTCTGGCTAAAAGGAGACAATGCACCTAGAGAATGAGCCACAGATAAAGGAGCCCTAACAGTAAGACAGAAACAGAACAAGCAGAGAGAGCATGCTCAATATTTTCAGCACATCAAGAAGTTCCCAAGCACCTTTGCTCAGCAACATTTGATCCCTAAAACTTTCCTTCAAGAGTGAGTCAAAGATCATGGGGGCAGGAAATTCAACTCTAGATGGCTGCAGAGTATTCTAACGGCTCTTCTAGCTGAAAAAGGATGTTGTCTTTTAAGAAATTCATCCTGAGGACTTTCCTGGTGGTCCAGTGTTTAAGACTCCACGCTTCCAATGCAGGAGGCACAGGTGTGATTCCTAGTTGGGGAACCAAGACGCCATGTGACGCAGCCAGAAAACCAAGAAAAAGAAATTCATCCTGAAGGCTCTGGCAGCAGCTAACTGCAACTCTGAATCCCAGACAAGCTCTCGTGACATGACTGGCTGTATTCACATCCACCAGGAATCAGACATGCGGTTTCTCAAGTGGTTGATCAAACTAATTTAAGACCGTTTAAAAAGTAACCCTGTGACTGTCACAATGACAACAGAGTTCACCCACATCATCCCTGAAGTAACATATTACTAGGCTGAATATTAACCAGGTGTGGTACAATTTGGCAAAGGTTTGCCAGGATGCCCAATACTTGTCTGACAATGATGAGCTGGAACCAGGTCATGCTGAGAGAATCAACACTGATGATAAGCCTCCTGGACTCTGGAAAACGATAGCTGTGAGTCTCCCTGACCAAACTCTATTTGTCACTATAGAGACTATGGTGACACTATCTGTCTATAGTCCAGCAGAGTATAACCAATCCAATGGGGCTTGCTTACTGGGAACAATGCTGACACCTTTGTAAAAAGGTGAATCTGATCAGTGTTTACCGCAGGTGAGAAAGCAAAATGAGGGAATTTTTACAAAGCTGGCCTGAAGCTTAACGTTAAAAAAAACTAAGATCATGGCATCTGGTCCCATTATTTCAAGGCAAATAGATGGGGAAAAAGTGGAAGCAGTGACAGATTTTATTTTCTTGGGCTCCAAAATCACTTCCAGGGGCGACTGCAGCCATGAAATTAAAAGATGCTTGCTCCTTGGAAGGAAAACTATGACAAACCCAACAGTGTATTAGAAGGCAGAGATAGCACTTTTTGACATAAGTCCGTAAAGTCAAAGCTATAATTTTTCCAGTAGTCATGTATGGATGTGAGAATTGGACCAAGAAGAAGGCTGAGTGTGAACTGTGGTGCTGGAGAAGACTCTTGAGAGTCCCTTGGACAGCAGGGAGATCAAACCAGTCAATCCTAAAGAAAATCAACCCTGAATATCCACTGGAAAGACTGATGCTGAAGCTGAAACTCTAATACTCTGGCCACCTGATGTGAACAGCTGACTCATTAGAAAAAACCCTGATGCTGGGAAAGATTGAGGGCAGGAGGAGAAGGGGTCAACAGAGGATGAGATGGTTAGATAGCATCATTGACACAATGGACATGAGTTTGAGCAAACTCCAGGAGATAGTGAAGAACAGGGAAGCCAGGCATGCTGGTCACAAAGAGCTGGACAACAACAAATGATTAAAAAAATACAGTCATCTGACTCACCCTCTAGGGAAACGACCAAACTCACTGATGCAGCACAGACATGACAGAGTCCACATGTAAACAGCACATGTGAGAACAGGTAAGTCTCCCCTCTCCTTCCATTCCAAGCATGCTGGGAGTCCTAGGAGTCAGGAGAGACCTGGGCGCTTACTCCAGGTTGGCAAGACGGTGCTCCAGCGGGGAGCAGCTCTCCTAGCATTGGGAGCTTTGTGCCCCTAAACGTTCAAAGGCTCTCAGGCCCGCAGTGCTGGACAGCTGCTTTCGGGACGCTAGGTTTCTCAGCATCAGTGCTGCCGTGCCCTCCCCACGCTCAGCTTCTGAAAAGGGACGGGCCTCTCCAACCGAGTGCCTCTCCGCACTGAGGGCCCAGCGGGCCTCCCTGGAGGAAGACGGAAGCACCGAGAGAAGTCCTGCTTCTCTCTCACTAACACAGCCCCACTGAAGTTTTCCCTCTTCCCACTGAAGCTTCTTCCATAACCCTTGCCCTGAAACGCTCTAGAGTTCTGATGTTACATTGTGTGGTGAGGGACAAGTGAAGACAAGAAGGATCCACCATCCATGATACTGCAGGAGCCAGGGTGGGTCTGAAAATCCTACAAGGACTGGGTTTGGCCTGGAATGAATGACTCTTCAGATACTCCAGTTGGGTGAAGAAATAGAATTTTACTTAAGAGAAATTTTAAGACGTAAAATAAAAGGATCTTTAGAAGTATCACAGTAACACTCACACCTGCTCCCTCAGTAACTTCTCCCTAAGGCACCTTTTAAAGAGAAATGAAGTTTTTGTCATTTCAGTTACTGAGTTTTCACCCTTGCTCAGCTACAGCTAACTGTTCTCTGGCACCTTGTTTCCAGAGGGCCTCAATATTTACTTCACTCAGTAACTGCTATAATTCCTATTTTACAGAGAAGTAAACCAAATATAGCTCAAAAAGTTAAGTTTTAATAAACCCATTACTTCCTTAAAGTGACATTAAATAATTTGTTAATAACTCCTGCAACAAAAACGAAACTCTTGCAGCAAAACTGCTATTGTTTTGAGTCGTTTCAGCATCTTTTCAGAATGTCAATGGAGGTCCTTACCTTTACCAGTTTTCCAGTGATCTCAGGCACATCTCCCATTTTCCGATTATCCAGCATTCGAATTTCGTAAGACTGACCTACATGTAAAAACTGGGTATCAAAAACAAGCCATATAAAGAATCTAACCCTGTGTATTCAGCTCTCTCTCAAACACACAATTAACCAGTGTTAATTTCTTAGAGAAGCAACTTGGGTTGATCTTTCTCTTTCCTGCAAGTCACATCCTTCCCTCCTTCCACTCACAGAAGACTGACGAGTTCCTTGGTCACTTCACTTTCCTCTCACACTACAGTTTCGTTACACATACACACATGATCTGAAACCAATTTTTCTTAACAGCTTTACTGAGGTATATCTTACATACCATAAAATTCACCCTTTTAAAGTGTGCAATTGTTTTTTAGTATATGCAGACTTGTGCAGCCATCACTGCTATTAACTTTAGAGCACCTTCATCACCAGAAAGAAAACATACCCGTGAGCCCTCCCACCCCCAGCCCCTCGCAGTCACTCATCAATCTACCTTTTGCCTCTTGGGATTTACACGTGCGGCCTTCTGTGACTGGCTTTTTCACTTACGTGTCAGTCTTTCCTATTTATGGCCAAATTATTCAACTGAACACACACACCACATTCCGTTGATTCATTCAAGAGCTGACAGGCATCTGGGCTGTTCCCACTTTTGGGCTGTTATAAATAATGATACTAGCAACATCTGTGGACAGCTTTTGTATGAGCTAGGGTCAAATTTTAATCCTGGAGCCTTCTTCCTTGTGTCAGGTAAATCCAACTTCCATTTTGTCACTGCTCAATTTTGGGCCATAAAAAAACACAAGTAGATTCTCACATACCAATCTATTTAATTAGGAAAATAAGCTGCTGCCAAAAGTCAAGTAATATGCTCCAGATTTACTAAAAAAGATTTCTGGATTAACTATCATTAAATAATAAAAGTGACAGCATAATTTGATATGTAGAAAATTAGGAGTAATTAAAGAGGGCTTCTAGTCCATATGAAGTTAAGGCTCTTTATGATGAAACTACCAATATCCTACCCACACTACACTGGGCTTACAAAAAAACATACAAAGGGTGTAAGATCATACGGTCAAAATATAAGTTACCAAAATACAACCAAATCACTCCAGGGCTGGTAAAGGAAAATAACTGCCATGTGTACCACTAAAGAACAGTCCTTACATTAATTCAACACACCGAGAGATTAAACTAAAAAAATAACTGTATTGCAAGAGAGATTTTTTTCCTTTACAGTTAAATATGTAGCACCCTAAACAATGGATCTGAACTGATCTTTTAAAAAGGCAGATGAATATCCAGGAGTGCTGGGGAGCTGCCTCCACTGCACACGTGCCCCCGGGACGCGCCTGAACCATGCCGCTGCCGAGGGCCCCAGGACCAGACCGCAGTTTCGGCATCTGCACATCCTCTATCAAGGGAGGGGTGTCCAGCACACAGAGTAGAGAGGCGACAGGCACCCGTATTAAAAACAGCCCTCGTACTAAATAAACCCACGCAAGCAACACAGGGACATCCCCACATATAAACAGCCCTCCCAAACCACAGTAGATAATTGTTTTTTTTCCCCTAAACTCACAGAGTAAGAGAATATAAGTAAAATGGAGAAGAAGAGGAACCACTCCTAGTTAAAAGACCAAGAGAATTTCCCTGAAAGAATAAACAATGAAGCAGACCTCTTTGATCTAATAGACACTGAGCTCAAAAAGGAGGTAATGAAAATATTGAAGGAATTATGAAAGGCTATTGATAGAAATGCAGATTATTATAAAAAGGAACTAGAAACTATAAAGAGGGGCCAAGAAAAATTAGAAAATTCATTTCCTGAAAGCTGAAGTAAAGGCAATGAATACCAGAATGAATAATGCAGAAGAAAGAATAAGTGATCTGGAAGGTAGAATAATGGAAATTATCCCATCAGAAGAGCAACTAGAAAGCCAAATTAAAAAACAAAATGAAAGCAGTGTAAGAGACCTACCTATGGGATAATCTAAAGCATGCCAATCTACAGATAACAGGGGTTCCAGAAAGAAAGGAAAGAGAAAAAGGGACTGAAAATGTATTTGAAGAAATTATGGCTGAAAACTTCCCAAACCTAAAGAAGGAAACAGATATCCAGATACAGGAAGCATGGAGGGTCCCAAATAAGATGAACCCAAAGAGACCTACACCATGACATAATAAAAATGGCAAAAGTTAAAAGGGGACTCCAAAGGCAGCAAGAGAAAGACAGAGTTCATTACAAGGGAACTCCTGTAAGACCACAAACTGATTTCTATACAGAAATGCTGCAGGCCACAAGGGATATATTCAAAGTCCTGAAAGGGAAAAATCTGCGACCTAGGACATGCTCTACCCAAGAGCATCATTCAGAACAGGAGAGATGAAGAATTCCTCAGACAAGTAAAAACCAAAAGAATACAGCAATACTTAGCCTATTTTAAAGAAAATATTGAAAAGTCTTCCCTACATAGTAGTAAAGAAGAATCTATAGAAAAGAGAAAAATCCACAATTAGAAAATAAATCACTTAAATAAGCTAGCACACACATTTAAAAAAAAAAAGACAAATTCCTGTGAAAGTGATGATAACCATAATGAACAGTGAAACGATAAACATCAAGATACAAAGTGAAAGTCGCTCAGTTGTGTCCAACTCTTTGTGACCCTATGGACTGTAGCTCCTCTGTCCATGGAATTCTCCAGGCAAGAATACTGGAGTGGGTTGCCATCTCCTTCTCCAGGGGATCTCCCTGACCCAGGGATTGAACCTGGGTCTCCTGCATTGCAAGCGGATTCTTTACCAACTGAGCCACCAGGGAAGTGGTGAAGATATTAAAAAAAGACATCAAAATCATAAAATAGGGGTGGGGAGGGAGTAAGAGAATGCAGACTTTTCCCCCTAGAGTATCTTTTGAGCCCATATGACTAACAGTCTAGGGAAAGGAGATAAAGGAAGCCGTTGATATTCTTGAAAAACAGAGTAAGCACAAATCAAAAACAAAACAGTTTCATAAAAAAACAAAAAGAAGAGAACATAAGTGTAATACAAGAGAAAATCATGAAACCACAAAAGGAAAAACAAAGGAAAAAGAAAAAATATAAAATCAATGGGAAAATAGGTTTAAAGTGGCAATACATACATAGTTATCAATAATTACCTTAAATGTCAATGGATTAAAAGATGCAGAGCTGCAGGCTGGATTTAAAAAAAGAAAACAGAGGCTCAACTACACTGGCTGTAAGAGACCCACTTTAGGGCAAAGGACACACACAGACAACGAGAGGATGGAAAAAGCTACTTCGTGCAGACAGAGAAGACAAGGAAGAGGGGGCTGCAATACCCTTAACAGAGAAAACAGACTTTAAAGACAAAGGACACTAGACAGTGACACAAGAACCACAGGAAGATTTTACACTTGGCAACGTATACGCACCTGATAAAGGAGACCCAGATACATAGACTAACAGACACAACGGGAAAAGCTGACAAGAGTGTAATAGCTAAAGACTTCAAGACAGAGAACCAGTAAGGCAACGGAGATCTTAAATGATACAACACAACAGGAGACTTAATTGATATTTTTAGGACATTTCATCTACCCACACACACATAAAACCAGAATACACATTCTTTTCCAGTGCACATGGAATATTCTCTAGGACTGATCCCACACAAGGGCACAAAACAAGCCTCAACAAATTTAAGGTCTCAAGGATCTTTTCTTACCACATTACCGTGAAACTAGAAATAAACCACAGTGGGGAGAAAAAAAAAGCAAAACACAAACAATTAAAGGAGACTAAACATTCTACTAAAAAATTTACGGGTCAACATTGTAAAGCAATTATACTCCAGTAAAAATTTAAAACCAAAAAACCTAACAGATTTCAAGGATGAAATCAAAGGGGAAATTTTAAAATACCTTGAGGCAAATGAAAATGAAAACACAACCATACAAAATCCACAGGACGCAGCAAAAGGAGTTCTTAGAAAGAAGTTCATAGAGATACAGGCCCTCCTCAAGAAAAAAAAACACTCAAACAACCTAACTTACAACTTAAAAGAATTAGAAAAAGGAGAACAAATAAAACCTAAGTCATCAGAAGGAAGTAAACAGTAATTATCATAGAGGAAACAGAGACTAAAAAGCACACACAAACAGACACACAAAACATCTCCCCACAGGAACTTCCCCGGTGGCCCAGTGGCTAAGACTTCACACTCCCGATGCAGCAGGTTCCCTTGGTCAAGGAACCAGATCCCAGATGCCACAACCGAAGATCCAGCAGACTGTAACTAGCGACCCAGCAGGCTACAACGAGAGATCCTAAGGCCGCCACAAAGAGTGCCCGCAAGCCACAGAACTGCGGAAGACTAGGCACGGCATCCCCCGACCCCCCACGCCGAGCCTTCTACAAACCAAAGTCCAGGACCAGATGTCTTCACAGGCGAATCTTACTGAACATACAAAGAACCTATACTAACCCTTCTCAAACTCTTCCAAAAGACTGAAGAGGAGGGAACACTCTCAAGGACATTCTATGAAGCCACCATCAACCTGATACCAAAACCAAAGATACCATGAAAAAAGAAAGCTACAGGCCAATATCTTTAGATGAATACAGATGTAAAAATTCTCAACAAAGTATTAGCAAATCGAATCTAACAACACATAAAACAGATCATATACCACAATCAAGCGGGATTCATCCCAAGCTCACAAGGATAGTTCAATATATGCAAATCAGTCAATGTCATGTACCACATTAAAAAAGAAAAGTCAAAACCCACATGGTCGTCTCAATAGATGCAGAAAAGCCATCTGACAAAATTCAACACCCAAATGTATACCAAAATGGGTATACACAGAACATATCTCAACATAATAAAAGCCATTTATTACAAACCCACAGCCAATATAATAATTCAACAGTGAAAAGCAGAAAACATTCCTGCTAAAAACTGGAACAAGACAAGGATGCCCACTGTCACCACTTCTATTCAACTCAGAATTGGAATTCCCTGACACAGCAATCAGAAAAGAAAAAAGAAATAGAAGGTAACCAAACTGGATGGGAAGAGGTAACATTGTCCCTATACACAGATGACATGATACTGAAAATCCTAAGGATTCCACACAAAATCTACTAGATCTGATAAGTGATATCCTGCCCTCAAAGTAGCAGAATACAAGATTAACTTTCAGAAACTGGTTGCACTTCTTTACACTAACAATGAAATATCAAAAACAAAAAAAAAGTAAAAAAAAAAAAGTACCCTTTAAAATCACAACAGCAAAATACCTAGGAAAAAATCTGACCAAGGAGATGAAAGACTTATGTGCTGAGAACGATAAAACATTAATACAGGAAATTAAAGAAGATTCAAAGAAATGGAAGCTACCCATGTTCTTGATTGGAAGAATTAATACTGTTAAAATGGCCATACTACCCAAAGCAGTCTACAGGTTTAATGCAATTCTTATCAAATTACCTATGACATTTTCTACAGAACTAGAACAAATAATTAAAAAATGTATACAAAACTATGAAGACCCAGAATTGCCAAAGCAATCCTGAAGGACAAAAAAGACAAAACAAAACAGGAGGCACAACTCTTCCAGACATTAGACAATAAACAGCATAGAACAGCACTGCCACAAACACACACACGGATCAAAGAAACAGAGAGAGCCCAGAACTAGACCCACACACCTGCAGTCAGCTGTCAGCAAAGGAGGAAGATTATAACAAGCGGAAAAGTCTCTTCAGCGAGTTGTGTTGGGAAAGTGGACAGTTACATGTAAATCAATGAAGTTAGAATTCATACCATACCACCATGCACAAAAATAAACTCAAAATGGCTTAAAGATGTAAGCTTAAGACATGACACCTGAACACTCCTGGATGAGAACACAGACAAGACATTCTCTGATATAGATCATACCAAATATATTCTTAGTCTCTCAAGGCAGATGAGAACAGACAAGACATTCTCTGACATCAGTTCAGTTCAGTCACTCAGTCATGTCTGACTCTTTGGGACCCCATGTATCGCAGCACGCCAGGCCTCCCTGTCCATCACCAACTCCCGGAGTTCACTCAGACTCACGTACATCGAGTCGGTGATGCCATCCAGCCATCTCATCCTCTGTTGTCCCCTTCTCCTCCTGCCCCCAATCCCTCCCAGAATCAGAGTCTTTTCCAATGAGTCAACTCTTCGCATGAGGTGGCCAAAGTACTGGAGTTTCAGCTTCAGCATCAGTCCTTCCAATGAACATCCAGGACTGATCTCCTTCAGAATGGACTGGTTGGATCTCCTTGCAGTCCAAGGGACTCTCAGGAGTCTTCTCCAACACCACAGTTCAAAAGCATCCATGCTTCAGCGCTCAGCTTTCTTCACAGTCCAACTCTCACATCCATACATGACCACAGGAAAAACCATAGCCTTGACTAGATGGACCTTTGTTGGCAAAGTAATGTCTCTGCTTTTGAATATGCTATCTGATGCTGCTGCTACTAGGTCGCTTCAGTTGTGTCCGACTCTGTGCAACCCCATAGACGGCAGCCCACCAGGCTCCCCTGTCCCTGGGATTCTCCAGGCAAGAACACTGGAGTGGGTTGCCATTTTCTTCTCCAATGCATGAAAGTGAAAAGTGAAAGTGAAGTCGGTCAGTTGTGTCCGACTCTTAGCGACCCCATGGACTGCAGCCTACCAGGCTCTTCCGTCCATGGGATTTTCCAGGCAAGACTACTGGAGTGGGGTGCCATTGCCTTCTCCGAATATACTATCTAGGTTGGTCATAACTTTCCTTCCAAGGAGTCAGAGTCTTCTCCAACATAGATCATACCAAATATATTCTTAATCTCCAAAGACAATAGAAAAAATACACAAATGATATCTTATCAAAGCTTTTGCACAGCAAAAGAAAAAAAAGAAAGTTTAGCTGCTCAGTCATGTCTGACTGACTCTTTGCGACCCCAAAGAGGCTCCTCCATCCATGGGATTTTCCAGGCAAGAGTACTGGAGTGAGTTGCCATTTCCTTCTCCAGAGGATCTTCCCGCCCAGGGGTCGAACCCAGGTCTCCCACATTGTAGACAGATGCTTTACTGTCTGAGCCACCAGGAAGTCCTTTGCACAGCGGAGGAAACCATAAAAAAAAAAAGACCACCTACAGAATGGGAGAAAATACCTGCAAAAATAAATGGGCTTAATTTCCAAAACATACAAACAGTTCATAACACTGAACAATAAAAAAAAAAAATAACCCAGTTGAAAAAAAAACCTAAAACCGAAGAAGAAATACAATGGGCAACAGAACATGCAAAGATGCTCAATGTCACTAATTATTAAGAAACACAAGTCTGAAGTAAAATGAGGTACTACCTCACACAAGTCAGAATGCCATCATGAAAAAGTCTACAAATAACAAATGCTGGAGAGGGAGTGAAGAAAAGGAAACCCTCCTACACTACTGGTGGGAATCCAAGTTGGTGCAGCTACTATGGAAAACAGTAGAGCGTTTCCTCAGAAAACCAGAGTTACCATATGATCCAGCAATCTCACGCCTGCAGATATATCCAGACAAAACTATAATTCAAAAAGATAACTCCATCCCTATGTTCACAGGAGCACTATTCATAATAATGAAGACATGAAAATAACCTAAATGTCCACTGACAGATGAATGGATAAAGAAAACGTGGTCTATATATAATGGAATACTAGTAAGTGGTTAAAAAAACAAAAGAGCCACATAACGCCACTGGCAGCAACATGGATACAAACAGAGGCTACCATACTAAGTGAAGTAAGTCAGAAATAGAACAGGTACCATATGACGTCACTTATGTGTGCAATCTAAAAAACAAGAGAACCTAGCTATGAAACAGCAGCAGAGTCATGGCCATAGAGAACAGACTGGTGACTGCCAAGGGGGAGGAGGGCGGGAGAGGGATGGTTTGGAAGTTTGGGATCAGAGACAGGAACTAGTATCTGCTGTGCTGTTGTTTAGACACTACATCGTGTCTTTGCGACCCCGTGGACTGTAGCCTGCCAGGCTCCTCTGTCCGTGGAATTTCCCAGGCAAGAATACTAGAGTAGGTTGCCATTTCCTTCTCCAGGGGATGTTCCGAACCTAGGGATCGAACCTGCATCTCCTGCTTGGCAGGCAGGTTCTTTACCATTGAGCTACATGGGAAGCCCAAACTAGTATATATAGAATGGATAAGCAACAAGGTCTTGCTGTATAGTACAGGGAACTATATTCAATCTATCTTGTCATAAATCATAATGGAAAAGAATGAAAAAGAATGTATAACTGTATCATTCTGCTATACACCAGTAATTAACACAACACTAAGTTAACTATACTTCAATTTAAAATTCTTTTAATTTAAAAAAAAGAATGAATCTTTGATACACCATTATGTATCCGAAATTATACTCAACCTCAGGAAGTTAGAAAACAAAAATTAACAAAATGTTTGTGCTAATTATCAGATCAACAAAAAAAAATTCAATTAATTAAAAAAAAAAGACAAGTGGGTAAAAATGGGGGAGAAATAAGAACATAAGATATGGAGAACAAGTTAAATACTGCATCTTTTGACTCAGTTCTGGTTAGTAAGAGGAGGAATATTCGAACCTCACATCACACATAGAGGACTAGCTCTTACACAAAAAGAAAAGAACTCCTAAAAAATTGTTAACAGATGCCCAACGTTCCTAGCAGAAAATGAGTAAATCATGTGAACATGTGGTTCACACTAGAGAAGGAAAAGCCAACAATTCTTAAACATATTAAAAGACATCATACCCCTGGGAATTCCCTGGCGGTCCAGTGGTTTCAACTTGGCAAGCTCATTGCTGGGGCCCTGGGTTAGATTCCTGGTCAGAGAACTAGATTCACAAGAAGCATGGCATGTGCAAAAAAAAAAACAACAAACATTTGACCTCCACCAGGGACATCCAAGTTAAACTCACAATAAAGTGGCTTTTCACCTAGTGGGTGAGCATGAATTCCTCAGTTTGAGATGTCTCAGCTAAAGGGAAACAGCCACTCTCATCTGCAGACAGTGGGGGCGGAAATGATTTCAGAAGCAGTGGTCACTCGCTGGAGGTTCTGAAGGTAGAGCCTGCGCGTTTTCTGGTGTGAGACAGGGAGCAGCTGAGAGCTCCTTCAGGTTTTTGGCAAGGGAATTCCCTACACGGGGAAGAGCGCAAGGAGCAGATCTGTGGGAGAAAACCAAGACTCAAATGGGGCCGTGCACATTTGAGTCCGAGAGACCTGCTGGGCATTCATGTAGATAGTCGAGCTGACTTACAAATTGGACAACAAGCCAAAGAGAAGCGGCCTGCGAGACAGGAGGTGAAGCTTTCTCACCAGGGTTGCCTCTTGGTCTTCAAAATCTCAGAATTCTCAGGGCTGAAAAGGTGAGAAAGCTCCATGTTCCTATCTTCGTCTGTATTACTTGCCCTCCTCAACCTTAGGACACTTCTGTGCTCAATATCAAGTTCCACCTGTTTCCACAGAGATCAGAATTTGCTGCTCCTGTATTAAAGCACTATAGATTTTTATTCTTCTCAAGACTCCAGTATTCTTGCCTGGAGAATCCCAGGGACAGAGGTGCCTAGTGGGCTGCTGTCTATGGGGTCACACAGAGTCATGACTGAAAAGACTTAGCAGCAGCAGCAGCAGCAGCAAGTCAAAAGCAGATTTAAAAAAAAAAAAAAAAAAAAAAAACTAACACTTAGCATGCTTCAAATGATTTCCCTTTTGGAAACTATAGACACTATGTATGTCCTTGCTTTCCTCCTTCAGCTTCATCCTGAGTCTCTCACTATTTAGAAATCCCTCCCAACAATTTCATTCAATGGCAATACCCACTGAGAGTAACAGCCAATGATACCACATTTTATTGGTTCAATTTCTTCTTCTATTTGATCTCTTCCCATAATTACCTTAATAACACAACTTCTAGGTTTGTTCCATTGATCTACATTAGTCTAGGTTCTAAAAGAAATATAAAAAGGGTCCCACTACCAATGAAGAATAAAGTTAGACAAACTAAAATATGCCATGAGTTATGAGTCTTATTTTTAGCTTCATCTTCTGAATTTACCTTTAATGAGCTTTCTTTACTCCCTTCTTAGCTTAGAGAAGCAAGAGCACTGACAGAATTAAAAAATGTAACTGTTACAAGTTCATATCCCCACCCACCTCTGAATATAGAGTCTAAGATGGACATGTACTCCAGGGCAACATGGAGCCCAAGATGTGACAGACCCCCCTGGAGTAAGTTCAAAGCATTTATTTCTAAGGCCCTAATTCAGAAGGTTATAACAAGAACAAAAGCTAACCTTAAGAAAATCTACAACAGTGTGAAATGAAATATTACTGGGGAGGAGTGGAGAAAAAGCTACAGAAAGAATGAAAAGGATGAGCCAAAGTGGAAACAACATCCAACTGTGGTTGTATCTGGTGCTCAGATGTTGCAAAGACTATACTGCATCAGTTCACTTCAGTCGCTCAGTCGTGTCCGACTCTTTGCGACCCCATGCAGCACTCCAGGCCTCCCTGTCCATCACCAACTCCCGGAGTTCACCCAAACCCACGGGTAGACTCTTCAAACGGAGAGCTCCCCACTCGAGGCTCCACAGTGGGACTACAGGTTTTTACTTCATGTCAGAGGTTTAAGCCTTCTCCTTACCGAAGAGCTGAGAAGGACAGCTACCCATGCATAACCAGGAAAATACCAACACAGTTTAAAATCTCTATTTTTATTGGTCAATAAAAACTGACACTCTAAAGCATCAATACAATTGGAAAACTTGTTTTAATTTCTACCCAACTGGTGAAGACTACACAGAATTTACTTTCTCTGTGGTGTTACACAGTGACCAGTATTTTTCAGCAACAGCTGCTCGGGACCCAGATGGGAGACTACTGGTAGGAATGACCGAGCCATGGCTGAAGAAGGGCTGCACCTGTGTGTCAAGCCTCCTCCGAGGAACCCATTTATAAGAAGTGGTAGTGAGAGGATGTTCACATATTTACCTGAATATCTGAAGCAATAAAAAGGTGAAGTACTTCCCCGGTAGGCCAGTGGCTAAGACTCTGCACTCCCAACTCAGGGGGCCTGGGTTTGATCCCTGGTCAGGGAACTAGATCCCACATGCTGCAGCTCAGAGTTCGCATGCCCCAACTAAAGAAACCACATCCTGCAACCAAGACTGAAGATTTTGCGTGCCACAACTAAGACCCGGAGCAGCCAAATAAATAAATATATATATATTTAAAGTGAAACACGGTCCCTAGAGCAGCAGCATCAACATCACTTGGAAACTTGTCACAAACGTAAATTCTCTGGCCCTCCTCCAGACCTACTGACTCAGAAACTTTATCAATCATGTTTTGATAAGCCCCCTGGGGGATCCCAATGCATGCTAACATTGGAGAACCACGGCTTTGTGAAAAGCCACAGATATCCATTCAGTTTATATTCTTTCCACCACAAAGTATTCGGGACCTTCTTCTGGGAATAACTTGTCTACGTCAAAATTAAGAACTAAGTGAATTTAAAGCTGTTTCAATTACATATTCTTTACCAGTAACCAAAATTCACTTAATAGTCATTTCCTTATGTAACAGGATTGTACATCTTTTTAACAGTCTAGGATAGCTCTGGCTCCAGTACACAAACATGCTCCACAAGTCCACTTATCTTCATATATATTCATTACACTTTTGTGTACAGTCCATACATTTGAATATACATATATGTGCATTCACACACACACATGCGTACATGCAAAGGCTGAGGGTTCATTAGGTGCCCATTTTAAGACTCAGCTTTGACTGGGCCTTCAGGGATAAGCTAGGAGGCAGGACTGTAGGATGCAGAGTGTTTTTGTCTAAAACCTGAAGAGAAAACGCCAGCCACACCATGGAAACGGCTCTGATACACAACAGTGGCCCATCCTGCACCACTCTGGAGCTTACTACCTAGTATACATCCGTCTTGGCTGGTGTGTTAGCTTCCTTCTGCTGCTGTAACAAATTACCACAAACTCAGTGACTTGAAAATTATACAAATGTATTACAGTTCTAGAGTTAAGAAGTCTAAAACGGGTCTAGAGGGCTACAGTAAGGCTGTCAGCAGGCTACATTCCTTCTGGAGGCCGTAGGGGGAAAGCTGCTTCCTTTTCTTTGTCTGCTTCTTGAAGTAGTCTCCAGCCATTGGTTTGTGGCAATGTTCTTCCCTCCATCTTCATCTCCCTCTGACACCCAACTCTCCCGCCTCTTTCAATTCTAAGGATCCTTGTGATTTCACTGGGCCACTGGATAATCCATTAATAATCTATTTCAATAGTTTTAATTAAATCATACCTGCAAAATACCCTTTGTTATAAGGTGCTTTCCAGGTGACACAGCGGTAAAGAATGTCCCTGCCAACGCAAGAAGCGAAAGGGACGTGGGTTTGATCCCTAGGTTGGGAAGATCCCCTGGAAAAGGAAATGACAACCCATTCCAGTATTCTTACCTGGGAAATCTCATGGACAGAGGAGCCTGGCAGGCTACAGTCCATGGGGTTGCAAAGAGTCAGAACCAACTGAGCATCTTAGCACAGCACAGCAATCATACTTGCTAACAAACCCGGCAAAATTTCTGAATTGGTAGGCAGCTATCTAGTCCCAGGGTTGCATTCTAACGCTTTGTAAAAACTGCTCATAATATCTGCCACACGAAACTAACATGTCAGCCAAGATTATTAAATTTAGTCTTCCAATACAATCAAAAACCATTAAAGCTACTGAGTTATAAATAACAGTAAAAACAGCAAAGGCTAGCATTGTGCTTCCTATGTAACTCAATTTAATTCTCACCTACCTTAGGTGGGGGTTATTAAAGAATTTGCTGAAATGAGCAAGCAGTAGAATGGGATCTAAACACAGGCCCAGGCCCTAGAGATGGCTGATGACAACCGCTCGCTGCTACCCTCTACCGCTCACTCTACCACACACAGAAAAATACTCAAACCGTCAGTCACAGCAACCAAGAGAAACGTTTAAAAGGAACAAAAGGGTATCTGAATAGTGTGTGTAAGGACATCCCTAGGGAGCCGAGGCACTTATTGAAAAGCAGGGATGCCAACTTCTACCATCTACTTTAGGAATGGAAGTTCTCCCTTCCATTGTATCTTTTAGTGACAAGACCATGAGATTCATCATAACTATGCTTAAGTATAGTTCAGTCACCACAGGAACCAATAAGTTTATTGCAATAAATAAAATGTTAACAATAAAATTTTTTTATATACAAAGAGTGTCATAAAACAAGATTACAATCTTCACAGGTGTCTATAAAGGGTTCTAATTCAATCGCTACCTGAGCTGAGCAAGCAGAACTAGATAACTGTGAAAAGAGCTTTATTGTATACCCTTTAATACCTTTTGAACTTTGAACCATGTATATAAATCTAGTTAAACTGTTAAAATTTTAAATGGTGACAATTAACTCAAAATTTAGAAAACACTGGAACTATTCTAGTAAAGAGACCTGGTGGTTAAGAAAACCAGATTTGGAATCAAACCTCTGGGGTTAAATCTCTATAAAGACCATAGTCAATCAAACAGGGTAACTGGAGGAATAACTATTGTTTTTGGTAAATAAGGCAAATTCCCACGGCAAGTCATTTTCCTTTGGTAGAGCTTAAGAGTTAATTTGAACCTAAGAAAATTAACTTGTGAGCAAATCTGAATAAAAATCTAACTCCTAAAAACCAGAAGACTAAATAATAAATTATGTCAACACTTAACAGTGACACCATCAAAGCTGACACACAGATGATACTACACTACAATGGGTCATTGCGATACATTTCACATACTTTGCAGCAACTTTTCAGGGTAATGTCACTCTGTGTGGGTCAGTCACATCCAGCTCTTTGAGACCTTACAACTGTAGCCTGCTAGGCTCCTCTGTTCACGGGATTTCTTAGGCAAGAATACTGGAATGGGTTGTCATTTCCTCCTCCAGGGGATTTTTTTTCCCAACCTTGGATTCACATCCATGTCTCCTGCATTGCAGGTGGATTCTTTACCACTGAGCCACTTGGGCAGATGCTAGCTAAAAAATAATCACAGGATTCTACTGGAACTCCTAGTTAAAAATTAACCAAGCCCGATTTTCATTTTCCACATCTACACCTGATTCTTTTTATATTTCAGGAAAGGCTTCTGTAAAAAATCAGAACTGTACATGCACAACTGAGAATGTCTCCTTTTGAAAGGTGAATCTAATCAGCTTGCTTTGCTGAGGGATCAGATCAAGATGGTGGAGGAGTAGGATGTGGAGCTCACCTTCTCTCACAAATACAAAAAAAACCCCATCTACATGCAGAACAGTTCTCACAGGACATCTACTGAATGCTTGCAGAAGACCTCAGACTTTCAAAAAGGCAAGGAATCCCAAATAACTGGATAGCACACACAGAGAGAAAGACAAAGGGATCTAGATAAGACCTGCACTTGTGGGAGGGAGCCGTGGAAGAGGTAAGGTTTCCACACGCTGGGAAGTCTCCCTGGCGGGGAGATCATCAGACAGAGCGGGAGCTTTGGAGCCTCAGAGGAGAAGGCGGCAACCGGTGTGTGCAGCGCAAGACTGGGAGAGACCCGCACAGAGGGCTGGTGCCTGGAGCAGCACTCGGCAGCCTGAGACGCTCAGCAGCTGGGGCAGACTCGGGCTGGGTGCTGGGGCGCAGGCCTCAGAGGCTGGGTCCTGGGGAGAGGATGACGGCCAGCACACACTGAGGAAAGTGGCGGCAAGCATCCCAACCAAACTGCACGCCAAAAACAGAGAAATTAAACTAACACAAGCTACACAGAGACACTGCCACACATAAATAGCCCACCAAGGCCACAGTAGATAACTTTCTCCTAAACTCACAGAGTAAGAGAATATAAGTAAAATGAAGACGCATAGAGAGTCCCAAATAAGGTGAATCCAAACAGACTCACACCAAGACACACAGTATTCTAAAAGCAGCAAAAGAGAGTCCATTACAAGGGACCCCAAAGCTACCAGCTGATTTCTCCACAGAAACACTGCAGGCTACAAGGGAGTGGCAAAATATATTCAAAGTCTTGAAAGGGAAAATGTGCAACCTAGAATATTCTATCCAACAAGACAATCATTTAGAATGGGAAGAAAAACAGAACTTCTCAGATAAGAACTAATGAATATAGCAATATTAAACCTATCCTAAAAGAAATATTGAAAGACCTCTAAATAGAAACAAGAAGACAAAGGAAGGAAGAAATTACAACTGGAAAGTAAATCACTTAAATTAGCCAGTATACAGAGCAAAAAGAAAAACCTATTTATAAAAGTGAAGATAAACACATGGAGCAGAAAAAGAATAAAGATGAAGGCATAAAAAAGGACACCAGGAAAAAGAAAAAAAAGGACACCAGGGACTTCCCTAGTGGTCCAGGGGCTAAGACTCTACGCTCCGGGGCTCACTCCCTGGTCAGGGAACCAAGTCCCACGTGCCACAATTAAAGGGTTCACATGCCACAGCTAAAGATCCCACACGCCACAACTAAGACCCTGAGCAGCCAAATAATAAATATTTTTAAAATAGTAAACAGAAAAGGACATCAAAATCATAAAATGTGGGGAGCTCCCGGGTGGTCTAGCAGTTAGGACTTGGCACCTCCACTGCCAGGGACCTGGATTCAACCCCTGGTCAGGGAACTAGATTCTACACGTTGCAACTGAGAGTTCATATGCCACAACTAAATATCCCACATGCCTCAACTAAGACTCGGGGGAGTTACATAAAAATGTTTTGGAGAAAAAAAAAATCATAAAATACAGGGAAGGAGAGTAAGAAAATGCAGGTTGTTCTTCTTTTTTTAAAAGCATGTGTTTGAGCCTATATGACTATCAGTGTAAAGCAAGCAGATACAAGGCGTTAACATACTTGAAAAACAGGGCAACCACAAATTAAAAACAAACAATAGATTCATAGAAACCAAAAAGAAGAGAAAACAAGCACAAGAGGAAATCATTAAACCACAGAAAGAAAAAACACTTCAATTGGAAAACTAGGTTTAAAACAGAAATAAATACATAAGTATCAATAAATTACTTTAAATGCCAACAGACTGAATGTTCCAATCCAAAGAATGAGTGGCAGACTGGATAAAAAACAAAGAGCCTAGGGAACTCCCTGGCGGTCCAATGGTTAGGACACCATGCTCTCACTGCTAAGGGCCCAGGATCAGTCCCTGATCAGGAACTAATATACCACAAGCCACATGGCACAACCAAAGAAACCCCCAAAACCAAGAGCCTACAATGTGCTGCCTATAAGAGACCCACCTTAGGGCAAATGGCACACATAGACTGAAAGTGAGGGGATGGAAAAGGATATTTCATGCAAACGGAAATGATAAGAAAGTGAAAAGCAGCAATACTCGCATCAGACAAAACAGACTTTAAAACAAAGGCTATAAAGAAGGACACTAGAGGGCTTCCCTGGCAGCTCAGTGGTAAAGAATCTGCCTGTCAATTCAAGAGACAAAGGTTCAATCCCTGATCCAGGAAGATCCCACATGCTGCGGAGCAACTGAGCCTGTGTGCCACAACTTCTGAGCCTGCATGCAGCAACCACTGAAGCCCGCAGGCTGTGCTCTGCGGCAAGTGAGGCCACCACAGGGAGAAGCCCACGCACCGCAACCAGAGAAAAGCCCAAGCAGCAGGGAAGACCCAGCACAGGCAAAAACTAATAACATTTTTAAAAGCACGCTGCTGCTAAGTTGCTTCAGTGGTGTCCGACTCTGTGCAACCCCATAGACGGCAGCCCACCAGGCTCCCCGGTCCCTGGGATTCTCCAGGCAAGAACACTGGAGTGGGTTGCCATTTCCTTCTCCAATGCATGAAAGTGAAAAGTGAAAGTGAAGCTGCTCAGTCGTGTCCGACTCTAGCGACCTCATGGACTGCAGCCTACCAGGCTCCTCCGTCCATGGGATTTGCCAGGCAAGAGTACTGGAGTGGGGTGCCATTGCCTTCTCCAAAAGCACACTATATAAAATAAAGGGGTCAATGTAAGAAAATACTTTTATACTCACCGAGATATATACACCTAATATAGGAACACTCACGTACATAAAATACTAATGGACATAAAGGGAGAAATTTATGGAAATACAATATTAGTAGGAAACTTTAACATGCCACTGACATTAATGAATATAACTTAAGAAACAGAAAAATCAATAAAAATAAATCAATATCAAATAAATTGATTTTAAAAAATCAATTATATGCTAGAACAGTTAAGACTTGATTATTTTCAGGACATTTTTATCCAAAAAACTCAAAACACAGTCTTTTCAAGTGCACATGGTTTATTCTCTACAACTGACCACATACTAGGGCACAAATCAAACCTCGACAAATTTAAGAGTATAAGAATTATTTCAAGAATCTTCTTTGACCACAACAGAATGAAGCAAGAAGTCAACCACATGGATAGAAATAAGGGGGAAAAAATGATTTCATGCAGACTAAACAACACGCTACTTAAAAAAACAATGGGTCAACAATGAAATCAGACAGGAAATTTAGAGAAAACTGACTATGACAATATAACCATACAAAATGTATGGGATGCAGCAAAAGCAGTTCTGAGAGGGAAGTTCATAGCAATAGAGGTCTTCCTCAAAAAAAAAGAAAAGTCTCAAACAACCTAACCTATCACTTAAAAGAATTAGAAGAACAAACAAAATGTAAAATCAGCAGAAGAAGGAACTAACCAAGACCAGAGAAAATAAGCAGACTAAAAAGGAGTCACTAAAATGAAGAGCTGGTTCTTTGAGAGACTAAACAAAAGTGACAGGCCTCTGACAGGGCTCACCAGGGAGCAGAGAGAGAGACCCACATAAACAAAATAACAGACCAAACAACTCTCAACTGATACGACGGACACACGAAAAAGCCTAAGAGAGTACTATGCCCAATTATATATGGCAAAAAATTCAACAACCTAGAAGAAATGGACAAGTTTCTAGAAACATACAGCCCCTGAAAACTGAAACAAGAAACATAATTTGTACAGAACCTTCACTAGAAGTGAAATAGAATTTGTAATTAAAAACAACTTCACAAACAGAAAGTACAGGACCAGATGGCTACCAAACATACAAAGAACTTATACCGATTCTTCTCAAACTCTTCCAAAAGACTGAAGAGGAGAGAACACCCCCAAAGACATTCCATGAGCCACCATCACTCTGATAATGAAATCAAAGATACCACAAAAAAAGAAAGTTACAGGTCAGTATCTTTGATGAATTTAGATGCAAAAATTCTCAACAAAATATTAGCAAACCAAATCCAAGAACATATAAAAAGGAATACACATCATGACTAAGTTAAATTCATTCTAGAGTCACAAGGATGGTTCAGATATATGCAAATCAACGTGATACATCACATCAACAAAAGGCAAAAGCCACATGAGAAGCATTTAACTACCATTCACAATAGAAACTCTTACAAAAGTGGGTATAGAGGGAACATATCTCAGTGTTATAAAGGCACTGATGACAAGCCCACAGCCAACATAATAGTCAATGGCGAAAAGCTGAAAGCGTTCTTGCCAAATTCAAGAACAAGGCAAGGATGCCTACTCTCACCACTTCTACTCAACACAATATTGGAGGTACTTGCCACAGCAATCAGAAAAGAAATAAAAGGTATCCAAGTTAGAGGAGAAAAAGTAAAACTGTTACTATTTGCAGATGACATGATACTCTATACAGAGAAGCTTAAAACCTCCACATATAAACTATTAGAATAAATGAACTCAGCAAGATAGTAGGATACAGGAATAATATACAGAAATCTGCTTCATTTCTTTACACCAACAATGAAATATTAGAAACAGAAAGTAAAGAAAAAATTCCATTTAAAACTGCATCCAAAAATCTTAGAAATAAATGTAGCTAAGAAGGTGAAAAACCTATATGCTGAAAACTATAAAACATTAATAAAGGACTGAAGATAATTCAAAGAAATGGAAAGATAGCCCATGCTCCTCGATTAGAAAAATTAATACTGTTAAAATGGTAATACTACCAAAAGCAATCTTCAGATTTAATGTGATCTCTACCAAATCACCCATGACATTTTTCACAGAACTAGAATAATAAAAAAAATGTATATGGAGCCATGAAAGACTTAAAATCGCCAAAGCAATCCTGGGAGGGGCAGGGGGGGGCGGGGAAGACAGGCCGCATAACTCTCCCAGACCTTCAGACAATACTACAAAGCTACAGTAATCAAAACGATGTGGTACTGGTACAAAAACAGACATATATATCAATGAAACAGAACAGAGAACCCAGAAATAAATCCATATACTTTCGGTCAATTAATCTTTGACAAAAGAGGCAAGTGTACTGGACAAGTTGGACAGCTGCGTGTAAATCAATGAAGTTAGAAAACACCCTCACAACCTGCAGAGAAATAAACTCAAAATGGCTTGAAGACTTAAACATAAGACATGACACCATAAAACTAGAAGAGAACATAGGTAAAACATTCTTTGACATAAATCATACCAATGTTTTCTTAGGTCTCCCAAGGCAGTAAAATAACAAAAAAACAAATGGGACCTAATCAAACATACAAGTTTTTGCACAGTGATGGAAACTACAAAAAAAAAAAAAAAAAAAAAAAAAACAACCTACAAAATGGGAGAAAATAGCTGCAAATAATGCAACCAACAGGCGTCAAATCTCCAAAATATACAAACAGCTCATACAACTCAACAACTAAGACAATCCAATCGAAAAATGGGCAGAAGACCTTAAAAGACATTTCTCCAAAGAAGACATACAGATGGCCAATAGGAATATGAAAAGATGCTCAACATAGCTAGCTAATTACTACAGAAATGCAACTCAAAACTATGAGGCACCACTTCAACCAGTCAGCATGGCTTCAAAAAGTCGACAAACAACCAATGCTAGACAGGGTGTGGAGAAAAGGGAACCCTCCTACGCTGCTGGTGGGAATGTAAACCGGTGCAGCCACTGTGGAAACAATCGAAGGGATTCACACAAAATCTTGGGTTCCGAACTTTTTCAAAATATTATGCTAGGCAATAAATGTTAGAAGACAAATCTGTGAAAGAACTGATATTCATGTAAGTTTAAAGTGTTACAATTTCTTTAAAAAGGTGTATAAAAGTAGAATTTATGATTATTCAAATGCATTTTTAATGCTTATTCAAATGTATCTTTTCAAAAGTGCAGCCTACATGCAATTCATTTTTCCACTTTTTTTCTTAAAATGCTGGGAGAAATTAAGAGGTAAATTACCACAATTCTACAACCAATAACATACTCCTCATTAATACTGCAAGGAGCAGAGTCAAGTCCCAGAAAATCATCTGCACTTCTAATATGGATTATGGTCAACCTCAGGTGTCAGCTGGAAGGAGGATAGAAGGAAGCCTGCTAGGGTAATGGAAATACTGGACAGAGGCGGTATTTCTGAGGGAATAAACGATATACAAATTAACTGACTTGCACATTTAAGACTTGTGGGGAACTCACTCCCTTAGTGGTCCAGTGGTTAGGGGTTTGAGCTTACACTGCAGGAGGCAGAGATTCAATTCCTGGTCAGGGAACTAAGACATCGTATGCCATGCTACAAAGACTTGTGCACACTACTATAGATACTTCAATAATAACAACCATTTAAGTAATAAACAATTTATTTTTTATTAAATATTTAATTATTAACAATTTAAATCTAAGCTTGATCAAACTAACATTGAGCGAGTTTATCAACTGCTCTATGCTTCAGCTTTGAAAATCTGTAATGGATCAATAACACTTCCTGGGTTATTGTGGAAGTGAGACAATGCATATATAGTATTTAGTACACTGCTTCAGTACAGTGAACACTCAGTGAATGCAGGTCTAATACATTATCACTACAGATGGGGGACTGCAACTTTTATCCATGTGAGATGTCTTTATCCAGTTTAATAATAACAGTCGTAAGGTACGGATATTCCGCCAGGCCTAAAGACAGACACATCCAAAGTTCTGACTTTTCATGGGCTCATTCATCCCATGGTATGCACCTTAACTTATTCAACTTTTCCCTAAGTAAGAGAGATCCCAGTTACTTCCTTTTTTCTCATTAGAAATGAAGTGATAATGAATGCCCTCAATCTCTACATTGTCTCTTCCAATCTTTTTATGTGTAAAATAGATTAGTGCATAAACTATTACGGTTCTTTCAAATATGAAACTTAAGTCTCAAATAATTGAATGCCTACCCATCAAAATCCTAAAATAATATATTAATACCAAAATTAAGAGTATCGCCAGAGGCTACAGATTAGAATTACCTGAAGAAAAACCTCATAAATTCTAAATTTGTATGTCAAATGAAAATTCAGAAGCTTAAAAAAAAGTTTTCTTCCACATCTTACAATAAACACTAACTAAAGTAGTCTAAAATCTATAGCTCTTTCCAAAAGTTTGAGGAAATTAAAGATTTTATTTATTGACAGAAAAGCAATCACAAAATACTCTTAAGTGAAAGTCACTCAGTCGTGTTCGACTCTTTGCAACCCCATGGACTATATAGTCCATAGAATTCTTCAGGCCAGAATAATGGAGTGGGTAGCTGTTCCCTCCTCCAGGGGATCTTCCCAACCGAGGGATCAAATGCAGGTCTCCCGCACTGCAGGCGGACTCTTCACCAGCTGAGCCGCCAGGGAAGCCCAAGAATGCTGGAGTGGGCAGCCTAACCCTTCTCCAGGGCATCTTCCCAACCCAGGAATCGAACCGGTGTCTCCTGCATTGCAGGTGGATTCTTTACCAGCTGAGCTACCAGGGAAGCCCAACTCTTAAGTGAATAGATGTTAATTTCCATTTTGCTGAAACAAAATAGATACACACACAAAGAAACACACCTAGGGTATAACTGCTTTTCCTGAGGGGGATGCAACTCAAGTCCAGTTTCAGCTTTATCCCTTGACATATGCAATTTTTCTACAATGAGTATGTACTATTTTTGCAACAACAAAAATGTTCAATTCTGTTTAAAAACAAGAGTCCAGGACTTCCCTGTTGGCTCAGGGCTAAAGAATAAGGCTGCCAATGCAGGAGACACAGGCCTGATCCCTGGTCCAGGAAGATCTCACATGCCACAAGGCAACTCAGCCCGTGCTCCACAACTACTGAGCCTGTGCCTTAGAGCTGAGGAACCACAACTCCTGGAGCCTGAACACTCTACAGCCCACGCTCCCCGACAAGAGAAGCCACCGCAGTGAGAGCCTGCGCCCTGCACTAAGAGTAGCCCCTGCCCGTGGTAACCAGAGAAAAGCCCGCGTAGCAACCAAGAACCAGCACAGCCAATTAAATTATTAAAACAAACAAACAAACAAAAATAAGAGTCCCTCAAGCTTTCAGTACCCAACAAATGTAGGTATCCAACAAATGAATTCCTGCATAACCAAGTACTTTTGTTAACACTGGTAAGTCACACTGGCCAGTGCTCCAACTGCTCAGTGCACCTCAAAAAGAAATTCTTTACTCTTTCTAATGGTAAATCACCCCATATCTCTATTTTCTATTCTGCCCACTCTCACTTTCAAATCGGCAAAACACAGCATTCTCATTAAGCGGAAACAAGATTTGACACAGTTTATTTTAGCCACAGACTCCACCTTGGTGCAGTCTATTCTCAGCCCAAATCTGCTTCATGCCAGAGACCAAGTCCCTTGCTAGCTGGACTTCTGGTTCATTCTCAGGTTCCACACTGAAACCATGTTCCTAAAAATAACTGACATCCTTTCCTACCTGCTTCTCCTTCTGATTTTGTCTTGAAAACACCCCCTAACACATGTTGGTCCACGCCGTCTCTATGAAATCACTTTCCACAGATTATTGCTTTGTGGGCTCACAGTAAAACATTCCCCAATTTTTGTTAACTGTAGCTGTCTGAGAGAAGGAACCTAATTTTCAATTATTACCACTAACCCAGGCTGCGATGCCCAAAGGCCATTTTGGACTTCCGCGCACTCTTAGGTCAGAGCGTGGCACAGCCATACCGACCTTGGTTCAGGTAGGTGAGCGTCTCGTCGTGCAGCTTCACGGCGGGCGATGTCGCGGCACACATCACGTACTGGAAGGGTGGGTGTTTGGTCTCGTCATCCAGCGGAAGGCTAGAATCTTCCTGCTTGAAAATGGGCAATGCCAAGACATCGCTGCAAAGAAAAAGCCACACTGACCTTACTCAGGGTCTAAAATACTTAAAAACATATAGAAGTATTTAAAGGTAGTTTCTTTTAAATTTTAAGATCACAGATATTATCAAGAGGGACCTCCCTGTGGTCTAGTGGTGAGGGTTTGGCACTTCCACTGCAGGGGGCATGGGTTCGGATCCCTGGTCAAGGAACTAAATCCCACATGCCACTCAGTGGCTCCCCATATGTAGAATAAAATAACTATTAATGCTAATCTGGCACCCCCAAAAGATAGCTTCAATAACCCATATATCTAGTGGGAGAAAGAGGAGTGGGTGGCTATAATTAGGCAAAAGTATTAAAATGAGAAATATTTAAAGTAAGCAGTATTTAATAGTTAATAAAGTCCAAACTACTGATAAAGAGATCAGGCTAATAATATATCTAGTACTAAAAAAAAAAAAAAAAAAAACTTATGTCAAAAAATTCTTTAAAAACTTAAAACTCATTATTTCTATTAAAAAAGATCAAGAGTACGGAGCCACCTGTTTTGAAAGGTAGGTCACCCTGGCACCATGAAATTACAAAGAAGCATTTGATTAAAATGGTACTTTATAAAAAGTTCCCTTCTAGGCTTAGCCAAGTGCTGAGAGCATGAAGCTTCACACTCAGTCTAAGACAATGGCTTCTTCTGAGAAGCAAACAGTAGCAGTATAAACAGCTGCTATTTTTTTCCCCCCAAGAATAACTTGGGGCATTGATCAGGAGGCGGTGGGGGGATCTTCTGGGGTACTGTCTATATTCTATAACTTGAGTGGTTAAACACACATGGATGTTATCTGGTTTGCCTTAAAAAAAAAAAAATCAGCTGTCTTTTACATACCACAAAATTCACCCTTATAAAGCGTATGTTTCAGTGGCTTTCAGTATCTTCACAGAGTTGTGCAGTCTTCACCGCTATTAATTCCAAGACATTCTCAGCACCTCAGAAAGAATTCTCATACCCCTAGCAGCCACTCCCTATACTCCCACCCTACCCACCACCACCCGAGCAACCGCTGAGCTGCTTGTCTCTGTGGACCTGCCTATTCCAGATATACAACGCACACAGAATCACGTGACCTTTTGTGATTGGTTTCTTTTATTAACACTTAGTGTGATTTCAAGGTTCATTCATGTTGTAGCACGTACAGTACGTTATTCCTTCTTATGGCCGAATGATATTCCATTGTATGAATACACCATATGCTAATTATCCATCATCAGATTATGGACCTTTAACTTGTTTCCATTTTTTGGTTATTACGAATATGCTGCTATGAACACTTGTATATGTTCTGTGTAGACATGTTTAATTCCTTTGGATTTATATCTAGAAGTAGAATTACTGGGTCATATGGTAACTCATATATCTATCGACCTTTTTGAGAAACTGCCAAACTGTTTTTTAAAGTGGCTGCACCATTTTATATTTCCACCATTAACATGTGAAGGGTAGGGTTTTGTTTTGTTTTTTTTTTAAGATAATTTGCTGAGCTGTACATTTATATCCTGATGACTTTTCTATGTCCATTTCTCAATAAGAAGTAAAACAGCAAAACATCCAAATGAATAACTACTATAACAAGACCTCAAAGACTTGTCTCAACTGTTTATCTGTTCTTATGAGCTGTTAACTGACAGATATCTGGCTGGCCCATTTTAATTAAATTCAACTTTTTAAAAAATGTGGGAATAAGTGAAATGAAAGGGAAACCCTGTATTTCCTCTTCCCACATACATTTCTATTAAAGCACCAGACTGATTATTCAGGGACTAAATTACACACTAATTCTCCTTCATTTATACCTAGAAAATGTCAAAACACTTCTAAGTCAAAAGTATAACTGAGGAACGCATAGTTAGCAATGGTCTCCAGCCCTCTTCTAGAACAGAGATATAAAAACTTTACAGGAAACTTAAAAATGGTACTTTAAGACTCAGAGCAGCTCTCTTTATGAAACAACTACAGCAGTCAAAGTAGCTCCACAGCAGATTAAAATAAATACATATTCTGTTTCACATATATGTAATTATTTACAGTTTTCTGGGTGAGAGAATTTCCTGGTGGTCCAGTGGTTAGGACTCCATGCTCTCACTGCCGAGGACCAGGGTTCAATCCCTGGTTAGGTAACTAAAACCCCACAAGCCATGCAATGTGGTCAAAACAACAACAAAAAAAGTTATCTTGGTGAGAAAGGGAAAAAATGAGATGAGAGCTATAAATCAGATGCTTTAGTTAATCATACTAAAAAGTGACATGGAGAATAATTTTAAGGTCTTAATGCTAACTGCCTTGGTTGATCATTACATACATAAGACATCAGATTGCAGAAGATTGGCTATTTATAAATAAACTGCTACATACAGTAAATAAAATTTTATTTGCTTCAGATCCTAGAAGGCCACCACCATTACATTCCCTTGGTTATGGTAGCTCAGACAGTAAAGTATCTGCCTACAATGCAGGACACCCAGGATCAATCCCTGGGTTGAGAAGAGGCCCTGAAGAAGGGGCTGGCTACCCACTCCAGTGTTCTTGCCTGGAGAATCCCATGGACAAAGGAGCCTGGCGGGCTGCAGTCCGTCGGGTTGAAAAGAGTCGAACACGACTAAGTGACTAATACTTTTATTTCCATAGCCTACTATGCTTTTGGTAGGTGCTAAAAACTCCTGAATAAACATAAACATGTATAGATCATCTACTGATGCAATCCCAATTAACTTTTCACTTTATTAGAAAGACAATGAATTCCAACCAACACAGCAGCCAGAGCGAGCCTCTGCAAATAGAAGTTGGACCATTTCATTCCTTTGCACTCTCTCCATCACCTCACTTTAGAAACCAAGGTCCCTGGAAGGACCTGGTTCAGTCACTGCAGCCTCCTTCCTCAACCCTTCCGGGGCCTTTGCACTGGCCTACTCTGCTGATGTCCTACTGGCTCACTGTATTCAAATGTCACCTTTTCAGTGACAACTGTAATCCTCCATGGTACTCCCAGCTGCTCCTTTCCTGCTCTATTTATCCACAAAGCATTTCACTTTCCAACACTATACCAGACTTACATTTGTATGCCCCATAAGTGTAACTACCCCCCAAACTGGTTTCTCTTCACAGACTCAAACCCAGCGTCTAGCACAAAAGAGCTCAAATATCTGCTGAACTGATGAATGAACTGCAGCACTGATATGCAATCATTACTAAAGTGAAAAGCCAGATCTCCAGACAATTTGAGATCATAATTTCTACCAGGATGAGCCATAAGAAAAGTTCTGGTATTCAGTTGATTTTGTAACCTCATATTCCAGACAGGTAGGTCTCCCAGGGATCTGACAAGCAAATGAAAAGACACAAGGATTTGAATTATTCCAAGTAATCCTGATGCCAGTATCCAAAAATATCCAGGCACACAAAGACAAACACGACTTTAGGCGCAAGAACCAACAGCAAAAACAACAGATGGCATATACCCAGTTCCAGATCCTGTCTGTTGGCATTCAGTGCTTTCCTGATTCTGCTGCAGAGGGTTAGAGGTCTGAAGACTACATATATAAGACATCTTGCCAGCTGGAATCTTGGTAGGTTGCTCTGAAGGGAAATGAAGAGGGAGTGGGAAAGAGCAGAAGCAGGCAACCACAGCTGCAGGGAAGTTCAAGGCAGCAGCAGCCATGCCTCCAACAGCCAGCCCTTCTCCCTGAACCCTTCTAGCACTTCCACAGTCAATACTTCACCAAACCCTTCTCTGCCTGAGACAGCTCAGTGCATCCTATTTTCCTGACTGGACACAGACCAATACCCACCAAAGACTTCAAGATGCCAGAAGTACTGAACCTATATGATAAAATTAAGCTTACTTTGTTTAAAGAAATAAAGAATGAATATTTAACAGTAAGATTACACAGAAATGAAGAGTATATAAGGAAAATGGAACATAAACAAAAAGTTATCCAGAAGGCAGCACAGAAAATGCCGAAGAGGTGTTAAGAGAGAAAGGGAGAAGATTCTACACTGAAGTCTCAGAAGCGGAAAGAACGGGCAGAGGCAGCATTTGATATAAAGGCCCAGTAAAGTCCGGACCAATGAAGTAACACTAAATCGCTGATTTAAGAACCCAAAGTAGGATAAGCAATTTTCGAACCCACGCCCAAAAGCACATCAAGAAAAACTTGTAAGCCAGTATGTGTGTTCATATTTCAAAAGTCCAATTTTTTCAGTAAAGTACCAAGTATGGAAATTCTACTGAAAGTAGGCCCTGGCAGGAAGAGTTGTGGGTCTGAGATGGGGCCACCCCATCCTTAAGCAGAGCTGGAGAGGGACTGGGCGAGGGCGCAGAGGTGAGACCACCAACCAGCAAAGGGATGCGCTTGAGAGTGGAGGTGGTGCGCTTCCCGTGAGGCCTGATCAGCGCTTCCTTAGAGCCACCCTGTTACCTAAGTAACGGAAAGGAAGCATCGGATTTAAGCAGGGTTACGGTTGTGTTAAAAAAGAGGACCGGGGAATAAAGCAAAAGGGGGCAAGAGAACAAGGGTATATGTGGGCAAGTAACTACAATGATTGACCAGGAAAATTTAAACTGGTTGGGGAAGAAAACAGGAGCTCAAGAGAGTACATGTGTGCGTGCTCAGTCGCTCAGTCATGTCCGACTCCTTGCGACCCTATGGACTGTAGCCCTCCAGGCTTCTCTGTCCATGGGATTTCCCAGGCAAGAATACTGGAGTGGGTTGCCATTTCCTACTCCAGGGGATCTTCCTGACCCAGGGATCAAACCCAAGTTTCCTGCATTGGCAGGCGGATTCTTTACCACTGAGCCACTGGGGAAGCCTCTTCAAGAGGGTGAGAAATTGTGATGAGAGCAATATTAGTGGTTGTATTAATAAATTTTAATGGGTGCAGTGATGGCAGAAGGAGAGTAATAAGGGAGAGAGTGAAGGACAGGGGGCAGCAGGTGAACTCTGAATCTGAGATTGCAGTGGGTCGCATGATGGGTAAATCCAGGTCTAATGTATGACCATAGGATTGAGTAGCTGAGATAATGTCGCTGTAAGAAAGATACTCAAGGAACGGAAGTGTCAGGCTGCTGGAAGGCCCATTTAAATATCTTGTGAAGTCACCACGAGTGAACAGACTAGTCGTGTTCACTGTGACAGTGAGCTGGGATCTTGAGTTTTTAAAATAAGAAATGAAAAAAAAAATAAATAAAAAATAAAATAAGAAATGACCCCCACACCAGATGACTGCAATCACTGAGGGCCTGGTGACAATCAGTGGCGTGAAATTCAAAGCTGGGGGTCTTGCAGAAAAGGAGGGAGACAGAACAGTCCGGAGGCGGCTGTGAGAAGCCGCAAGGATCCCTCCCCAGGCTCCTGGTGCAAGAGCAGGGATGTGAATGTAAGCCCCCAGCAGTTGAGAGGGTCTCAGGGGAGAAGGGTCCTCAGATAGCAGGTTTCCACAAGAGCAGGGTAGGGGAAGACAGCATTAAGAGACAAAGCTGGCTATACTAGTTTCCTAGGGTTGTCATTACAAAGAACCAGAAACTAGAGGCTTAAAACGGCAGCAGCTTCCTGTCTCACTGTTCAAGGGCCGGAAGTCGAATCCAGGGGTTGGCTGAGCACTGGGAGGGAAGGCCTCTCGCAGCTTCTGGGGTCTGGCGGCGGGGGCTGGGTGCCCTCACTTGTAGGCGCAGCACTCCAGGCCCTTGGCCAGCTTCTTCCCGTGTGTCTTCTGTGTCCCCTCTGTGTGTGTGTGTCTGTGTGCGTCCAGATTTCCCCTTTCTATAAGGACACCAGTTCTCTTCAACCAGTGCCCACCCTGATGACCTCATTTTAACTGGATTACCTTTGTGAAGTCCTTATTTCCAAATAAGGCCACATTCTGAGGCATTGTGGGGGGGTACCTGGGACTTCAACATATCTTTTTGGGGGACACACAATTCAATCCGTAACACTGACTGCTTGGGAGATTTTTCTGATAGACTGAGAATTCCAGAGAGTAAAGTGGGAGAATTTTAGGAACCAGTCAGAACGGGGAGCTGGCTACAGAAATGCGCAAGTGCAGAGCACCGTGCTGAACACAGGACAAGGAGTGTCCTGGAAGTCTGGAACTTCCCCTAGTCTCGACAAACAGGAACCAAGTGCAGTGGGCTTCCCTGGCTCAGTGGGAAGGCACCCATCTGCCAGCGCAGAAAAGGCAGGTCCTGGTTCCTGGTCCGGAAAGATCCACATACTGGGGAGCAACTAAGCCGTGCACGGCAACTACTGAGCAGAAATGCCGAAACTACTGAAGCCCGCGTGCCCTAGAGTCCATGCTTCGCAAAAGAAGCCGCCATGAGGAGCCTGCACCGCTGCAACTGGAGAGCAGCCCCTGCTCGCCACAACCTGAGAAAGGCCCTCACAGCAACAAAGACACAGCACTGCCAAAATTAAAAAATCAGAGTCAAGTGCACAAAAGGACTGGTCCAGTGTGCCCTAGAAAATGAGACACACGTCTAGGAGAGACTGATCAAAAAGAGACGGCACTAATAAAGATGAGGAAAAAAGATGTAACTAATGATATAAAAACTAGTAAGATGAGAATATCACTAACAACTATAGCAACGTATCTGAACATATGGATAAGATGAACAATTTTCTAGAAAAATTAACATCAAAACTTTAAGACATAAAAAACTACAAGACTTCCACAGTGGCACTGTGGATAAGAATCTGTCAATGCAAGGGACATGGGTTCCATCTCTGGTCTAGAAGAGCCCACAAGCTGCAGAACAACTGAGTCCCTGTGCCACAACTACTAAGCCCACAGTGCTCAGAGCCTGTGCTCCTCAACAGGAGACGCCACCGCAGTTAGAAGCCCGGGCGCCACGAGGAAGGGCGGCCCTACTGGCCACAGCCAGAGAAAGACCACGCAGAGCCAGTGACAGCCAGCACAGTCTAAGCAAATCCAGTCATAAAGACATAAAAGGCTTAAAAAGAAAAGTAATGCTACAGAGACCGATACTGTGGTTAAAAATTTTCCCCCAGAGAAAACTTTCACAGAGGAGTTCTATGGGACTTTCAGGGGCAGCTCCTATACAAACTATTCAACAGGACAAAAACCGAGGAATTAACTTTATTCCTTATGAAGACTTATGCAATTGTGACATCAAAACTAGGTACAAACAAAACTAGAAAAGAAAGTGAAAAGCTCAAGTCAGCCATAAATATAGATGCAAAAAGCCTAAACTGAGTATTAACAAATCAGATTCAAGAGTTTTGACAAGCCATCATCTAGCTGGGTATTTCTCAAGAACACAAGGACAGAATCCAGAATCTGCAAACAGGACGACAGATTTAGATCACTGATGGGCACTGGATTTATAACAGAATGGCAGTATAGAGAGGTGAGAAATAGTCTTCATTTGGGCAGCACATATACTAAAATTGGAACGATACAGAGATTAGCATGGCCCCTGTGCAAGGATGACATGCAAATTCGGGAAGCATTCCATATTTTTTATACAGAGTCAAGTAAGTCAGAAAGAAAAACACCAATACAGTATGCTAATGCTAATGCTAAGTCACTTCAGTCGTGTCCGACTCTGTGTGACCCCACAGACGGCAGCCCACCAGGCTCCCCCGTCCCTGGGATTCTCCAGGCAAGAACACTGGAGTGGGTTGCCATTTCCTTCTCCAATGCATGAAAGAGAAAAGTGAAAGTGAAGTCACTCAGTCGTGTCCGACTCTTAGCGACCCCATGGACTGCAGCCTACCAGGCTCCTCTGTCCATGGATTTTCCAGGCAAGAGTACTGGAGTGGGGTGCCATGTATACTAACGCATATATATGGAATTTATAAAGATGGTAACGATGATCCTATATGCAAGACAGCAAGAGACACAGATTTAAAGAAGAGTCTTTTGGACTCTGTGAGAAAAGGTTGAGAGGGGGATGATTTGAGAAGGTAGCGTTGAAACATGTATATTATCATATGTGAAGCAGATCGCAGGTCCAGGTTTGATGCATGAGATGGGGCACTCAGGGCTGGTGCACTGGGACGACCCTGAGGGATGGGATGGGGAGGGAGGTGGGAGGGGGCTTCAGGATGGGGAACACATGTACACCCATGGCGGATTCATGTCAATGTATGGCAAAAACCAATACAATATTGTAAAGTAATTAGCCTCCAATTAAAATAAATAAATTTTTTAAAAATAAAAATGCTCAAATGGAAAAAAAGGTGAGAAATAAACAGTCTTTTCAAAGATATTAGGTAAACTACAGGCTCATACAACTGCAACTAACTGGCCTCCTCTCATACAATACCAAAAACAGAAGGAAAAAAACACAACTCTAGAGAGATTGTAAACTTAGATGTGATATGTAAAGTAATAAACCTTCAGAAAAGACTATAAGAGTATTGTTATGACCTCAGAGTAGGGAAAGGCTGCTCAATCTGACCATATCCCGATCAAGACCTTCTGTTTAAAAGGCACCATAAAGAGAATGGGAAGGTGTCACGGAGTAGAAGAGAGTTGTCTGTGACATATATGTGTAATCAAGGCTAGTATCCAGAATATACAGAAGACTACAACAAGAAAATAAACACAGGCTTCCCTGGTGATGCAGCGGTTAAGAATCCTGCCTGCCAAAGCAGGGGACACAGGTTCAGTCCCTGGTCTGGGAAGATCCTGCATGCCGTGGGGCAGCTGAACCCCACGTGCCACAGCTACTGAGGCCCAAGCACCCTAGAGGCCCTGCTCCACGACAAGAGAAGCCTGCACACAGCATCTGGAGGGTAGGCCCCACTTGCTGCAGCCAGAGAAAACCCCACACACAGCAATGAAGACACAGCAAGTCAAAAATAAAAATACAGAAAAATTTAAATACTGTTCCAAAAGGGGGGGGAGGGCAGGGGAACTGAATGGAAACAAAGGTGCTGCCTTCAAAACCTGGGACAGAAACTTAACAGAGAAATATATAGCTATGAACAGATTAGAAGCAGACCAAAAACAAAGGAGAAGGCGCCTAACTAAAGACAGCAAGTCATCAGAGTCATCAAAACAACAGGAAAGAACCACAAAGATGAAACAGAAAACACAGTCAAGAAAAACAAAACCAAAATCTGATTTCTTACAAAATACGAGATATAGACAAACTTCGGAAAGAGGTCATGGAAGAAGGAAAACACACAAGAAACGCAGGGAGTGAAAGAAATGGTGTAATCACAAATATTGGAGAGATCAGTTAAAAAAAAACTCTGGAAAAAAATTCCCACAACTAAGATAAACTGTGAATTTCCTATGTCCATGAAGCAAATTTAAACAGGCAAACACCTGTGTAGGCAAAAATAAAATAAAATCATCTAATCCAGATTGTCTTTATAAAGCTTTATAAAACCTTGAAGAAAAAATTAAGTCCCATGCTCAGATGGTAAAGAATCCGCCTGCAATGCAGGAGATCTGGGTTCGATCCCTGGGTCAGGAAGATCCCCTGGAGGACAGGGCAACCCACACCAGTAATCTTGCCTGGAGAATCCCATGGACCCAGGAGCCTGGCGGGCCCCAGTCCATGGGGTCACAAAGAGCCAGACACGACTGAGTAAGCACAGCACAGCACACAAAAATATTTAGCCCATAAAAAGAAAGTTACCCAGCTCACAGGAAGCTGATACAGGCTTAATGTTTTTTAAAAGGACAGGCGAACAAAAAAAAAAAAGAAAGAAAATTGAGGCTCAATCTCAGCTAGGAACAGAGACAACCTATTTATGAAACTTTGGAAGCATTTTCTCTAATCAGTAAGTAGACTAAAGACTCAAGTTCTTGGTATTTCTAAACAACACTGCAGTGAATGCTAAGGCTTACCCCACACTAAGGCAAGAAAATTAAATGTAAAGATTACACAGGAAGAAACAAACCCATCACTATTTAAAGATATCAACTAGGATAACTGAGCCCCTAAAATTATTAGAACTAATAAGTTCGGCAAGGTCCTGCAGAAGAGGAGAGAGAGAGAAAAAAAAAAGAAAGATAAAATAAGAGAGGAAAAAAAAAGAAAGATAAAATAAGAAAGAAAAAAAAATACAGCATTCCCATGTGATTTTCCTTCTATCCAGAAAGATCATCTTCCACCTCGAGAAAGCTTCTTAGTTATTCGCTGGTGAGCAGCCAACAGGTGCAGTGGAAAGAAGTGGAGGTCAGACCCCCAACTTCAAATCCTATTTCTTCCCTTTGCTGGGCTCTCTGAACTCTTAAGAGTGGGTTTGTTTTTAATTTAGTAGAAAATACTTTAAATACCCACACTCTAGGCACATGTTAGATGAGAGGTTCTCAAAGTATGGTTGTGGAATCCTGGAGAACCTGAGATTTTCAGGGGTTCAGGAGGTCACACCTATGCTCAGAATAATACTAAACCATTATTTGCCTTTTTCACTCTTGACATTTGTACAAAACCAATGGTGGTTAAAACTGCAGGTGCCTTGGCATGAATCAACGCGGTAGCACCAAGCTACACAAGCAGTCATTGTACAAAAACATTAACTTTATTAAATACTGGTCCTTGGGTAGGTATAATGTATTTCTGTTGCACACCTAAGTGCAATGGTTTTCTAAAGAAAAGGTTTTTATGAAACTGATCTGTGACTGGATTAAGCAGCTTCTCTTACAGAATATCATTTTTACTTAAACATTGACAAACTGTGATTATTCATTTCTGAGTATTTGACAGAAATTTCCTCAAAAGTGAGCCCTTTATTTCAAGGAAAACAACTATGACAGCATTTGTGACCAATGACAAAATCTGCACCCTCCTTCCACCACGTGCTTTCTCTGATGAGACGGTGGTGATACTAAGGAATGTGATTTTTTGGTATTGCATAGTGAAAAATGAACATTGAGAAGATCTGCAAAACTCAAGAGATCATTATTTTCCAAATGAGCAATACTTAAACATTTAAAAGTACACAGGTTCAGAGACCCAGTCAAAGTTCAAAACAGACCAACTGATTCTAATGTAACAATATAAAAAGTACATTGACACAGTTTCAGATTGCACATTGCAACTTTAAGAAACTGCCTCTTGTCAAGTGCTGGTATGCTGGTATACTATCAAAGAAGAATATCCAGCATGATCTGAAACGGCTATTAAAATAATCTCTCCTTTTCCAACCACATATCTATGGGAGGCTGAACTTTCTTCACTTATGTCAACCAAAATAGTATACTCTAATAGCAGGTAAGAGAATCCATCTGCTTTACTGTGCCAGACATTAAATAAATTTGCAAGTATAAGAGAATGCCATTCTTCATGTTTGATTTTGAAAAAGTTTTCAAATAAAATATATTTGTGATAATGTATAATGGTTTGTAATTGTTTTCTCAAATAAATTAGTAAAATGTAAAAGTTTCTGATTATGAATGGACTACAAAATATACAGTATGCTATTCTACTCAGACAGACTGAAACAAAGTAATCCATAAGAAAATGACACCAACAGGGTTCTACTCTCCTCAAAATCATTCCGCTGAAATCCTTGGAAAGCCGAATAGTATTCATAGGTATAGTCTATGTTTGCCTTCAAAAAACTGTCACGTGTTTAAAAACGTAACATTTCTAGTTACTACGTATCATAAGTATCAGAATCATAAAAGAGAAGGAAAGACTAAGGGATTGTCATTGAAGGAGATAAAAAATAAATGCAATATGGGATCCTAGACAGAACATGGATTAGAAAAAAGGCAATACAGAAAAAAAAACACTGTGAAATCCCAATAAATTTTGTTCTTCAGGTAATAGTTCTGTACCAAGGCAGTTTTGAAAACTGTACTCTGATTATGGAAGTAGGAGGTGCTGGGTAAAGGGTAGATGTCAGCTTTCTACACGATCTTTTTAACTTGTACATCTTAACTCATAAACTCACAAAGTTTAAGAGAGACTCTACTACCAAGATGCAGCACAGAACCGTTTCCAAAGCAAGCAAAACAAATATGACAGAGCTCGTAAATTCAGTGACAGAACCTACAGCAAAAACAAAGGGTCCAGCATCTTTTTCTTCCTTTCCGCCAAAAGCAAACATTTAAGTTGTCCTGGCAAACTGGCAAGTGTTACTGTGATGAAACACATCAAATTATGAGACCATATCAATAAAATACCAAGTTTCAAACAACACCGAACGAAGCACACAAACTGCACTGAACTTACTCTTAGGGGAGTGCGGGGACCACCCCGATTTTAAAAATGGAACACAATGAAATCTACGGACAAACAACAGGATATGTATAAATTAGCTGAGTGAATGGTTTAGTCTACATAAATATTACTTTTTGAATATAAGGTTTCAATACTCAGCACATGTTTCTCCAAGGCAATCAAAGTATATTATTAGAATCTATCCTTTAGAGCAGGGGTCAACTAGCTACAGCCCAAAGGCCAAACCCAGCTGGCCTGTTTTTGTACAACCATGACCTAAGAATGGCTTTTATATTTTTTAAAAGGTTGTAAACAAACAAAACAGAGTGACAGAGATTCTCTGGCCTACAAAGCCTTGAATATTTGCTCTCTGGCCTTTTATAGAAAAGCTTTGCCAAGCCCTGCTTTAAAGTAATAGATTTTATGTGATTAAGTGAATTTGATTATAATTTAGTTATTAATTATAAAGCCCAGTGTGGACACTATGAAGTATCTTTTTTTTTTTAACCAACAATTTACTGAATTCTTTTAATATTAAACCCAGAAAGTTTTTGAAATGTGAAATGAAGAATTTTATAGAAATTATTCCCAATTCTGGAAGTAGTCTCAGGTACCACCATAATAAAATTTTCAAATTTCACAGATTCTGAAAATTTCCTATACTTCCAAGAAATGTCACCCACTCCAGAACATTCTGCTTTAGCATGAGACCCACAGAAAACCATCAGCTATTAACAGTTACATAATAAAATATATCCTCAGTAGTCTTTTATTAACTTAACACTGATCACAAAGTTGAAGTTTTCCCATTTCCTCCAAGGGACTATAAACTGACCTTTTAACATTTTAATCAGTATAGAAAATCTGTCTTCATCTCAAACCAGTTTTGATTTAGCAAATTATTTATAAACTACAAATGTACCTCCCAATTGAGACTATATGTAAAATACACCTTTTGTTTCAAAACAGATTTAAACCATAGTGAAGTTTTACAGAGCTCAGGCCAATGCCCTTTGCGAAGGGAATTACTTAGTATAAAAAATATTTTTATGCATAAAGAAGTCACATTAAAAAATTTTTTTCAGATTATCCCTTAAATCTTGAAACCTAACTTACTATAAATTATATATTTTTTGTGAACCCTTAAGATGGAATGAAAATTACCAGGTGGCCCAAAAGACCTTCCTAAAGGAGTTTTATTGAGTTATACTTTTTTGAGTCCTTTGGTTATCTGCTCCTTACTTCACAGAACATGTATGACCCAGATTTCAAGTTACAATGGGTTTCAAGCCTTCATTCAGTGAAGGGAAACTCAGTCCTCTCTTGAAATGGTAGTGCCACTGACAATCACTTTACTAACAATCACTTTAACATCTACCAGCTTAGGTTTACTCACTTGGAAGAACAGGACTGGCCTATTCGCCTTCCAAGGTCTCTAACCATCTCTAGACTTCTGACACTGTAACTTAGATTTTAAAAAATATTTATGACCTGCCTCATTTCAAACAGAATCTGCAGCAGCCAGAAAAACACACAGTGAAGACTGGAGTGTAGAAAACAAAAGGGAAGAAGCAAAGATTTCACCAGAAATTAGCCTCATCATAATCCAATACTATCAGCCTACATTGTTTAATGCAAACATACATTTCAAAACTGTCAGACTATTGAGAGAAACCACAGGTTTCTTTCATGCTATCTTCCCCCAAAGCTGAAGCAATCATTTCCTAAAAGAACTATTTAGAAATACCTCTTGATTTAAGCATTCAAAAAGCACATGCAATAAGCAGACTTCACTCTGAAAGAAAAATGGACAAAGCTGCCTCCAGAGCAAATCTGTATCAAGAAGTCACTTTTCCAGTAATTTCAAGTTGAGCACCTCAAGTTTACTTCTTGAACTTGAGAAGAAATGAAATAGACAAAAATCACAAGCCTTACTTCCCTGGAACTCGGGCATGTGCCGCTTCCCGGATGCCTAAGGAGGCCACTGCCCTGCAGAGCAGAGAGGCTTGGGCACTCCCAGCTCCAGGGCCGGGCATGGGAAGCACAAGGGCCATCAAAGGAGGTCTGCACAGCCCCAAGTTTTCTTCAGACCTTCTCTACATCACAGCAATCTTGGAATCTGCCAAAGTTTGCATTTCAAATGAAGGGCCTTGAATTTGCAAGAGGCAAGTAGTCTCCTGGCTCTTCTCGGATTTTGAGAACCCAATTAAATCCAAAAAAATAAACAGGCTCCTTAATAGTGGTATTTGCCTTCAAAGATACTTGAAAATTCAGAGTAAAAGACATACACCATGGAACCACTAACTGAAGACAATCACTGGAAAAAAGTTTCCCCATGGAAAGTGTTGTTTCAGACACAGAATTACAAAGATGACAGACATTAAGAACAAGGTAGTAAAAAGGTTTAATATAAAAATTTTCTTTCTAGGCCACAAACAAAATGTTCATTAGTTGGCTGAAACAAACAGCCAACTAATGAACTTAGTTCTGAAACAAACAGAACTCTAGAAATCTAAAGAAGTCTCTCAATAACAGCTCACAATAGCCCCCAATAAGCAAAGCCCTCAGCAGCAGACCTTCGCTCACCGTAATTGAGAATAAACACTGAACTTGCCTCACCTGCTCTCTTCTGCCTTGATGGCAAGTCCAGGTCTCCAGGAGCAGCCTGGCTCGCGTTCCCACTAGGGAATCAGTGCCTCTAACACTGCCTACAGGAGTGACCCTAGGACTTTCAGCAGCTCAATTTCCTCAACAACTAAGACAGTTGTTCTAGAAAATAAGCCACCTCATCCAGAGCCCTCAGGCTTCAAAGCTGCAGAGAGAGGAAGTGCCAAGTTCAGGAAGTGCACAGATCAGGTCAGGGTCACTGACTGGTGACCTAAGGCTTTCCTCCAGGCGCTTCCACACCGTACAAACCATCTCCACCTTTCAGCTCAGAGTTTCCCTTGAAGATTGAAAAGCCGAATTATTTTGAGTAGTCCCTACCATGTAAGGCCTGCTCTGACCCAGAAGTCTTCTTGACTTTTCATTCTCCTTGTCCTTCCCTTAGAGCTGCATGGAGAAACTGGACAGCACTTTCAAGACACCTGGCGTTAAAGACCATCTATGGAAAATCTCACATAATTCGCACTAAGGAAAAGCTGCCTAACCACTGCAGTTCACACTTCAATCGGATGAACGTATAATATGCAAACAGTTTTTCCATAAAAAGTACTACAAAATAAAAATACAGAGCTGCCAAACTGGTAGGAAAAAACAAATAAGCGAATTTTCTTCAGGATCAAGGCAAGAGACTAAGTTCAGATGTGTTTCAACCTCTCAAAATTAAACAAAATGAATGGCTGCTTGTACAGAGAGGAGAGACTAAACAAACTCTTGTTTTTGTGGTGCAATCAGTGCATCCTAAAGCCTTGTTCAAAAGGAAACAGCCTCGGAGGGTATTACCTACCCCCCAATGGAAAAAACCTCACGTTGAGACAATAAAAAAAAAAAAACCTAAGTTAATGTGCCATGCGGATACTTCCAATTATGATATACTTACTATTGGAACAACAAGAGATTAAAATTTGTAACCAGGAAAGACTACAATGTAGAACAGAGTAGGAACTGATACCAAAACCTTGGAGAGTGTTTCCCAACACAAGCCCTACCATTTCGCACACCTTATTCCAGCTCTAAGTGCCTTGTAAATCATTTGCAAGGCGAGGTAGCCCCTTCCCCCAACTCGAGTCATCCTAACAGCGGGGCGTATTTTACGGCAAAACTGTAGCCCTCAGGAGCAGCCCGCGGGGCCGAAGACTGCGGGGCCGCCCTCCGTTGCCCGCCACCGCGGTGGGCAGAGGCCCGCGGGGCTCCATGGCGCGGGCAGAGGCCCAGGGTCGTGCAGGCCTTTCCCAAGGAGACGGAGGCTTCCGCCCGCCCGCCCCCGGGCACTGGTACCTCATGCTGTAGGCGCCGGCGCCCAGCTCCTGCCCGATGCCCGAGAGGCTGGCGTCGAAGTCGTGCACCAGCCCGGACTCTATCACCTCGTCCATCTTGAGCACCCAGGCCATCTTCCGGCCTCGCCGCCGCCCGGCGCGCGGCGCGGTCTCCGCGAGCGGGGCGCAGGGGCCGGAGCTCCGCGGGCGCGTCCTGAGGGAGGGCGCGGGTGAAGCCTCCGGCGGAGCGGCGAGTGGTCACCAGCGGCGGCCCGGGTGGCGGCCGGGATGAGAACAGCCGGGGCCGCGCGGGCAGGGCACGGCCAGCCCGGCGAGCAGCTGCAGCGGGAGCGGCCGGGCCGCCGGCAGCGCCTCCCTCCCGCGGGCGCCGGCCCCGCGCCTCATGCCGCCGCCGCCCACCCCCTGCGCCGCTAGCGCTAGCGCCGCCGCTGCCGCCGCCCGCCCCGCCCCGAGGCCCCCGGTCGCATCCTCCCCGGGAACGCGCGGGAGCGGGAGCGCAGCCCGCCCGTCACCCTACCACCGGCCTCGACCCCCGGCCCTCGGTCCGCCCACCCCGGCTCGAGCGCCCAGCCGCCCCGGCCCACCCCGCCGACCCGCACCGCCGGCCCGAAGCCTGGTTTCTACAAGGCTCCGGCTCGAGCTCGCTCGCCGCTTCCGCCTCCCGCGGCCCCGCCCCGGCCGCGGCCCCGCCCCCGCGCTCGCCCCGGCCAGGCCCGCCCCGCACTGCCCGGGGTTTCGCGGCACTCCCGACACTTAGCTGTGAAGGAACCGTGGGGCAGAGTCGTGCGGCCCCGCCCACACGGCAGGTTCCCAGCCTCCGCGGCCTGGCGGCCTCCCTGCACGCCAGCCCGGGAAGAGGCGGAGCCAAAGGGCCGCCCGTTTCCGCACGTCCCGAAAGGCAGGCTGATTGACAGGCGACCTGAACAATAATGGCAAGCGCCTGATCCAGGCTCCCGTGAGTCTCCGTGCCTCTATACTAAACCACCAATCAAACTCTTCTTCCTCTTGGGCGGGTTCTAGGACTGAATTTGCTGCCAAGAGAGAGAATTAATTGGGCCGTACTGGAGGAAGCCGCCCTAAACCCCACTTCTGGAGGTTCTTTGATCTCGTGTGGTCTTTGTAGGTAGTTTCTGGGTTTTGCCCACTCTATAGATGGAGAGTGGTTATGCATCTTAGCCAATAGGGGGCTATTGGCTGTTCAGCCCCGAACGACCCGTTAGGCAGAAAGTCTTGATTGACGTGAGTGTAAGCCAATCAATGCTCCCGAGAAAGGGCTCCGGAAAGTTATCTCGATTACTAACTACCCTGAGCAGTTTGGCGAGCTTGAGGTAGAGGGGTTCGGTCTCAGGCTGTTATGCTATTGTTATTGTTAATGGTTCTGGAGTTCACTGGACATAGGGGTATTCCCATCCAGGGTCTTTCCTGTCGAGTCAAGGATACCCATATTCATGTCTATTGCTGATGCTGACTGTGGACCCGGACCTCAGTTGGGCTGCTGAAATACCTACACGTGGACTTTCCGTGTGGTCTTGCCATCCATACAGCTCTGCAGCTGGAATCCAAAAGCAAGTTCCAAAAGACAAGTAGGAGAAAGTAAATCTTTGTTTTAGACAAAGATTCTTTGCTTGAGCGAACTTTAAGTCAGGCTCCCTATCTTCTCCTATCCTATCTGTAAAATTCAGGTCTAGCAGGAAGGAGTCATTTTAGGAACCCTTTATTTATGTATCTGAGCAGATTCCTTAGTCTCCACCATCACCTAGGTAATATCTGATCACTCTCGCCTGCCTTCAACAAGAAACCTATTAGGTGGGTTCAACCAGAAACCCCCTACCCTTTATGTTTCCTCTTAGTAATTTTCCTTCCGCTGACCTCTGCCCTCCTTGGCTCTAAATTCCCACTTACCATGCTGTATTTGGGTTGAGCCCAGTCTCCTTGGGCTTTCCAGGTGGCGCTAGTGGTAAAGAATCCATCTACCAATGCAGGAGAAGCAAGAGATGCAGGTTCAATCCTTGAGTTGGGAAGATGCCCTGGAGTAGGATATGGCACCCCACTGCCTGGAAAATTCCATGGGCAGAGGAGCCTGGTGGGATACTCCTTGCATTGAAAACAGTCAGACATGACTGAGCACACATGTCCTAAGATGGCTGTCACAGCTCTAGATATTACATCTATTTGGGGGCTTCAAAATCACTGCAGATGGTGACTGCAGCCATGAAATTAAAAGACGCTTACTCCTTGGAAGGAAGGTTATGACCCACTTAGATAGCATATTCAAAAGCAGAGACATTACTTTGCCAACAAAGGTCTGTCTAGTCAAGGCTATGGTTTTTCCAGTGGTCATGTATGGATGTGAGAGTTGGACTGTGAAGAAAGCTGAGTGCCGAAGAATTGATGCTTTTGAACTGTGGTGTTGGAGAAGACTCTTGAGAGTCCCTTGGACTGCAAGGAGGTCCAACCAGTCCATCCTAAAGGAGATCAGTCCTGGGTGTTTGTTGGAAGGATTGATGCTAAAGCTGAAACTCCAATACTTTGGCAACCTCATGCGAAGAGTTGACTCATTGGAAAAGACCCTGATGCCTGGGAGGGATTGGAGGCAGGAAGAGAAGGGGACGACAGAGGATGAGATGGCTGGGTGGCATCACCGACTCGATGGACATGAGTTTGAGTAAACTCTGGGAGTTGGTGATAGACAGGGAGGCCTGGCGTGCTGCGATTCATGGGGTCGCAAAGAGTCGGACACGACTGAGTGACTGAACTGAACTGAACTGAGCTGAACTGAGGTGACTCAGAGGGTAAAGACTATTCCTGTAATGTAGGAGACCCGAGTTCAATCCCTGGGTTGGGACAATCCCTTGGAGAAAGGAATGGCTACCCACTCCAGTATTCTTGCCTAGAGAATTCCATGGACAGAGGAGCCTGGTGGGCTACAGTCCATGGGGTTGCAAAGAGTTGGACACGACTGAGTGAATAACACTTTGATTTCAGTCTTGTTGAGCCCCGTCTCCCCAACTGAAAAATTCTATTGCAGTGGTCCCTGTACCTATAATCATGGTCCGTCCATCTTTAACAATTATCATTGATTTTTTTTTTCCTTAAGGCCTGGGGCCAGAAACTGATACAGAGTCTTTATTCTGCATTGTATTCTATTAGTCAAGCAGCCACATAATCGGATTGATGGGTGGAGAGTTAAATCATTTGAGGATCATGTCTTAAAACTTCCAGAATCACCCTGTGGCCACAAATATTTTGCATTCTTTCCACATGCAGCATAAACTCATCTTCTCCCCAGGCCCATGTAAAGTTCTCATTCCATTACAGCATTAAGTTCCAAAATCTTGTGAGGTCCTGGAGTAGATGAGGCTCTTGGATGTAGTTTCTTGGGTGTAATTCAAGTGGTTCCTCTCCAAGTGAAGTTCTGTGAATTAAAAAGACAGCGGATCTGCACCAATCACTACCACATCAGTAGTGAGCAATGATGAGAGATGCACAGGAGACTCTGCCTCTATAGGCATTTCCCTTCTAAAAGGACAGCAATAAAAGGCACACAGTAGTTACTAGTCCATAAAAAGTCTGAAATCTAACTGGGTAAATACTGTTGGTTCCTTGATTAGGACTCTCTCAACTTCCTGGGAATATTCAGTGGCTCTTTTCTCCATCCTTTGGGCTCTTGGCTGCACCTTCTGAGTTATCCTTCCAGTTCCATAAAAAGTAGCCCATGTTTAAAGCTAAGTCGTTTTCTCAGCTGCTTCCTGTCCATAGTTGTGCAGAGGTCTGAAGACCTCTCTTCATATTGTACTGTCCCTGTCCCTTCCAATCTGATACAATTCAGTTTTAAACTTTGTAGGTCTTTTGAATCAATTTATAACCTACTCCAATAAGCAAAAACTGTACCAACACGTTGTGGGGGGAGGTGCAGCTTATTTGTATTGTTTGTTCTGGTTCCATTTCTTCTAAAGTCACAGTCATGACATTAGCTCAGGCTGCAGTCGTGAAGGCTTAACCAGGCAAGAGGATCCACTTCCAAGCTCACTTGCATGACTGTTGGCCAGAAACCTCAGTGACTCAACATTTGGGACCACAGGGCTGCTTGTTGTTGTTCAGTCACCCAGTAGTGACTTTGCGACCCCGTGGACTGCAGCACACCAGGCCTCCCTGTCCCTCACCATCTTCCGGAGTTTGCCCAAGTTCACATTCAGTGGATCAGTGATGCCATCCAGCCATCTCATCCTCTGATACCTTCTTCTTCTGCTCTCCATCTTTCCCAGCATCAGGGACTTTTCCAGTGAGTTGTCTGTTCACATCAGATGACCAAAATACTGGAGCTTAGGCTTCAGCATCAGTCAATATTCAGCATCAGTGAATATTCAGGGTTGATCTCCCTTAAGATTGACTGCTTTGATCTCCTTGCTGTCTAAGGGACTTTCAGGAGTCTTTTCCAGCACCACAGTTCACAGGCATCAATTCTTTGGCGTTCTGCTTTCTTTATGGTCCACTCTCACAAACATATGTGACCACTGGGAAGACTATAGCCTTGACTATACAGACTTTTGTTGAAAGAGTGATGTCTCTACTTTTCAGCACACTGTCTAGGTTTGTCACAGCTTTCCTGCCAAGAAGCAATCGTCTTCTGATTTCATGGCTGCAGTCACCATCCACAGTGATTTTGGAGCCCAAGAAGAGGAAATCTGTCACTACTTCCATCTTTTCCCCTTCTGTTTAACATGAAGTAATGGGGCTGGATGCCATGATCTTAGTTTTTTTAATATTTAGTCTTAAGCCAGCTCTTTCACTCTCCTCCTTCACCCTCATCAAGAAGAGGCTCTTTAGTTCCTCTTTGCTTTCTGCCATTAGAGTAGGTATCATCGCATATCTGATGTTGTTGATGTTTCTCCTGCTTATCTTGATTCCAGCTTGTAACTCATCCAGCCTGGCATTTCTTATGATGTTCTCAGTGTATAGGTTAAACAAACGGGGCGACAGCAGACTCCTTTGCTGCTTGAGTATCCTCAAAACATGGCACTGGCACCACCTGAGAGAGCTAATTCTTAGATAGGTTGATAAGGAGTCTGGGGCCCTCAAGTAGGAAGGGGTCCAGGGCTCTCGTGGAGGAGAAAGGGGTCTAGGGCTCTCAAGGAGAAAGAGACAAAACCATCTTTTGAAGGGACAAATGTCAAAGAGTTGGTAGATGTATTTTTAGCCAGAAGAGCCACATTCATCATTATCACTTAATAGGTTTTTGAAGGAACTAAAATAGAAGAATTAGATCAGAAATTCAAGGTATAAAAATGGAAAGGAGGTTAAAATTATCACTGTTTATAGACTATCTGCTCATATATCTGAAGATGTCATGGGAAGACAGTGAAAATAACACGGTGGTATCTAGGAACTAACTTATGAAATATAAAGAATTATGTGAGCAAAGATTTTTAATTCTGATAAATACAAATGTACATTGAAAACTGAAAACACTCAGCAGTGTGTCCAGTCACTCAGCAGTGTCCGACTCTTTGCGACCCCATGATTGTAGCCCACTAGGCTCCTCTGTCCATGGGATTTTCTCAACAAGAATACTGGAGTGTGTTGCCATGCCCTCCTCCAGAGGATCTTTTGGACCCGGGGATTGAACCTGCGTCTCCTACATTGGCATTTTACCACTAAGGCACCTGAGAATCTAAAAATACTACATCCAGTATTATAATGGTAGTTCTCCATAAGCTGACAGTAAACTTAATATGATTCCAATAAAAATAGTAACAAATATTTAACTGGACAAGCTGATTCTAAGATTAATATGGGAAAATAAATAAGCAGAAATAGCCCCCCAAATTTGAAAAAGTCAAATGAAAATATTTATAAATCTAAATATTTAAAAGAGTGTGTATTGGTGAATGAATAAATAGATAAGAGAATGAAAAATCTAGAAACAGATCAATATGCATATGGAAACTTACTGTGCAATAAAAACTGGCATCTCAAATAGCGGAAGAAAATGGAACATTCAGTAAATGATATGGGAATCAAGTTAACCAACTGAAAAACATACCAAAATAAATTAAAAGTGGATTCATTGTTTTTTCCAAAAAGATTGGAAAGGATGGAAAGCAAAATCGTAAAACACTAGAAGTAAATATGAGAACATAAAAATTTTAGATATTCAGAGAGGACAAGGCTTTTTTAATTATGACTCAAAATCTAGAAATTTTAAGAGGTGGATAATATTTGACAACCTAAAAATTATACTTTTCTTCCTAACAGCCACTGCCATAATTAAATTTAAAGGAGAACAGGAAAATACTATTTAGGACTTAGATCAGGGACAAAAAGTTTTATTTCCCTAATACATAAATTTCCTATAAATAGATTACTGTGAAAATGGCCTTTATACACTACAACTCCAAAGAATACACAGATTGGGAGTAAGTCTAGGATATACCCATACAGAAACTTTCATTGAAAAGAGCAACGAAATTGAAGAGCTACTTCTTGCAGGACAGCCTAAAACCTCACCACTAGAATTTTATGTTGCCAGTAACGGTGAAGATTAGCCACATCTGAAGAAAACTTTGTTCTTGTAAGACGGTGGAAGAAGCTGATATAGCTTTCAATAGAAAGGACTGCTATAGCCATAGTCAGTGATCCCATACCTATCATTTTCTCTCAATTAGATGGGACCCTGGGGATCAGCTGAAGAACAACTGCTCTTAGACAGCCTTCATCCAATCAGAACTTAGTGGCAGCTAATGGCCAGGAAGACAGCTGGTAAACAGGAAGGACAAGCTTCTGATGTAGAAAATCAGATCTTTAAGAAATGTTCACATTTGAGTGCTGGATTAAAAAGTGCTACCTGCTTGGAATTCTGCACAGCAATTAACTTTTACTTGAGAAAAATGAATGATAGATAGATAGCATGATTTTCAAATGCTCACAAGTTAGCATGATTTTGAAATGCTTCTGTGTGATGGGTTTTGGGCTTACGCTTAACCATTTCAAAATATGCATGCTTTCTCTGTTAAGCGGCTCTGGGAGCTAGTGAGTGAATGCTCATGTCCCCTCAAAAATCCAAGTGATAGTATTAGAAGGCAGGGCCTTTGGGAGGTGATGAGCTCATAAGGTCCCACAGAGCTCCCTAGCCCCTTCTGCCATGTGAGGACACAATGAGAAGTCTGCAACCCATAAGACAGCCCTCTCCTATCTATGCTGGACCACTATTCTCAGACTTCCAGCCTCCAGAACTGTGAGAAATAAATCCTGGTGTTTATAAGCCACCCAGTCTGTGGTATTTCATCATAGTAGCCTGGAGAGATTGACAGTGGGGTGCTAGATGTCCCTATGGGACATACTGAGGTTTGGGAAGTTACTGAGCTGCAGTGTCAGGTTCTGCTGTACAACCAGCCATTTCAGAATTTACTGGCATAAACAACCAGCATTTACTTGGCTCATGCTTCTGTGGGTCAACCAGCTGGGCTCAGTTGGGCAACTATTGTGAGCTCAGCCAGTCTTCCTCATGCCACTGCAGTAAGCCGTGGGATGGCTTTGCTGATCTTGGCCAGCTCTCTCCTACATCTGGGGTTTGGCAGGGACAACTGGGCTGACTTGAGTTTCAATGTATGGCTTCCCACTCTCCTGCAGACTAGCCCTGCTTTATGCCCGTGGTGGTTGAATGGGTTGCGAGAGACAGTATAAGGACTTGATCAGCCCAGAACTTGAGCACCATCATGTCTGCTGAAATATCTTGGCCAAAGCAAGTCATAAGACCAGCCCTTGTCCAAGAGATGGGGAAACAGACTCAACCTCTTAGCAGGAGGCGATGCAAAATCACAATTATGTGGATATAGATGCTGACAAGGAGCAAAGATGATTTTTACTTGCTGATTCTTAAAATGCTTCAACATAATAAAATGCACTTCTTTTTTTTTTTTTCAGATTCTGTTAACAGGGGAGGGATTGGAAAATTGTGGCCATTTTTGTAAAAAACATTAGAGGTACCAAGGGAACGTTTTTGATGAGCACAATAAAGGACAGAAATGGTATGGACCAAAAAGAAGCAGAAGATATTACAAAGAGGTGGCAAGAATACACAGAAAAACTGTACAAAAAAGATCTTCATGACCCAGATAACCACAATAGTGTGATCACTCTCCTAGAGCCAGACATCCTGGAGTCTGAAGTCAAGTGGACCTTAGGAAGAATCACTTCGAACAAAGATAGTGTAGGTGATGGAATTCCAGCTGAGCTATTTCAAATCTTAAAAGATGATGCTGTGAAAGTGCTACACCCAATATGTCAGCAAATTTGGAAAACTCAGCAGAGGCCACAGGACTAGAAAAGGTCAGTTTTCATTCCAATCCCAAAGAAAGGCAATGCCAAAGAATGTTCAAACTATTGCACAATTGCACTCATCTCAAATGCTAGCAAAGTAATGCTCAAAATCCTCCAAGTGAGGCTTCAACAATATGTGAACTGAGAATTTCCAAATGTTCAAGCTGCATTTAGAAAAGGCAGAGGAACCAAAGGTCAAATTGCTAACATCCGTTGGATCATAGAAAAAGCAATAGAATTCCAGAAAAACACCTACTTCTGCTTCATTGACTATGCTAAAGACTTTGACTGTGTGGATCATAACAAACTGTGGAAAATTCTTGGAGATGGGAATACCGGATCACCTTACCCCTCCTGAGAAACCTGGATGCAGGTCAAGAAGCAACAGTTAGAACTGCAAATGGAACAACGGACTAGTTCAAAATTGGGAAAGGAATACGTCAAGGTTGTATATTGTCATCTTGCTTATTTAACTTATATGCATTAAAATCATGCAAAATGCCAGGCTGCATGAAGCATAAGCTGGAATCAAGATTTCAGGGAGAAATATCAATAACCTCAGATATGCAGATGAAACCACCCTTATAGCAGAAAGTGAAGAGGAACTAAAGAGCCTCTTGATGAATGTGAAAGAGGAGAGTGAAAAAGCTGGCTTAAAACTCAACATTCAAAAAAACTAAGATCACGGCATCTGGTCCCATCACTCCATGGCAAATAGATGGGGAAACAATGGAAACAGTGACAGACTTTATTTTTTTGGGCTCCAATATCACTGCAGATGGTGACTGCAGCCATGAAATTAAAAGATGCTTGCTCCTTGAAAGTGGAGAAGGCAATGGCAACCCACTCCAGTACTCTTGCCTGGAAAATCCCATGGACGGAGGGGCCTGGTAGGCTGTAGTCCACGGGGTCGCTAAGAGTCGGGCACAACTGAAGCGACTTAGCAGCAGCAGCAGCTCCTTGGAAGAAAAGCTATAACCAACCTAGCTGCTGCTGCTGCTAAGTTGTTTCAGTCGTGTCCGACTCTGTGTGACCCAATGGACGGCAGCCCACCAGGCTTCCCCGTCCCTGGGATTCTAGCATATTAAAAGCAGAGACATTACTTTGCCAACAAAGGTCTGTCAAGTCAAAGCTAAGGTTTTTCCAGTAGTCATGATGTGAGAGTTGGACCATAAAGAAAGCTGAGTACCAAAGAATCAATGCTTTTGAACTGTGGTGTTGGAGAAGACTCTTGAGAGTCCCTTGGACTGCAAGGAGATCCAATCAGTTCATCCTAAAGGAAATGAGTCCTGGATATTCACTGGAAGGACTGATGCTAAAGCTGAAACTCCAATACTTTGGCCACCTGATGGAAGAACTGACTCATTGGAAAAGACCAATGCTGGGAAAGATTGAAGGCAGGAGGAGAAGGGGACAACAGAGGATGAGATGGTTGGATGGCATCACCAACTTGATGGATATGAGTTTAAGCAAGCTCCAGGAATTTGTGATGGACAGGAAAGCCTGGTGTGCTGAAGTCCACGGGGTTGCAAAGAGTTGGATGCGAGTGAGCGACTGAACTGAACAAACAAGTAGGCAGGAAAATATTTGAAATACTTCAAGTCAGCTGGACAAAAAACTATTAAAATTTGTTCCTGAAACAGTTAACAAATATGCTCATTGTGAGGTTGGTGGATAACAATATAATTAGGTAGGATTTGATAAAAGCCCTTTGCCTTTGACATGAGAATGTTAGAACTTCCCTGGTGGTCCCGTGGCTAAGACTCTGTGCTCCCAGTACAGGGGGCCTGGGTTCAATCCCTGGTCAGAGAACTAGAACCCAAATAAGAGCATGCAACAAAGATCGAACTAATCCTGTGTGCTGCAACAAGACCTGGTGCAGTCAAATAAATATTAAAAAATAAAATTAGAATGTTACCTTCCTGGTTCTGTAGTTGCATGGGAGAATGCCCTTCAACCAGACTTTGAGAACTGGAAGTATGTCACTAAGAATATGAACACCATGTATTGAAAGAATGCATAACCACAAGTAAGGGTCAGGTACTCTTCTGAACAGGAGTCAGTAGGTTAGACAGTGGAGCTAAATTTGGATTTGAATTCCAGCTCTGCCAATTATTACTGTGTGATCTAAGACTAGTTACAAAACCCCTCTTTACCTTAGCTTCTTCATGTGTAAAATGGAGATAATAGTATATGTTCTTTATGGAGTCGTTATGAAGATTAAATAATACATTGACTGAGCTTGAAACTCTGCACAGTTCACGATAAGCATTATGTGTTTGCTCTTGTGTGTAATCTCCAAAGAGTCTCTGACGTATCCCGTCAACAAGAATGAGCTGACTACTGTGCCCTGGATAAGCAGGCAATCCAAGCACAGACATCTGTCATGGTGTCTTTGACTATGTCATAAAACCAACAAAGGATGAAATGCTATTTGACCATATGTCAATGTGGACAGTGCTACAGCTTATAGTCAGTCATTTCACTGAGATGCCCCAGACACATGGCAGTTTCTTGAATGTTTTACTCTATGATGAATGACTGAAAACATTCTAACCTAGAGAATTGTGTGGTTCTGGTAATCCATATGCTTCCAAATGCCCTTTATCTCAAAAAACAAAAACAAAAACAGAACAGGTAATTTTTTTTCCTCCTAGACAAATTTAATATTATGCTTCTCCAAACTACCTTAAATCTTTCTTATTTTTTCTCTATGTATTTAAAATTTTTTAAACTTATAGGAAATTTGAAAGAACATGAAAATGATCACCTATATATTCTTTAGTGATATATGACTATTGTTAATATTGTATTTGTTTTTTCTCTTTATCCACCTATTATTTGCTTAAACATGTGAAATTAAGTTGCAGATTTCATGACATCCTTACATAGATACTTCACAATGTATTCTAAGAGTAAAGAAATTCTCTAACAGAATTATAGTATCTTCATTACATCCCCAAGTTTTTAACTTCAATTAAAGAAGTTATTTATTTTCTATTATTATATATCATTAATGTATATTATTTTATCCATTTCTGAATCTCTCCATTTGTCCTTAAATTGTTTATTATAGTTTTTTCTTTAATCCAGAATTCAATTAAAGGTCACAACTACATTTGTTTTTAGTCTTTTTTTTGGCCATGCCAAGACCATTGCGGGATCTTAGTTTCCCAACCAGGGGTTGAACCCGGCCACTGCAGTGGCCCTTCAGGGAATTCCCAAGCTACTGCAATTTTGGAGGTGTTTGCTAAAGCAGTTAGCATGTCTACATAACCACATGTCCAGCTCCCTGTATTAGCTTCCTAATACACTGTAACAAATTCCTGGGTGATTAAAATAATGCAAATTTATTATCTCACAGCTCTGGAAGTCCTAAGTCTGAAACAAGTATCACTGGACTAGAGAGTTAAGGCAGGGCTGTGTATCTTCTGGACGTTCTAGGGGAGAGGCTGGTTCCCTGCCTCTTCCAGCTTTTGGAGGCTGCCGGCACCCCTTGGCTCTCATCAGTCCAACCTGTGGCCATCACATCTCCTTCTCTGACTGACTGTCCCGCCTCCTTCTTTCATTTATGATGATTACATAGGGCCCACTTCCAGGATAATCCAGGGTACCCTCCCCAGCTCTAGATTCTTCCGCCTGCAAAGTCTCTTTTGCCATATAATGTAACATATTCACAGTTTGCCAGAACTAGGACTGGACATCTTTGGAAGTCATTATTCTGCTACTGATAAAGTAAAATTATATATGTGAAGGTGGGACAAGAAGATATTTGAACATATTCTCTCTTGGTCCATTTGAGCCACCATCCACTCCCCTTCAGTGTGCATCATGCATCTCCATTACACATTAACTAGATCCCTTTAGAAAACACGCGAAGGCCACCCACCCAAAAAATGCTATTTCCTCCCAGTGCCAGCAAGGTTAACTCCTTAGGAGGTACATTCCTTTCTCAGTCCTGTAAGGGGTCACAGTAATTCACCATTCACCTTGTTGGATTATGTAAACTGTCAACAGGTTAGTTCCTTTGATGTACAACCCTTTGTCTCAAAAATTTATATAACTGTGCTTTGACCTCCAATGCATGGGAACAGTCCTCAGAGCTTTCTGAAAGTCTGTCTCATGGGCTATAACCCTCAGGGTAGCTCGAACAAAACTTTCTCTTTCCTTCTTAGAGTGACAAATCATTAATTTTTACATTGACACTTCCACACTTCACTTCCTTTACCTCTTTGCTTGCTACTCTGCTCTGTGAAGTCTTACTGCTGGTCTTTTTAAGATTCCTACGCATCCTCATCCCTGATTTTTTTCCCTCAGTCTTCACTGTAATCTCAAGGATGCTGTATTTTTCGTATCTTTTCTCTTCAACTAGAATATAAATCTCTGAGGGAAGTCATTTTTCTCCAGTTTTCAGTGCACAAATACCTAGAGCAATGCCTGACATTTCAATAGGTGCCCAAGCTCTTGTTACACAAGTGACTCAGGGTTGTCATTAATACATTTGTACATAGATGTCCTATAAGAACATGTAATGTAAAAACACACAAACACGCTGCTAACTGGGAAGACTTAAAGTGGCGCCCATAAACTGCTTGACAATTGCTAAAAGGATTGTGAAATCAAAGAACTATGCATTATAAGTAACATCAGTGCTATTTATCATCAATACCTCTAGATCAGTGCTTCTCATACATTAATATGCATATGAACCACAAACCATCACACACCCCGGAGCTTGTTAGAAAGAATACAGAATGCAGATTCTGATTCTGTAGGTCTGAGGTGAGGCCTGGGCTTCTGCACTGATGAATTTCTGGGTCATGTTATAAATGCTGGTCTATGAAACAGCAAAACTTACATGATGTTAAAATCAGAAATGTCAACGGTAACTTCTTTTGCAGGAAAGGTGTTAAAACTGAGATCTAAGGACCTAAAGCAAGAATCAGTGTGCCCCAATTGTACCATTATGGATTACTGGTGTGGTAGGGGATTCTCTGAATTGAGATATCACTTAGATTGGTGTTTGTAATGCATAAATACTGGTTTAAATACAGAGAGAGGAAAAAAAGGGCAAACTGGGTCAAGGAAGCAGAGGAAAAGATGAGAAGGCTTTTTTTTGTAGGGATAAGACTTTAAAAAAAAGAAATATATATGAAGTCATACCCCTGTATACTCACATCTCTATACCTCACATCTCTATACTCTTTTTCTTTCTTCAGGTCCCCCTGTCTTTATATCCCTGCTTGCAATCTCGAATGAACCCTTTCCCCCCAGACTATAAAATCATATCATGTACACGTGTTAGTTTTTTATTGGTTATGCTTTTGCCACCATGAATATCTGCAAGTGCTTGTGTAAGGCATTTACTTTTTAAGAAAATCAAAGCGGCAGAAGTATGTGGCTTGAAACATCTACTACGAATACACTGGAAGACTGGGATTGACATATTCACACTACTATATATAAAATAGCTAATGAAGACCTGCTGTGTAGCAGAGGGAACTCTACGCAATGCTCTGTAATGGCCTATATGGGCAAAGAATCTAAAAAAAGAGTGGAGATATGTATATGCATAATGGATTCACTTTGCTGTACAGCAGAAACTAATACTGTAAATGAACTATGAAAATTGAAAGTGAAAGTCACTCACTCATGTCTGACTTTTTGCGACCCCAAGGACTATACAGTCCATGGAATTCTCTAGGCTAGAATACTGGAGTCGGTAGCCTTTCCCTTCTCCAGGGGATCTTCCCAACCCAGGATTGAACCCTGGTCTCCCACATTGCAGGGGGATTCTTTACCAGTTGAGCCACAAGGGAAGCCCTGTAAACCAACCCTACTCCAATAAAATTTTTTTAAAAAACAGCAAAACAATCCAATAATAAAAAGATCCAACAAAACACAGTCCTCTGTCCTAATCTCCCTTCTCATGAGGTTGCCCCTTTCCAAAGCACACTTTTAACCTTTAGCAATGTCTCCTGATACATAGTTCTAGACACTATCTATTCACTTTCAAGGGAAGGTGAGGTTTCAATAGTCTATATACCTCCCACCCAAACACAGCTAATGCAGCTTTTTGGTGAAGTTAGCTTTTATTGTTACCATCATGATGCGTAGTAGTAGCAGTAGTCGTCGTCCTTGCTCAGTTGTGTCCGACTCTTTGCAACTCGGAGGACTGGAGCCTGTCAGGCTCCTCTGTCCATGGAATTCTCCAGGTAAAAATACTGGAGCTACCTGGGAAGCCCTCATTATGTGTAAATATTCAAAATTAAGCATATACTATATTATGATACATACTTCACTTTTCATTTGCTTGTCATATCACCTACATCCACTCCCACAGTGTGAGAAAATTTCTTCCCAATACATTCATTCATTACATGAATCCCCCCCTTTCTCTTCCCTCTTTCCCTCCTCGTCTTGAAGATATTCCCCTACTACACCTGTAGGAGCCTACTCTACCTGTATTCCAGTCTGGGCTGGCTATCCCTCCTTAGGGCTACTGTATGGCTTCTTCCTGAGTCATCTCTCACCAGCCAGGCTTGAAGACAGGCAAGCAAAGGGAGGAAGGGCAGTAGGAAAGGATGATGAAATCAGAAGGATTAGTCTCAGTGAGATGTTAGGTAGGGCTGGAGCTGGCTGCCCTGCCTAGTCACACTGTGTTACCAAGCATGTCCAAGACAAACGTTTGGGGTGAAATTTTCTTTTTTGGTCACACCACAGAGCTTGTGGAATCTAAGTTCCCCATCTGGGATCAAACCCAGGCCCCCAGCATTGGAAGTGTACAGTCCTAACCACTGGACTGCCAGGGAATTTCCCATTTGGGTTGAATCATAAGGCCTCATTTTATCGATGTTTCCAGTACGACAGAGGATATGGAAATTGCATCCTCTTCTTTAACGACTATGAACATTATTTTTTACTTATTTTGAGAGCTTTTGTACTTCCATAGGTGAGATGTGTGCATTTTAGAAACTTTTTATGCACCGGTTATACAAACTATATAAGGAGTATTTTTGAAATGCATAGATGGTTATTGATTTTAAGATCTTAAAAGGCACCAATATTCACAAAATTGGGAGAGGACCTTACAAGTGTTCATGTACAATAACTAGAGTATTTATAGCACAGAGATTAAGTTTTCTATCTCTGGCTGTAGTCTGGGTTTAAAACACAGCTTGAGCTACACAACTTGGGCAAATCAATTAACTTCTCTAAGTCTTAAGTCTATTCTGTAAATTGGGGATGATGATGATAATACTTGTTGTGTAGGATTGGAACAAAAAGTTAATGCATGTAAAGTACTCAGCACAAAACTTGACACATAGGAAAGAACAATTAGTATTACATACTTTCATGCTAAAATACAGAGCAGCTAGTCAAAATGTGAAAACATGTAGGATGACTGTACTGTTTTTCTGAGATCTGGATAAAGACTCACTGAATTAATTTACTAATGCATTCATTTATAAAATAAACATTAAGACTTCCTATGTTCAAATATTGCAGACAGTGTTACAAATATATAAATGGTTTTTTAAATAAAAGGGCCTATGCAGCATTTCAAAAGCCAAATTTGCACGGATAGATGAAAGGATAAAGAAATGTAGTAGATACAATGCAATATTATTCAGCCTTAAAAAGAAGGAAATCCTGGTATATGCCACAACACTGATGAACCTTGGAGATGTTATGCTAAGTGTTTAATAAGTCAGTCCCCAAAGGACAGATACTATATGATTCCACTCCTATGATGTACCTAAAGTTGTCAGAATCATAAAAACAGAAAGTAGATGGATGGGTGCCAAGGGCTAGGGGGAAGGGAATTAGTGTTTAATAGGAACAGAATTTCAGTTTTGCAAGATGAAGTTCTAGAGATCTGTTATACAACAATGCCAATGTACCTAACACTACTGAACTGTATACTTAAAAATGGCTACAATGGTGAATTCAATGTTACATGCTTCCTTTTTTACTACAATTAAAAACAGAACTTTTTAAAGCCCTGCAATTAGCAAAAGAAATGCTGAGTCTGTGATGGCTAGGTGGAGAAGCTCAGATCCAAGGAGGTAAAATGACTCAGCATGAAGGAAGACAGCAACAGCCCAGGGTGGCAGCTCAATCACTGTGCCCCGCCTGCAGCTGTAAAGGCCCTCCCTTGTGGAGCTTCCGGCTATGTCCAAGAAACAGGCATTACTTCATTTGGTCTCACGATATTCTTATGTGCTAAGTGCTACTGTTTTTGCTATTCTGTGGATGAGGAACTGGGAGTTTTGAGAGACGAAGTTGTCCAAATGCTGGAAATAGTGACTCTGCACTTGAGCACCAGTTCCTCTGTAAAACGCATTCTCTGCTACTATCCTCTTTTGGGAAGATGAGGAAATCTGGGACCGATGCCAAGTAGCTAATGCAACAGCAGAGGGTGAGGGTGGTGACAAGAGGCAGAGGGTGGCAGATCTACCTACGGTATGATACAACCTTAAAGAAGGTAGGACTTAAGACAAAGTGGGTCCGAGTCCATATGCCAAATTTAGAAAAACACATCAGCACTGAAGTCAGAATCACTGAAATCAGTGTATGAACAGAGTGAGTAGAGAGTGCAAGAGACGAAGCCATGACTGAATTATTGCAATCTCTGTGGCAATACATGTCAATATGCAACTTTTGAAAGAGTTGCTTCATACAATAGATAACCAATGAGAACCTACTGTACAGCACAGGAAACTACTCAATGCTCTGTGGTGACCTAAATGGGAGGAAATTTAAAAGAGAGGGGCTATACATATATATATAGCTGATTCACTTTCCTGTACAGCAGAAACTATCACACCACTGTAAAGCAACTATACTCCAATAAAAATTAATTAAAAAGTAAGTCGCTTTAACTTGTCTCCTCTGTTCTTTTATATTACTCTGATACACCACGGGTATCATGTGATATATTATTTACCCAAACATTTTTACATAGAGTCATTTATGGTAATCAGGTTGTGAATAAAGTTCTTAATAGCTTTTGTACTTTGACCCTATCTTAATGATCATTACTTTTTTGCTATTTTTATATGTGGTAAAAATGCATGTAACATAAAATTTACCATCTTAATAATTTTAAAATGTTTAGTTCAGTGTTATTAAGCATATTCAGTTTTGCAACTATCACCAACACCCATTTCCAGAACTCTTCATCACTGCAACATGTAATCCTGTGCCTTCATTTAATAGGGACTCCCTCTTCCCTCCTCCCTGAAACCCGACAAACACCATTGTATTAAACTTTCTGTCTCTAGGTACCTCATACAGGTGGAGTTCTACAATATTTGAATATTAAGTTTTTAATACTTTTCAACAAACCTTAAGGCCATTCTTCGGCGTCTTCTTGGTCATCCACACTGCTGCACACCTAGAGAAAACCTCGCTGTATGGAAATTTTCTGACCTCAAGAGCCAGAAATCAGTTCTTAGAAATAAAAATTACCATTTTTCTTACAAGAGCAAAATGCGAAGGACTACCCTAGCACCCAGGCATTAGACTGAGACTTCAGAATGGAGTAGGTGGCAGGAGAAAATGAACAGAAAATAGTTTGGACAGAATTGGGGATCGATGTTTTGTGTTGAATGTTTGGCATGTGAGCTCATATGTATTAAAACATGGGAAAATTTACCCTAAAATTCAGCTGAAAATGAGTTCTGGATTCTTCATTTTCTATTCAACATTAGTGTAAACAACTGATTCGGCATTTTAAACTGGGCTGTATTGCCAGCGCAGCTGTCTATGGACACGCCTTTGCTTTGATGCAAGGTTTCTCATCCTGGGCGTTACTGACATTTGGGGCTGCATACTTGTTTTGTTGAGGGGGGTTGCTGGAGGGGCAGTTCTGTGCATGTAAGACGCTTAGTAGCATCTCTGACTTGCACCCACTAGATGTCAGTAGCACTTCCTTACCAAGTTCTGACAACTAAAACAGCCTCGACACTGCCAGATGTCTTCCAGTGGGCAAAATCATCCCAGAGAACTGTGGTTTTAGGAGGATGGAGAAGAAAAAGCACATTTCTTGCTTTGTTGAAGTAACTCAAGTGTAAGTCTCTACTTTGACCTGAACTTTGATAAAAATTAAAGTTATAAATCTGGTTATAGACTAAAACCAGCAAGCACTCTCTTTTTACACTGACTTCCAATAAAATAGTAGCTCAGATGGTAAAGAATTTGCCTGCAATGAGGGAGAGCTGGGTTCAATCCCTGGATCAGGAAGATCCCTTGTAGGAGGGAATGGCATACCCACTCGAGTATTCTTGCCTGGAGAATCCCATGGACAGGGGAGCCTGGCAGGCTAAAATGCAGGGGGTGGCAGAGTCTGACATGACTGAATGAGGTTCACTCACTCCAAAAATATCAGATTCACTTTCTTTGTGCATGCTCAGTCATGTCCGACTCTTTGTGACCCCACGGACTGTAGCCCACCAGACTCCTCTGTCCATGGGATTCTCCAGGCAAGAACACTCGAGTAGGTAGCCATTCCTTCTTAGAGGGGATCTTCCCAACCCATGGATTAAATCTGCGTTTCCTGCCTTACAGGCAGATTCTTCACCACTGTGCTACTGGGAAGCTCTCACACATTCTTAAGGAAAAAAAATACTGGGAGACTGGGGCTGCACTCAGGGCTAGCTGGTCAGGATGGTTTGCAAAAAGCAACACTCTGGGCACTTTCTACCCCGAGTTACAGGCCGACTCCTCCTATACCGATCCCATTTCTGAAAGCCTATTAATGCATTTCTCCCATTTACCAGATCCACAGCTACATATTAACAGCAGATAGATTTTAGAGGTGTCAGATACACAGCTTCCCTGGTGGCTCAGCTGGTAAAGAATCCATCTACAATGCAGGAGACCTGGGTTCGATCCCTGGGTTGGGAAGATCCCTTGAAGAAGGGAAAGGTTACCCACTCCAGTATTCTGGCCTAGAGAATTCCATGGACTGTATAGTCCATAGGGTCGAACAGAGTTGGACACGACTGAGCGACTTTCATTTTCAAATGCACAGCAGGTGCTCAAACATTTACTAGGTAAATAATGATAATCAGAACCAGATTCATAGAGACCAATCTGGAAAAAAAATTGTAACCTAAAAACCAACTCACTTCTGAAGTTTTCGGAGTATGTAAAATTGAGGGGTCTGTGATGTTAATTCTATAATCATGCTGTTTTTCAGCTTGTCTTCGGTGAACTCCTTCGTTCAGTTAGATGAGTACTAGTACCCAGTCAGGTGCCAGTCTCCACTGGCATCCCATGTTCCAGCTAAACCAAGCTGTGTAATGATGGCCAGTTGGGTAGATACAAAAGGCATGTTCAGTCTGGAAAGCGGATACAGTATTATAACTGTGTAAGAAAAGGAAAACTTTTGAACTAAAACCACGGAAAGAAAAGCTATATCCAAGTTTTGTTTTTTTTTTGATTGTGAGAATGCACAGATTTGGGGGGAGAAGATCTTTTATGGGAATTTTAAGAGAGAATGAATTTTTTTTTTACCTTTATCAAACAAACCATGGTTTAAAAAGTTCTAGTGATACACCCTAATGCTACTTACTGCACATATAGCCCTAGCATTGCCTTGCTCTTTGGCTTCCCTCTGTTGTTCCGGTTCTGTAACCCCAGTAAGTCTCAGACCCATTTAGCTCTAGACAAAGTTTACGCCTCACCTCTTCTAGGAAGCCTTCTGTGATTACACCTTATGTGCACCGTCACCCCCATTCCCTACCTCCCATCAACACCTTGTGTGTTATTCTCTACAAGAGCACTAACCACACTGCATCATGGTTATCTGCTCTACTTTGGGTCAGTGAAGGCAAATACTCAGGTATCTTTTGCATGAATGAATGTAGGTAAATCTGAGATACTGAAATTCTTACACATATAAAGATTTCTTGTATTTTCTTGTTTTACTTTTGATTACTATTACATGAATAATTTAAACCCAGCTAGAATAATTTAGACACAGCTATTTAAGTAACTAGGAAATCTTTAAATAAGTGATATCTTTCTACATTTGGCAATTTCATAGCAAAGACATCTATAAAGTTACCTAGTATGAAATAATGAGAGATGTGCCATAGATGTAGCTATTTGTTACAGGAATATTCAGCAAAGGTCTACAACCCAGGATTATGCTGCACACATACCAAGGAATATTTCGCTGTCATGAGACATCATCCTATAGAAAAACAAATAGAGAATATATTCAAAATGTAATGTTAAAATACATGCACAGAACACATGAATTCAAAACCTTAGTTTTGAAATCTAAACTTTTCATTCTCTGGTTAATAAAACTTAATATTCCTTTTTGGAGAAGGAAATGGCAACCTACTCCAGTGTTGTTGCTTGGAGAACCCCATGGACAGAGGAGCCTGGTGGGTTACAGTCCATGGGGTTGCAAAGAGTCGGACACGACTGAGTGACTAACACAACAACAAGTTCCTTTATCGTTTTCAGCATTAAGTCAAATGGATTATTTTAGCAATCCAATCCACAAAAGAGCAACACAGATCATCTCAAGTGGTGCTATTAAGAGGTAATTTCTTTTGCAAATTTTCCAAATATTCCACAATAGCCATGGACAACTTTTTAACTGACAAGGTTTTTTAAAGCTTAACTCTGGACCTTGCATTTGTATGGCTATAAAACTATACTGATTAACTACAATAAAATGAACTAAAACAATACAGGAAGCAAAGATGTCAAAGGTTAAGAAAAAAAAAAACAACCCTTATGGGGGGGGAGGGATAAATTAGGAGTTTGGGATTAGCAGATAAAAACTATTATTTATAAAATATTATACACACACACACACACCCCCATATAGCACAGGGAACTATATTCAATATCCTATAATAACTTATAATGAAACAGAATATGGTAAAGAATATGTATGTATAACTTAGCACTTTGCTGTACACCAGAATCTTACACAACACTGTAAATCATCTATACTTCAATAAAAAATGTTTCAGAAAAAAAAAACACCTCATATATTATGGAGTAATATTACCAATTCTCGTTTCTTTTTACTGTAAATGTTATTCTAAATTAACAATAATAAGAAACACTTGAATTTACAAATAGATCTGGCCTGAAGATTTCAGCTTTTTAATGTTAGACATAACTTGGTAAAAAGTTGTTTTGACCTAAGTTTCTAATAAAATATGAAGGAATAGAGTGCATTTACTCCAAATCTGAAACCTCAAATTCAAACCATATCTTACTTGAAAATGTCAAAAGTCTATTAAAGATTTTGAAAACCCACAAGAAACAAACATGTTTTAAAACATGGAATTACATGCTTTTTTAATTGGTTTTCAGCAGCGTGGGTAAATGAATGACACTGATGCTTAGGGGAGAAAAGTAGAAAGAAAAAAAAATTAACCAGTAGCTTTTTATCACCATTCTTTAATAGCTGACATCTTAAGATGTTTCTGAAATGAACAAATTAAAGGTATTGTAAATAGCAATCTGAATAGTCAACAGTAACTTTCTTATAGTCTTATCAACTGAAATAATAGAACTTTAAACGTGACTTAGCTTTCTACCTTGTCACATTAAACCATAATCTTCTGTTACCCATTCATTTCTTGAGTGCCTGCCTTTACGCGCCAGGTGTGTGATCTAAGTTTTCAAGTAGAGTTATTATTCAGGTTATGTCACTCTATTTACTTGTCAACAGTAGTTAGAGCAGGACCTTAAAGAGGTCAAAATTAAATTAATATTTCGATCCAAAATGATTGTAAAACATACCAAGGTCATGAAACAAAACATTACTGAGACAAGTTCAATGCTTAAAATACTCTTTCAAGGATAAGCGATAATATATACATGCATTTAGAGATATATACATTGGATTGTGGTCGCTACTCTTGACAAATCTTCTCTTCAGATGCACTTACAAATTCATGATAACACCACTGATATAGGACTTTCTAAAAGCTTTTAAAATCCTAGTTAGGAGATAAGTGACTTGCCACACAGTAAGACAGAAAAACAACTGATATACATTGTTAATTTTTTCAAGTAATGTTATGTACAGTTTTATTGCCAGTATATGCACAACAGTAAGCATAGAACTATAAATACACAATGTAATTAACAGTAGAAAACAAAATTGTTACAGGTAAGGGGGGGGGGTGATGTAGAGAAACTATTTTCCTGCTGCTAGAACAAAAACAAAGGAAGGTAAAAGCCTATGACAAATCATCCATTCAGTACTCTTGTCTTAAATTCTTTACATACATTTCTACATTTTTTTTTCAATTAAACAAAGAAAGTACAGATAACTCTGTTAACAATAGCAAATTGCTTCCCTAATAGCCATTTGCCTTTCCAGTCAAATTCACTTTATGTTAAGATCAAAAAAAAAGTCAAGGTAAGAAATCATTAGTATCCTGGTTCCATATGATCTAATCTGCCTTTCACCAAAAACCGGTAATTTTTTAAAGTTGGCTGCACATGAAAATAAGAGGTGTAGCAAAAGGTGATTAAAAAATTTGCTAAAAAGTAACAGAAAATCACCCTTTTAGTAGTTTTCCAAAAGACACTATATAGGCAGCAGCTCAGTTAAAAGTATTAGCCCTGAAGAGGTAGAGAATTTGAGCCCATTACATGAAGATATTAATAGCCTTGGCACCATCTTCTCTCTCATCAGGATCAATGTTTTCAAGTAAGACAATTTCATGGCAAAAGGAAACCAGGTTCCACCATATAAAGAAAAGGTGCTGGTTGACTCCCATTCGCGATCATTAGTTTGTTCGTTAAATGAGAAACAGAAGACGGTCAAGGACACACATGCACTTGCTTTCTTTTTGTCTGTTTCCATTATCAAGTTTATTCATAAGTGAATTTGATATCAATAAATAAAAAAGCATCATTCACAACCAAGATAAACAAACCAAAAAACCCTGCAATGAAACCTTCTACTTGAATAAGTAACAAGAAAAACACAGGCTGATGATTTGGTGCAGCTTTCTTAAGGGATCAGAGAGGGGACATGGTTTTAAATAAACGTGGCAAGGTCAACAACCAACAAATGATACCAGCTTTACAGAACTGGCTGGTTCTGTAAAGTTTCTTTGAGGTCTTAGTTTTAAACTACAGATCACCCCAAAGAAGTTGCAACTAACGACATGTATCACCATCACACCAACAGGGTCCAGCTGGAGTTCAAATCAGTCCTGCTTTGTTTCACATCATTTCAGTATTTCTAGCATAGGACATGATACGGAACAAAACTTAAAGTAGCAATAAAAATACTATTCTGCATTTGAATAAAGGCCAAAAAAAAATGTTTTAGACTGTTAAACTTTAAAGCTTTAAGCATTCCTGTTTAACCAGCATTAAAAAAAAAAAATTATACAATTGTAACACTGGCAAAGGTTAATGGGAAGACAAAGAAGTACAAACGTGTGAAATGATGAGTTAGATTAAAAATTACTTTGTATTGATCAACTGATGTTAATACTGCTTCTTCTTGAATTTGGAACAACTATTGTAAAAGTTACATGCAGACTGAGGATAGTCCTCTGTTACGGAAAATACAAAACAAAACAAAAAACTAAAACTGGGAAACAGTGGTAAGTTTCAAAAGATGTATCTGAAAATTTCCTTTCATTGATGAGGGTGGTCTGTCTGTCCTTTCTTTGAGAGACCTGGTTCACTTCTGTCAGCTTCACTAACTTTGTCCGGAAACGTCAGTAGTGGGGTCAACTCCTCCAGAACCTGTCTGTGCACGTTTGATGTACAGATTCAGTAGCTTCATCTGCAGATTCAAGCCAAACACATGTCATTTGAGCAAGCTGCTCTAAATTATCCTGAGATGCTCATTAAAAAAAATTATACACATATGCAAGCTTCAAAAGGTATTTTAGACTGAGGAGTTATTATAATGCACTAGTTATTGTTGATAATTAAGAATTAAAAAAAAATTTAAGTCTTAGTTTTGTTCATGACTGAGTATTCTAGCATGCCTTTTCAAAAACTGTTAAAGTGATTAACATATAACACTTAAAGAAGTCATCATTAGGACAAAAATGGTAAACATTTGCGCATTATGTGCTATACAATATGCTGCCTTACATTCTATCTTTTTATCTTCACAACATTTTAGAGATGAGGAAATTGAGATTCAGGATGTACCATCCCTGCCGAAGGTCAAAAGGGTAGAGAGCAGTGGGCCAGGAGACGAAATTAGGCTCTTGGGTTCCAGCACCGAAGATCGCAGACAACTATGTCATTACTCTCCTAAGAGGTATGTTTTTGATTTCTCTGTCATTTTGCAGTCTGTACTGTATGAGATCATATTTTTATAGTTTGGAATCAAAGCACATACAATTCTGTTTTTTACTTTTTGTTTTTTTAACCAAATGTCATTCTCAAATATTTTTCCCACCTTCTTATTGTCTTCACATGCAACATTACTACTGGCTGCCTAGTATGCTGATAAAGTGATGAATTTTAATTCTTCTACAGATAACTTTGGCTTATCAGGACCTAACTTTTCACAAAACTCAGAAAACTTTTTCCTCTGAAAACCACGCAGTTGTTCAAAATTTTCTTTTCTTAACATTTATGCTTTGATCCAATGGTTTAACCCAGCATCCATGGCATTCAGTGGCTCACTGAACCCTCTGAAACTAGGTGTAAAATTTTCTGGATAAGTTTATTTTTCTTGAGATGCGATTATACCCAAAGCTCAAAGTGGTCTGTAATATAGAAAAGGTTAGGAATCACTGCTTTAATCTATCTATAACTTGTATAGGTTTTAATGTAAGGTATACATTTGAGTTCTTTTTCCTTTGTATGTATTTCTTATTCCCTTTTGCTACTTAGAAAATAATTTTGATTATAGTAATTACAATTGTTAGGATTTGTGGAAACTTTTTAAATGAAGGTGAGTGTCCTGCTAACTGGTTCATAAACCATAATTCAACAATCATAGTTTATCCTCACCCTTTAGAACAGATTTAAGGTTTTGATGATACCAAAGAAATGAAGAAAACAAGACCGATGTTTTTTACATCTTAAGGACTAATTGTAAAATTTATTTTAACATGTCAAATAAAAATTAAACATTTATGGTGACCATAGTAAGAGCAGAAAGAGAATGAGAACAAATATTTGATTATTGTAATTCATAGGGGAGAATTTAAAAAATGTTCTAGTGTTCCATAATTTGGTACATATAAATCCATGAATATACAACCACACTTTATTCTGTTTTTCTCTTTTTTCGGCTGCACTATGTGGCGTGTGCCATCTGCGGCCCCCAACCAGGGGGAGAACCTTGTCCCCCTACAGTGGAAGCACAGACCCTTAACCACAGGACATCCAGGGAATTTCCAACTGCTACTTATTCTTTTCCCCTTTTTCTATTTATTTTTAAACAGTCATAGGGGTAAGAACTGAGTGTAAGAGTGGGAAGAGTGAGCTGGTGATCAGGAACAACCAGAAGCAGCAGACATTTTTTTCACAGCAATCTACCAACTATCCTACAAACCGCTGACTTCACTTGAGTGACAGACGGGAAAGTACAGATAGCTAAACTGCCAAGGGTAAGAGGACTTAGGCTGGATGCTTAAAGCCTAATTAAAAGTCAAGTAACAAATTACCCTTCAACACACATGAAGAAGTACATTTTGAAGAGCGCCCCATGGCCACCATCTTTAGGAGAGAGCAGCCCTACTTACTTTACTGCCAGTGAGCTGACTGAGATGTGGTTTTAGTTCATCACCAATTACTGCATGAACAGCCACCAGGCAGAAGACACAAGCTTTCCGAACACTGCTTTCCGAATTATCATAACCCTGGGAAGAAATCCTTGTTAGTACTCCTGCAGGATCTGAGAAAAGCACCATGGCACAGAAACAGAACTACAACTCAGAGAGAAGATGTTAAGCGTGCTGACGAGAGAGTTTTACTGACTGGGTGAAGTTAACTTTTCACCTTTTCAGGCAGAGACGTCCCTTTCCCTCCTCCCTTTCCCCTTGAGCACTCCCACTCCACTGTCAGCCTTTTTTATCAGGGTCTTTCTTATTTAGCCTGGTGAGCTACAATCTCTGGCTCTGAGGCCACCCTAGTGCCTGCAAAAGTCTCTGAATTAACCTTTCTAAAGCCTTCAGCTTTAGGGTATTTAGCAGCTCCTCACTAATGAATAAAACCTAACCTCTCTGGCCTAGCAGTCAGGGTACTCCTCTAATCCAGGCTGAATTAAATTAACATCTGGCCCATCCCTACCATTACTCTAAGTTATTTATCCAACAAACATTTATTCATGTCCACTACTGTATGTGTGACACACACCAATTATGTATATTCTGTTCTTAGCACCAAAGCACAGATAAAGAAGGAAGACATTTGGATCTTATCTTCAAGGACCTCACAACTTAGTAGCTGCAGCTTAGAACAGAGTCACAAAGCTAATACTATAGATGCACAAAGAAACGAATGATGGCATCTTACACACACACTATTTAATACTAGTCATTAAAATTATACTATAGCACAGTATTTATTAGAATGGAATAGTAAAAGGTTCCATTCTATGGAAAAGGTTCATAGTCTTTGATTAACTTAAGCAAAGCATGTCACAAAATAAGATCCCGTTTTTGTTAAAGAGTTTTTATATGTATGGGTTTGTATGCATAGACAAAACCACATTAAATGCTCCGTTACCACACTAAACAGTTAAGTTTTATGTTATGTGTATACTACCCCCCAACCCCTACACACACACACACACACAGAGCTAGCTATCGGAAGTCTTTTGCTCTGAACACCCCAAGACAGCAGGAAGCTTGGTCATGACACTGGCCAAGTACCTAAAATAACTGAATCCCCAGTGTATCAACACAGCTTCTTTCTCCAAGTTTTACTGCTTACCTGTATTAGGCCTGGCATGATCTCTGGCAAAAGCAGGTTAAGCGTTTCCTTGGACACTCTCTCGATTACTTTTGTTTGCATTTTGATGGCAGCCAGGTTGATGGGGTAGTCTGCAGTCTGGATGATGGGACACAGCACTTTGATGCACTGCTCCGGGCTGATGGAAGTGGCCAACACTGATGCGGCCTCCTCAGCAGATCTCACCACCTAGGACAGAGGGCAATACTGAGCAGGGAAGTGATTCTGTAAAATGTGTGCTGTGTCCTGGGTGTGCACATTTCATGAAATACATAATACAACGTGGGATCTGGAGTTTTCTTTGAAAACATGAAAGTAACTAAACGGATACATGGGGCTTTATTATATCATTCTTCCTTCTTCTGTGTTCTCTCTCTTTTTAAAAAATAAACAGCATGTATTTATTGGGTTACATTTTTGTTCAGTGCTGTAATATAGAAGGTTTGGCGATACCAAAAAGCAATTTCTGTGCCTGCAATCAAAAGGTTTCTATATATAAAAATATATGAATTTTGGGAGTTTGGGGACTATGTCTTTATTTTTCTGTACTCTCTTAATGCTGGCTTGGTTTAACGATTAAAGCAGTTTGAACACGATATTGTGGTCGAGTTCTGCAGGGGAGCGGAGGCTCTGTCCACCTAGACTACCCTGTCACTGGAGTCCTCAGATCAGCCATGCTGAGACCCTGCTCACTGTTAGGACCCTCAACTCCAGGATGGCTTGTGCCCCTTTTATCACATTATTACAGAATAAAATAAAAGTCATTTCATTAATATGTTATCAAATTAACAGTTTATTTCCCCTACTGTTCATAATGATTTTCTTTCCTTCTATACTGGACTTGGGCAGGTAAGATGCTGGTTTTGCAAGAAGAAAAAGTTATCTCTATTTTTATTGGACTCTGTAATCTCTAAAGATACTCTTGAAAAGATATAAAGATTACTGCTTCTGTGGCTATTTTTGGTATTGTCTCACTTATGCTCTCAACCTGAGAGGTTTAGAAAGGAAAAATGGAAAATACACTGGAAATCAGAAGCTGCTGTTGTTTAGCTGCTACATTGTGTCTCACTCTTGCGGCTCCATAGACTGTAGCCCACCAGGCTCTTCTGTCCATGGGATTTCCCAGGCAAGAATACTGGAATGGGTTGCCATTTCCTACTCCAGGGGATCTTCCCAACCCAAGGATCAAACCCATGTTTCCTGCATTGGCAGGCAGGTTCTTTACCACTGAGTCACCAGGGAAGCCCCTGGGAAGTCAGTAGACCAAGGGCTAATTTTGGCTGTAATAGCTTAAGGATATCAATTTTATCTTTTGTAAAAATTGGTATGCTGCCGGCCTTATTTGGCTCAGAAGGTGGATAACTAAACTACAAATATTACATAGTTTTGTTTTTTTTTTTTTTTTTTAAGGCTTCAGTAAGATGCCACAGATGTACCACTCAAACACCAGCTGGATTTTTTAAAACTGGATTAAAAATCCAGGTAGATTTAAAAGTTATGGCACATAATACCACAAGATTCAGTCATAGCTTCTGAAAGGTGAATAACTCAGATGGTTTTGATTTCTTCATAGCATCATCAAGATTTTCTTATTGTCATGTATGTGAAATGTGTTGTTTCAGCGTGGTTTTAGCTGCATTTCCCTAAAGATGAATGAGGCTGAGAATCTTTTCATGTGCTTATTGGCAACTTGTATATCTTCTTTTAAAGAAGTGTCAACTGGTCCTCTGCTCACTTAAAATTGAGTTATTTATCTTTTGATTGTTGAGGTATGAGAGTTCTTCATATATTATGGCTGTTATCAGACATGATCTACAAAAACGTTCTCCTATGTTGTGGGCTGTCTTTTTACTTTCTTGAGAGTGTCTTTTAAAGCACAAAGGTTTTTAATTTTGATAAAAGTTCAATTTACACCTTTTCCCTTGTTATCTCTGCTTTTGGCATTATATCTAAGAAACTACTGCCTAATCCAAGGTAACAAAGTTTGATACCTATGCTTTCTTCTGAGAGTTTTACAGTTTTGGTTCTTGTACTAAGCTTTAACCCATTCTGTCTCATTGCTGTTTTAACTTTCTTTTTTTTTTGACTTGGCTTTTGCTTATGTCTTAGAGACACCTAATGCTCTCTCTTAGAACTGCAGTCCCTATTTGAAACTGGCTTTTCTAATTATTTCTAAGATTTTAATAAAAGTCCTTATGATTGTCTCATCAATGCCATTGGTTATGGTGGGGATATCCGAACAATGAAGTAATGAGACAGATTTACAGGACTTTTTCAGGAAAGCTGTCCTCAGTGTTTTATTGAGTAAACTCTTTTAACAGATACTTAGCTCCTAAAGGCAATTTACCACTTTAAAATAACAATAATTATTTCCACTAGTTATTAAAAAAAGAAATCCTATTGGTAAATGGAAAGTGAAGTTACGACTGGTAAACTCTAAGTGGAAATCTAAAAGTGAATGAAAGGAGAAAATAAAATCAGATAAATTATATCCTGGAGTTAGCCTATTTGGGATAAAATGCCATGATATCAACATTACTAATTTAACAGAAAAGAACATATTTTTCTCTTTCAATTAGATACTACCTTGAACATGAAGCAGTCATAAAGAAAATGCTTGCCAAGGGCACTTTCCAAACACATTTATGTTTCATACAATAATATCAAAAGTACTGAGAACAAAATAATACTTTAACTGTTAGATAACTCACCTCCTTATGAGGGTCTTTATGTGCTTCCAGTGTTTTCATGACAGTCAATTCTGCATAGTTTTTAAATCTTGCTGGTTGATGCCTTAGGATTTCTCTTAAAACCTTCAAAGCCAAAGCCCTGATTGTAGGCTAAAAAGAAACATTTTAATGTTGTAATGCAAGAAAAGTTATGACCAACCTAGACAGCATATTAAAAAGCAGAGACATTACTTTGCCAACAAAGGTCTGTCTAGTCAAAGCTATGGTTTTTCCAGTGGTCATGAATGGATGTGAGAGTTGGAGTATAAAGAAAGCTGAGCGCCAAAGAATTGATACTTTTGAACTGTGGTGCTGGAGAATGCTCTTGAGAGTCCCTTGGACTGCAAGGAGATCCAACCAGCCCATCCTAAAGGAAATCAGTCCTGAATACTCATTGGAAGGACTGATGCTGAAGCTGAAGCTCCAATACTTTGGCTAGCTGATGTGAAGAACTGACTCATTGGAAAAGACCCTGATGCTGGGAAAGACTGAAGGCAGGAGGAGAAGGGAACGACAGAGGATGAGATGGTTGCATGGCATCACCGACTCAATGGACATGAGTTTGAGTGGACTCTGGCAGTTGGTGATGGACAGGGAGGCCTGGCGTGCCGCAGTCCATGGGGTCGCAAAGAGTCACACATGACTCAGTGACTGAACTGAATGCAAGGGTCTTAATATAGGTTGAGGGAACGGTAGAGAACTGCATAAAATATGTGGTATATTACATAATCAAGCTTTCACATCTCCAGCTGAAAACTACACTTCTCAAAGATACGAAGAACCACTAGCTCTATTAAAAAAAAATTTTTACTTCTGAACAATTGATTCAAATAGGCAAAAAAAGTTGCACATTTGAATAAAAATTTATGTCAGCAACGTTTTTCCTGTGGCTAATTGCTCAAAATCATTGATCTACTTGGTTGAGAAGAAAAAGTATTTTATGGTAAAAATTTCATGCACAATGAAGCAGCAGCAAAGACTCATTTCCCCAAATGCCAAATATGTGTAGTGTTTGATTAATAGGCAATGACAGGCAACCCAAGACACAAAAACAGGCTATTGTTTATATGTTCTGCTACTTACCTCTTTATCCCCAAGGGTTTCAAGCAATAAAAGTAATATCGTTTTGAAGTGTTCATCCCAAACACTGAAAGATTCTTCTTGTGTCAGTTTCATGAGTTCATACAGGGCGATTTTTCTTTCTTCTACGCGTTCATTATGGTTAGACAACTCTTTCAACAACTCTGCAACCAGGTCAGAATGGTCTAGGGAAAGATCTGTCATATGGACATGATGTTAATTCTGTGACTTTAGAGGGCAACTTTCACAAGGATGGGGATGATAACTTTATAACATCATGAGACACAGACAGAAAGTTGGTTATAAAAAAAGCAAAGAACAATGACTAAGATTGTTTTCCATTTGTCATCCCCAGAACCTCAATGCTAGCTTAAAACTGTTTATGATAAAAATTCATGAGAGAGAGAACTGTATAATGAACCCCCAATCATATTATGAACCCCTATCACCCAGACTTGAAGACTAAGATTTTACCATTCTTACATCATCTTTGCCCCCACCCCCACTTATTTTTCTCAAGTATTTCTAGCAAATCCCAAATGTATCATTTCATCCTTACTCACTTCAGCATGCATTTCTATGTTGTCATGCCAAGAGGCTCACAGGGTTTGGGTACTCCATTTTTAGCGATACCAATAGTGATCACTGGATTTAACCAGTAACAACTTGATCCCACCATTGTAAAGTTCTCTGTCTGTCAATCTCTGAATTAAAGATTTCACTTACTGAAGGGGTTGAATTAATTATTTTATTAGGAGTTAAAAATGTGTTGTAATTTTTCTGAGCGTGAGTTTGTCAGCTAGTGCTATTCTGATTACCCTGAAAAGGAGTTTAATATTTCCCTTTAAATTTCAGAGTCAAAAGTTTGGGCCCAGTGGTTACCAAAGAGTTTTCATTTGTTTCTGCTTTCTTTTTTAAAAGTGTAATTATGAACTCATTAATTTTCTGAATTTTAAGGACATGCTGGTTATTTTTCAACAGTCACCAGATAATGCTTTGAGTCATCTTTGTAGGAAAGACAATTCAATCCAAAAGTTCACTTCAGAACACTACAAAACACTAGAGTTCTTCCTAAATTCTTTTGATGATAAAATACATGATAAATTCAGGTTTTCAGGGACTTGGGCAGGCATCTGTGTGAGCAGAGCTTGTGCCGTAGATTCCGTTCCCTTCTAACCCCGTCTCTGGAATAAAATAACCACAGACCATGGTGCCTGAGCCTAGAAGGTCCACCTGGGTCACTGCCTCTCCAGGAAAGACGGCTGACACTGTGGAGCCATATGCTCTGTGGCTCTGCTCGGCACGAGCATTCTGGTCTTCTGGAGAGGGTCAGAGCCAACAAAAGGAAAGGTTCAAGAGGAAACTGCACGTTTTCCTAAAGTGACCTGGAGGTTGTAGTCTGCCAGATGGCTCACTACTGGTCCGTAAAAATAGACACTACTGTGCACATCCTGCTGGCTGGTTAGCCACGGACCTAGAGATACCAATGACCTGACATCACAGATCTCAGGAAATCTACAACTACGGAAAGAAAAGCTCTATTTCACTTAAGAGGATTCAGAAATCTGAAGAAAGAAAACCAAGCTGAACTACCAGAACAGATGAATTTTTTTCCCCCTTTTGGTTGCACCCCATAGCATGGAGATCTTAGCTCCTCAAACCAGGCGTTGAACCCTTGGCCCCACTCAGCATTGGAAGCGCCGAGTCTTAATCACTGAACCTCCACACAAGTTCCCAAATGACTTCTATTGGAATAAAACTAACAATGATAGGGAAGGGAAACTGAATCAAATAAAACGACAACACTTACCAACTATAAAAAAGGAAATGTGTTAGGACAACTTTCGTGGAACTATAGTAAGAGCACTAAGAACCTCTGATCCCCAAACACTCATATATGACAGCACAAAATGTGACTACTGAAATTATAACTTGAGGTAATCTGGAAAGAATGAGCACTGAGGAGAACCAAATTAGGATTTTGGAAAATTAAGAAGAATTTTTAAGGAATGCAAAGCAAAATCATGAAAAAATGAAATTTCAGTTCAAAGATCTTAATTTGGAGAATAAAAATAAACTTATAATAAATTCATCTGTTATAGACCAACATTAGAACAATGTTGCTGGTTTAAAAAGAACTACTGCAGCAGGATAAATACATCTCTACAAACTCCTCAAGAATCACTCCTGAGAACTTACATTATCAGACTTTCAAAGATGTTAGAAAATCATTCTGATTAAGAGTGTATTTTATTTCAGCTGAATAAAGGGAAATCTCAAGAAAACGCTTTGTTTCAAAGGAACTCAGTTCTCTTCTTCATGAATATAGGCTTTGTAATTACTCTAGAAGATAATTAGAAATGATTTGTCACATATAATGGTCTGGACAGATGACTGACAGGAAAATAATTTCTGCCAAAGAAAGGACAAATTATTTATTGATAAAGTATAGCCAACTGTATTTCCTCTTCTAACACAGAAAGGCATTGTGGTTCTGTGAAAAGAACAGAGGCTCATGAGTCTCAGCAAGCCTCTCTCTCTCAGCCTTTGTGGGACAGGAGCACACTCTTAATTACTGTGGAGGCTGGGTTTTCTTATCAGTAGAACTGGAAAACGGCACCCACCTCCTAGGGTCAGAATGAGAATCTAGGTCTAAAACATGAGTTTCTCTTGAATAACAGTATTATCCTCACCAGAGATAGTATATATTCTGGAATATTACAGTCCCTGGTGAACTTGACGAAGGTCATAATTAGAACTGGCTATGAGTGAGTTTGACTTGTTATTTTGATAAATCTATCACTAATGTATGTATCTGTCTGTGACATGTACAGAAACATCTGAGTAAGAGAGATACTTAATAAGAGTATCTCAGAGTTTTAAAACAAATTTTCTTTCATAGAAACTCCCACTTGAAGAAAATAGTTATTTCCTAACAAAGGTCCATCTAGTCAAGGCTGTGGTTTTTCCAGTGGTCATGTATGGATGCAAGAGTTGGACTGTAAAGAAAGCTGAGCGCAGAAGAACTGATGCTTTTGAACTGTGGTGTTGGAGAAGACTCTTGAGAGTCCCTTGGGCTGCAAGGAGATCCAACCAGTCCATCCTAAAGGAGATCAGTCCTGGGTGTTCTTTGGAAGGACTGATGTTGAAGCTGAAACTCCAATACTTTGGTCACCTCATGTGAAGAACTGACTCACTGGAAAGAGCCTGATGCTGGGAAAGACTGAGGGCAGGAGAAGGAGGGGACGACAGAGAATGAGATGGTTAGATGGCATCACCAACTCAATGGACATGGGTCTGGGTGGACTCCAGGAGTTGGTGATGGACAGGGAGGCCTGGCGTGCTGCGGTTCATGGGGTCGCAGAGAGTTGGATACGACTGAGCGACTGAACTGAACTGAACAAAAGTTTTAGATTGTAAAACAAAAAGAAGAGGGGAAATTTTACCTGGGGCCAGGGTATAAAAGAAAAGTCAAAACAGCAAAAATGAGGTCAATATATTAAACAGGATAGTGTCAGCAACATTCACAATAATGTCAAACAAAGTCTTCACCTCAGATTTTAAAAAGAAAACAGACAATAAATGAAAATAACTGCTGCACAAAGCCTGGAGAAACTACTATTTTGGTTTAGTAGGAGGCTTATCCATCTTTGAAGAGTGTTTATTCAACATAAAAGGTCCGGCTTATGTTTCAGAAGTCAATCAAGTATTACACTGTGAAGAAATAATGTTCTCAAGTTCAGAACTATTCAACCCAGTTTAGGTTTCAGCTAATTTCCAAAGATATTTTCCTTTAACAAATAGGAAACAGATGATCTTTAGTAAAGGAGAAGAAAATTAGAGTAGGGGGTGATCTTGCTACGCTGTCACAATTTTGGCTTTGTGATGTGATATTTGTGATATATCAAGTCTCTTTTAACATGAGAAGTTGGTAAAAACACAATTCCTCAATCTCATAAAATGAAGATATTTTTTCACTCATCAAAATTACGGGCCTGGAGACACATTCATGGTCAGAGTAAAGAGGGTTTCCACATGTGAGAAGGGGAAAGGCAGGCGTTTCAGAGTTCAGCCAGAACAGGAAGCGTGTCCCCATGTAGTGGCAACCAGGTGTGATCTGTCAAGAGCCCAAGCAGAAGAGCAGTGGGTGTCAGTGTCCACGTGGAAGGGGGAGCCCAGCAGGGTGAGGCATGCGTGTGTGCAAGTGAGGAAGTGGTGGTCGGGATGGAGAACAGGTTGCACACAGGAGGGCTGATCAAATAAGTAAATGTACTAAAGATAATGGAAGTCAGGCTTCTCACAGGAGTTATCAGCATGTAAAGAGAGAAACTAAAATTAATCTCATGGTGCTAGACTGCAATTGGAGTTATTGGTACAAACATACAGCTTTTGACAGATACAGAAATAGATATATATCAATGCATACATACTCCTTAGCTCTAGTCACTTAGAGGAAGTATATAACAAGTGCCCAAACTTTAGTCTTAAAAGATCAGTTCCTATTAAAGGAAACCAAGGACTGATCCTTGGACAAATGGCTAGTTCCAGGACTGAAGTAAGGACAGTGTAAGATTATGCTGTGTCAGAATGTAAGGATGGGGACATGTTAAAAGGACACAAAGCCAGCTTAAATGGGATCCTGGTGGTCAAGTCAAGGACAACTTGAGCATCAAAATAAATAATGATAATTAAACATTATAACCCATTGAATACAATAGGAAATTATGTGTCTATACGTAAATTATATGTCTATACTTTTAAGAAGGTCATGTTGCATTTAGTCTTCACGTCTCCTTCAGTGTTGAGTCCTTTCTTGGCTTTCATGACCGTGGCACTTTTAAAAACTAAAGGCCAGTTATTTTGTAGCATTTCCCTCAATTAAGGTTTGTTTGATGTTTTCTTATGATCAGATTTAGATTATGTGCTCTTGGCATCAGTATCACAGAGGTGACAGTGCATCTGTTGACTAACACATGATTTCACTTTGCCCAAGGTTGGTGATATAACCTTGATTACTTAATTATGGTGCTGCTCCTAGGCTTCTCCACTGTGAAGTTACTCATTTTGTAATTAGTAGGGTTTTTTTTTTTTTTGGAGAGGTATTTTAAAACTGTAAATATCCTGTTTCTGATTTGTTGTTGTTGTTCATTCGTTCAGTGGTATCCAACTTTTTGCAACCCCATGGACTGAACACGCCAGGCTTCCCTGTTCTTTACCATCTCCCAGAGTTTGCTCAAACTCATGTCCATTGAGTCGATGCTGCCATCCAACCATTTCATCCTCTGCTATTCCCTTCTCCCGCCCTCAATCTTTCCCAGCATCAGGATCTTTTTTAGTGAGTTGGCTCTTCACAGCAGGTGGCCAAAATACTGGAGCTTCAGCTTTAGCATCAGTCCTTCCAATGAATATTCAGGGTTGATTTTCTTTAGGGTTGATGGGGTTTGATCCTTCTCAAGGAGGAACTGTATTCACAACTTTTAAACTTTTGCCTGTTTTGAAATAATACTTAAAAAAAAAAGCAACCCTACACATAGACACACACATAGATGGGCGATGAAGCAGCTGTGACTGCTGTGCATAAATAATATAAAAACAATTAAGTTGTTAAAGCTAGGTCTCAATCACCAGGCTGCTGGTATGACTCAGGGATCCAAGGGCACTTTGCTGCTATGTCCAGTTTATTCACACACTCCTGTTATGCTGCTATTGTGACTAAACCTCAACAGCATAGTCAACTACATATGATAGATTAAAACACACCGAAGTGCATAATGGTCACAATTTTATAGATTCTTATGTAATTTAGGGAATTTGGTATATTGTCATAATTTTGCCTTTGTGATATTTGTGATATATTCAGTCACTTAATATGACATGTTGGTAAAAACATGATTCATCGACTGCATTAGTAAAGAAATACAGAAGTGAAGAGATCTTTCTACTCTTCAAAATCAGAAAAATTAAAAAACAAAATTGAGAGCTAATTTTTCAGTCTTCCTAACAATTAAAGAAAGGCTCATTAGGATAACCTATTTTATACCTATCACAATGATAAAACATAAAAACACTTAAACATTCTGGGTTGCTAAGGAAATCAGTACTACTTAAACTGGCCATGTGTTTTGAGTTGGTAACTGGTAGTAACTCTGAAAACTTAAGACTTACATATCCATTAATTGAGCAATTCTATTTCTAGAATGCTCTTAAAATTATCTGTGTATGTGCACAAAAGTTTATGCAAAAATAAGTTCACTGACAGCAACACTGAGGGAATAAAGGAATATCAGAAACTATGAATACCTAATCATGAAATCATGAGGCAGTGTTGAGGGGGAGACTTTCAAGTTTATCTACATTTAGTTACATATTACTAAAGATTACTTAAGCCTTTAGTTCAATAAAGAAGTAATGAATCACGTAATTTACAGAGGAAATATGCAATTCCTTATTATTAAAAACAAAGAAAATAAAAAAATACTATTTGCACTGTTTTACACTTTCTAATCAGTTTCTATACATCTTATCCAAACCTTACAGCATACTAAGGTCAGAAGGGCAGGTAAGATGGATCTCAGACCGTGACAAGTGAAGTGCAGGAAGGCCAACCAACCTCCCAGGTGAGGCAGCTTATTTCCTATATATTAAGAGCTTAGACCCAGACTTCCCTGGTGGCTCAGATGGTAAAGAATCTGCCTGCAATGCAGGAGACCTGGGTTCAATCCCTGGGTTGGGAAGATCCCCTGGAGAAAGAAATGGGAACGCACTCTAGTATTCTTGCTTGGAGAGTTCCATGGAAAAAGGAGCCTGGTGGGCTATATATATAGTCCACGGGGTAGCAGAGTCTGACATGACTGAGCGACTAACACACACACACACACACACACACACACAGAGCTTAGACCTAAGCCAACTCCAAATCTTAATTGTACCTTTTCCCATATTCAATCCTTGATTAAAGAGTTTATAACTTCACACTAAAGAATGGGTATCCCTTTAAAGGGTTTTGTCACTCCGTATAAAAATTAATAACTAAATGAAAATGTAACTGGTTTCAGTTGTTCCCGGGAAAACTAAAGTTTTCTTGATTTCAAAGATGCTCTTAGGAGGATTAACCTTTTATTATGAAGAAGAAAACTACTGAACCAATAGAAATGAGCTCCTAGAAGATGGCAGAGAACATTCCCACCCTCAAAGATCCTTCCTTTTTAGGGAATTACACAAAAAGAACGCATATATTTCTTTTGCATCATTGATTAGCAGTCCTCCGAACACAGATGGGACATACCATCAGGAAACTGGTCAGCATCATCATCAAACATGGCTTCCTTGAGGGCAGACTTGTTGAAGGGACTGATGCTATCTGAATAGTTATATGGATTATAGTCTCGAGAGCGTGGAGAGGAGTGAGCAGGCATTGAATGGAGCAGTGAAGCCTTATTATCAAGGGCTGTTTGGCTTGAGTCAGTAGCATCACCTCCTGCTCTTGGATCAGACATCCCAGGGCCGCCACACATCTATTAATGGGAAGAGGAATGAACAGCAAATTAAATCATTTCAAATGTCTGTTTGAAAGTCTAAAAAGGTATTTCCCTACTGCTTGAAAGGCTATTTTGAAAAGATAACAAAAACCAGCTGAAAAAATTAAGTCACAGAAATCCACATGATGATGAGCTAAAACTTACATTCAGAAAGTCAAAGTCTACTAGAAAAGATGTAAAGAAACCATAGCCGTAAGGGCAAATAAGAATCATGAAAGAATGCTGTCTCTAATGATTCCTACAGTTTCCTTATTAAGGGCGGGATCAAATATATACAATGTGATTAGCAAGTTTCTCTATGCCAGTAAAAGATCAAAACAACTTTCATTAGAAACACAGAACAAAAAGCTCCCAGATTTCATTATTAAGGTTGTAAATTCTACAATGACAATATGTTAATAAAGTATAAGAAAACTGAATTTAAAAAGGCCTACTTAAGGAACAAGAGGCCACACAGGACAGCATGACTTTTGGAATGCTGCATGATGGAGTTTGGGCACATTAACATAACTTATCAAAATACCAATTACCACCATCAGTATCACCATTACCACCATACAGTGAGCAACCATGTGCTATGCCAGTGGCAAGGTGTTCTACAAATATTCTTTAAATATTTATTGTACACGTATTCCATGCCAGGCATCATTACCAGCATTGAGAATATATTAGTTAACAAATGAGAGAATGCCGTCTGTCCTCATGAAGCTGACATTCTAGTCGAGGGACAGAGACATTAGAAAATGTCATGAGTGAGTTACATATGTGGTACAGTAGGAGGTGACTCTCCTATGGCAGGCAAGGGCAGTATTAAAGGGATCTGAGTGCCAAGGCTGCAGGTGAGTCAGTGTGGTTAGAGTAAGATTCACTGGGAAGCCATTGCAGCAAAGCTCTGGAGGAAACTGGCCATGGCTATCTGGAGTAAGAATGTTTAAGGCAGAGGGGGCAGCTAAGACAAAGGCACTGAGGCAAAAAGCATGCCCTGTACATTGAAGGAACAGCGAGGAGGCAAGTGGCTAGAGCAGAAAAGAGTAGTAGGGGATGAGGTTGGAGAGGTAACAAGGGAAAAAATTCTACTGTGTAGACTGCGGCTTGTATTTGAAGACAGACTAAACAGATTTCCTGATGGACTGAGTAGGGAGGATGAGACACAGAGACAAGATGAGGACAACTGTGTGTCCAAGGTTTTTGGCTGAGCAACTAGCATTGTATCAACTGAGACAGAAAAGAACAGTTTGGGGGAAAGATCTGGAGTTCAAACAGGAAGCTAGATGTATGAATCTGGAACTCAGAAGAGGTCTGGGCTAGATGGAATCACATGATTTATTATACGCATAGTAATTTTTTAAGGTATGCAGTAACATCCCTATTTTCCTTAGGCAGACATGAGGTTTACAAATGATAATCTGACTAGTGAGTAAATGGCACACTCACTCCTGCCGGAATCCACTACTTGGCACTGCCCTTGCTACTCTAGGAGGGAAGTCTCAATCATGCAGTGATGCCTCCTTACCTCTTACTGCTACCACACTCAACTTGTGAGGCAGGGAACCTCAAATACGAGTAGTAAGCAGGGTTTTGGCATTCAGTTTTCTGGCCCATCTGCCATGTAGGCATGGGGAGAAAAACAGTAGCAGGAAAGAAGTCAGGAGGCAGAGAAGGGGGCCCTTTAGAGATCTGCTAAGGTACTGCAGTGTTCTACAACTGTGCAAACACTGAGAAACCAAAGATTCCACAGGAAATGGTGGGATAGCTTGTTCTTAGAAAAGTCTAAGATGTCAGAGAAAAGTCGAAGTAGAGTAGAAATATCAACAGCTCTTTATATAGTGGCAGAAATAACAAACTGAACAATAATATTCACAATGTTAGAAAGATGAGTCATAACATTCTTAACTAGAACCACATAAACTGATGAAAATACCACCACACTGAACAGGAATTTTCAAAAAGTCTAAACACTTTATTTTGTTGATGTTCTGGTCCTCCGCTCTTTCATAACGCACGTGCTTTCGTAACTACACTGGCTTTCGTCCTGGTTCTCAGCTGGACAAAGCCTGCTCCCATCTAAGTGTCTCTGTGCCTGCTATTTCCTTAATGGAATTCTCCTCTCCTAGATCTTGTATGGCTCTCTTTGGGTCTCAATGCAAATGTCATCTTTCCTACAGCACTAATCTCTATCCGAAACTCCACAAGGAACTTGAGGGCAGCATCTATCTATGCCTTGTAAATCTAAGACTCAGAACAGAGCCTGGAGCAAGGTAGGTACTCAGTAAATACTGAGCAATTGACTCCTGGAAGTTTATATCTGAAAGTGACAGAAAGAAAAGTTTAAAAACAAAATTAAACTCTTAATGAAAACGTGTAGAATGTAAGAATATTCAAATACTCACTGAATCGCCATCATCTTTTTTAGAATCTCTTTTCAATGGTTCATTCATATCTTCTTGACTACGGAAGCTGAAATTCTGAATTGCTTCAGTGACACCTCTAAGAGAGCTATAAATATCTTCAGAGTTCATATTTTCTGTGTCATAATCAAAAGCACTATGAAAAAGACAACAATTTTTTTTGTTTCTGTGTAGTTTTAAAATACAAATATATCTGAGGAAATGGCACAGGATGTTTATAAAGACAGAGTTAGAGAATGCGTATGTTCTAAAGCATAATTAGCCAAACAAAACCTGACAGGTACAAACGGCTGAAGAGCATGTCCCCCTGTTTGCTCACCAAGGGCAGTTTATAGTGACTCTATAAGGCACAGCCCTTGACAACTGGTTTTTCTTTTCACCTTAAGAACTTTTTTTTACATTTTTAAACAGCTGAGAAAAAAATCAAAACACATTTCATGACACATGAAAATTATATAAAACTCAAGTTATGTGTGTGCGTGTGTGCGTGCTCAGTCGTCTCCAACTCTTTGCGACTCCATGGACTGTAGCTCGCCAGGCTCCTCTGTCCATGGAATTTTCCAGGCAAGAATACTGGAGTAGATTGCCATTTCCTCCTCCAGGGGATCTTCCCGAAATTATTTTGGAACATAGCAATGCTGATTTATTTAGCTATTGTCTATGGCTATTTCACACTACAGCAGCAGAGTTGAATAGACCTGACAATGACTACCCTGCTGGCAAAGTCTAAAATATTTACCATATGACTCTTTACAGAGTTTGCTAACCCCAGTGGGTACTGCTGGAAGAGGAGATTAACACATTTTACACAAATATGTAAGACGATTGAGAATTTTTAACATAGAATATGTGTTACTGATATGAATTCTTTTTTTTGGCCACATCATGAGGCATGTAGAATCTTACTTCCCTGACCCCAGGGATGGAACCAGTGCCCCCTGCAGTGGAAAGAGAGCCCGAAGCACTTGATTGCCAGGAAGTCCCACTGAAATATGAATTCTATAATCAGATTCTAAAATTCAACTCAGTCTGGAATTTAGCCATCATAATTATCACATATGCATAGGCATGAAAAAATATGATGGTAAGTTTGCAATATGTTTTGCAATATAATGAAACATCTTATATAATTGTAATGAATATGATGAAGAATATGCTATATGGCTAATAACAAAAATCAAGCTGATAAGGACAATAATGGCTACTAAGCCATTTTTTTAAAGACCAGGAGAAGGGAAAAAAATGTTAATCCATTAATGAGTTAATTAATAACTTCTTCTGAAATATAGCTCACGTGGGATTTGCTCAAGTGTGAAAATTTCACAAGTCTCATGAAGGATCAATCTCAAGATCACATTTTTTTCCTAAGAAGTATACATATTGCCATTTTATATTTAACCCTTCCCTATGTTTTTATTTTTACATTTTTTTGTCTATAAAACTTTTTTTTTCTATTTTTAACAGGTGGTTGGCCAATATTAGATCTAAAATTTTCATTATAACTTGATCTCGTTTATATCAACTATTATAACTGAAAGACACAACTGGAAATTAATGGATTTATACAGCTTATCTGAGAAACAGTAACTATGTTATTTAATGTTTAATTACTGCTTGCTTTTTTCCAAAAGCTGTGTCCATAAGTTTTCCTGTCACTTACAAGAAAAAGAATTCCATATCCTATATATTATTATCATCTAAAGGGTTCATTTTGGATAAACCTAACATTGTTTTAATTTGCTCAGTTTCTATGTGTCCAAGACATTTTAGTTAAGTAGTAATCAACTGGATTTATATTAATGTCAGTTTTTCTAAGAATGGGAATCTGCAAATACAAACCATGATGGTAAACAATCCTTTTATTACCTTGGAGATAAAGTATTCTGCGACGTATTGGTAGGAGAAGTAAGAGGACTGGACCAGTTGGCTGGTGACCGTGGTGTTGGTCTTGTCAAAGGACTTCCCATGGAACCCTGACGGACAAGAATCAAATAAACATTAACATATGACAGGCTCTTAGGGAAGCCATACAGTCAACATGTTGAACACATGAAAGAGCCAGATTTATATTAAGAGGTCATTATTTTATGTATTTTAAAAGATTAAAAAAAATTTTTTGTCTGTGTAGTGAGATACGTGGGATCTTAACTCCCCAACCAGGATCAAACCCATGGCCCTGCACTGGAAGCACAGAATCTAAACCGATGGACCACCAGGGAAGTTCCCAGATCATTATTTTACTGTTCTCTTTTTTAAAATTTATTATTAAAATTCATTTAGCTGCGCTGGGCCTTAATTGTGGCATGCAGACTCAAGTTCCTCCATGCATGTGGGATCCCAGGTTCCCCGACCAGGGATTGAATACATGTTCCCTGCACTGCAAGGCAGATTATTAACCACTGGACCACCAAGGAAGTCCTGCTAGGTCATTATCTTAAAATATTCATGTACTTATCTCTAGTTTCTGTGGGGAAAAACTTTCTTCCCATTCAGCAATCTAGCTCTTTAAGTTTTTTGTTGTTGTTATCCTCAGCTATTCCTTCTCCTAAATATTACAACAACAATCTTTTTTCCTCAATAATTAAACAAGATTCCAAATTAACAATCTTAAATTAGCTCCCTGCCATAAGCCAATTCCTTCCTCCGATCATTCAGTTCAGTCGCTCAGTCCTGTCCGACTCCCTGTGACCCCATGAATCACAGCACGCCAAGCCTCCCTGTCCATCACCAACTCCCGGAGTTCACTCAAACTCACATCCATCAAGTCAGTGATGCCATCCAGCCATCTCATCCTCTGTCGTCCCTTTCTCCTCCTGCCCCCAATCCCTCCCAGCATCAGAGTCTTTTCCAATGAGTCAACTCTTTGCATCAGGTGGCCAAAGTATTGGAGTTTCAGCTTCAGCATCAGTCCTTCCAATGAATACCCAGGACTGATCTCCTTCAGAATGGATTGGTTGGATATCCTTGCAGTCCAAGGGACTCTCAAGAGTCTTCTCCAACACCACAGTTCAAAAGCATCAATTCTTCAGCACTCAGCTTTCTTCACAGTCCAACTCTCACATCCATACATGACCACTGGAAAAACCACAGCCTTAACTAGACGGACCTTTGTTGGCAAAGTAATATCTCTGCTTTTGAACATGCTATCTTGGTTGGTCATAACTTTTCTTCCAAGGAGTAAAGCGTCTTTTAATTTCATGGCTGCAATCACCATCTGCAGTGATTTTGGAGCCCCAAAAAAGAAAGTCTGACACTGTTTCCACTGTTTCCCCATCTATTTCCCATGACGTGATGGGACCAGATGCCATGATCTTTGTTTTCTGAATGTTGAGCTTTAAGCCAACCTTTTCACTTTCCTCTTTCACTTTCATTCGAGGCTTTTTAGTTCCTCTTCACTTTCTGCCATAAGGGTGGTGTCATCTGCATATTTGAGATTATTGATATTTCTCCCGGCAATCTTGATTCCAGCTTGTGCTTCTTCCAGTCCAGCGTTTCTCATGATGTACTCTGCATAGAAGTTAAATAAGCAGGGTGACAACATACAGCCTTGATGTACTCCTTTTCCTATTTGGAACCAGTCTGTTGTTCCATGTCCAGTTCTAACTGTTGCTTCCTGACTTGCATACAGGTTTCTCAAGAGGCAGGTCAGGTGGTCTGGTATTCCCATCTCTTCCAGAATTGTCCACAGTTTATTGTGATCCACACAGTCAAAGGCTTTGGCATAGTCAATAAAGCAGAAATAGATGTTTTTCTGGAACTCTCTTGCTTTTTCCATGATCTAGCGGATGTTGGCAATTTGATCTCTGGTTCCTCTGCCTTTTCTAAAACCAGCTTGAACAACTGGAAATTTACCTCCAATCATTACAATCACTTAAATTTTTGTTCCTCCTTCAGTTTGATTTACAAATGATTTTTACAAAGACATCAAAGAAGTAAAATCTGGTCATATTAGCAATTTGCCTATCTCTTAAGATAATAAAACAATATCTTCTCCTTTTATGTTTTTAATTTTTAGTTTTTGTCCCATGTAGCTTGTGGGATCTTAGTTTCCTGAACAGAGAGTCAACCCACGGCCTGGCAGTGGAAGTGCAGAATCCCAGCCACTGCACCACCAGGGAATTCCCCCTTTCCATTTAAAAAAGTAATTGACTTTGGCCCCAAGAAATGGTTCTCACATTGTTTTCCCCTTACACTTTACCTTACTCCTGACATAAGTGCACCTGCTTTCTCCTTTATGCATTATCAAAGGTATTGTCCTCTTTGTCTTTTTAAAACCCAAGTTCAATTCTTTGGCATATTATGCAAATAGTTCAATACCATTTAGATATAACACTAACCCTTCATTTACTCAGATCTTACTTCTCCAAAACAAACTCTTGTATTATTCAAGCACCTATAGACTGACAAGCCTGTAATTATTAAATGTGAACACGTCCTTTAAAGCACTACCCTCCTTGGGCCTGTTATTCCTGGAATAAGTCATCCTTTCTGGTCCTCCAATAAAGACTGGTTCATCTAAAGAGCATGTTCTAATTCTCATGGCTTGCACTGATCTAAGTTCTCATCTAAGTTCTGTTATATTTCACTTTCCTTGTTCCTACTGTGGTCACCATTCACCACCACCCTAATGCACACCAAATAATAATAGAACAATTACAGGCCTAAGGACTATTCTTTCCAGGACAATATTTATTTCTGCTCAGGAAATGCTGCCTAATGCAGATGCAAAAATTACACATTAGGATCAAAGTTTACTTCATGCAAAAAAGAAAGCAATTACTGTTGTTAACCATCCATCACATTAAACAACGGCCAAAAAAAATAAAACAAGTGAAAAAAGACCTGGGTTCCATTGCCAGTGTTTCGAAGGTGATTATGAAGAAGTTTGGTAGCACCATCCTGAAAAGTTTTTGGTAAAGCTCCTAATAACATTGTAAACTCTGGGGTATTGAGTTCAAATAAGGAAATCAGGACTGACTGCGCTGCCTAGAAAACAAAGACATATAAGAAGCAGATGATTACTCAAAGGAGACCATTTTCTTCATTCAACATTTCTATTCAATAGTGCCAGACCACCTTTCCTAGGGAAAAAGATGTTCCTACATACTTTCAAATTTCTTTGCTGAAACAATAAAAAACATTTTTTCGACTTACCATTTGTTTTTGGAAAGTAAGACAGGATTATGAAAAGTATAACAAATATGACCTACCAAGGGCAATGGTCTTGGCACACTTGTTGAAAAGCAATTGGCCACAGACACGGGTTTCCTTCTGGACTCTCAGTTCTATTCTATTGGTCTTTATGTCTATCCTTAACCCATTACCACACTGCCTTGATTACCATTACTTTGTATTAGGTTTTGAAGTCAGCAAGTGTAAAGTCCTCCTACTTGTTTTTCCCCCAAGGCTGCTCTGGCTATTATAGGGCCCCAGGAATTCCATTATGAATTTTGCAATCAGCTTCTCAATTTCTATGAAGCCAGCTAGGATACGGTAGGGATTACACTGAATTTATAGGTCACTCTGGGGAGTACTGACATCTTAATATAGTAAGTCTTCTGATCCCAGAAGACCTGATTTTCTCACCCAAGGACATGGGATGATTTTCCATCCTAAATTTCTTTCAATATTGTTTTATAGTTTCTACTATAAACTCTGTGCTTCCTTTGTTAAATTTATCGCTTTTTAATCTTCTTAGTGCTATTTTAAATGGAATTGTTATCTTAATTTCATTTTTGGATTGTTCAAGTGTTTAGAATACAACTGATATTTGTATATTAATTTTGCACCTTGCAATCCTGCTGAATGGGTTTATTAGTTCTAATAATATTTTAGTGATTCTAAAGGATTTTCTATACATAAAATTATATCATTTGCGAATAGAAATAGTTTTTCTTCCCTTCTTTCTCTTTTGTCTCTTTCATTTTCTTTCTCTCTCTTTTTTTTTTTTTTTTTTTTTTCCAGCTTAACTGTCCTGGCTAGAACCCTACTACAGCATTGAACAGAAATGGTGAGAACAGACATCTATCTGTTGTTCCTGATTTTACAGAGAAAGCATCCAATCTTTCACCATTAAGTAGCTGTGGATATTTGGAGGTGCCCAGTATTGGGCTTAGAAAGTTCCCTTCCCTTGTTAGTTTGCTTGCTATTTAGTCTTGGTCATGAAAGATGTCAGATCTTGCCAGATGCCTTTTCTGATGAGATAATCATGTGGCTTTTGTCTTTTTAGTAGTCATATGGAGTACTATAAGAGACTTTCAGATGTTAACTCAACCTTGCATTTCTGCGATAAATTCCACTTGGTCTTGGTTTGTAAGTCTCTTTTTATGTTACAGAATTTGGTTTGCCAGTATTTTGTTGAGGATTAAAAGTGTCCATATTTGTAAGAGATACTGATCTGTAGTTTTCTTTTTCTGTGTGATGTCTTGGTCTGGGTTTGTTACCAAGATACAACTGCCCTCATAGAATTGAGTTGGAAAGTGTTCCTATCTCTTATGGATTTTAAAGAAGAGTTTGAGAAGAATTGATATTAATGTTTGGTAAAACTCATCAGTTAGACCATCTGAGCCTGGCTTTTCTTTGTTGGTGGTTTTTTGATTACTAAATTAATCTCTTAACTTGTTCTATTGACTTTTCCAGTTAGTTTTGTTAATTTGTGTCTATCTAGGGATTTGTCCATTTCATTCAAGTTTACTACTTCCTGGCATACAATATTGTAGCATTCATTTATAATCATCTTTATTTCTGTAAGGCTAGTAATAAAAATCTCTTTTCATTTCTAAACCTAGTAATTTCAGCCTTCTTTTTTCTATCAAGCTACAAGTTTGTCAATTTTGTTAATATTTACAAAAAACACAATTTTGGGTTTTACTAATTTTCTCTATCACTTTTCTACTCTATTTTATTAATTTATGCTTAATCTTTTTTGTTTGTTTGGCCTGATTTTTAAAATTGAAGTACTTTTTGCTATACAATATAAGTTACAGGTGTATACTATAGTGACTCATACATTGTAACTCATTTATACTTAATACTTCCCTTGTACAATATGTCATTGTGACTGGTTTTATATTTAAATGCTTGTACTTCATCATTCTCCACTCCCATATTATCCCTCTCCTGCTGGTAACCACTAGATTGTTCTCTGTATCTGTGAATAGAGTTCTTTCTTCTTATATTCACTAGTTTGTTTAATTTTTTAGATTTCACACATAAGTGACATCGTACAGTATTTGTCATTGTCTGATTTATTTCACTTAGCATAAAGTTCAACCATGTTGCTGCAAATGGCAAAACTGTGCTCATTTTTACAGCTTAGTAGTATTCCATGGTGTGTGTGTGTGTGTGTACCACCTCTTTATCCTTTCATCTGTTGATGGACACATGTTGCTACCATCCAGATCTTGGCAACTGTAAATAATGGTGCTATGAACATCATTGGTGTGTGTATATCTTTTCAAATTAATGTTCTTGCTTTTTTTTTTGTAAGACATATACCCAGGAATGAAATTGCTGGGTCATAGGGTAGTTCTATTTTTAGTTCTTTGAAACTAAGGACCTGTTTTCACAGTGACTGCACCAATTTACATTTCCAACACCAGTGTATGAGGGTTCCCTTTTCTCCACATCCTTGCTAACACTTGTTATCTGTGTTCTTTTTGATGACAGCCATTCTGACCGGTGTAAGGTAACATCTCTTTGTAGTTTTGATTTGTATTTCCTTGATGATTAGTGATTTTCAGCATCTTTTTATGTGCCTGTTGGCCATCTGCATTTTCTCTTTGAAAAATAGTCTATTCAGTTTTTCTATTTTTCAATTAAGCTGTTTTTTTTTTTTTTTTGATGTTGAGTTGTACGAGTTGTTTATATATGCTGGATATTTATCCCTTAACAATCATTTGCAAATATTTTCTCCCATATTCAATAGGCTGTCTTTTGTTTTGTTTATGGTTTTCTTTGCTCTACAAAAGCTGTTAAATTTAATTAGGTCCCATTTGTTTTTCTTTTATTTCCTTTGCTTTGGGAGATGGAACCAAAAAACACTACTGTGATTTATGTCAGAGAGTGTTCTGCCTATGTTTTCTTCTAGGATACTAACAGTATTCAGTCTTACATTTAAGTCTTTAATCCATTTTGAGTCTATTTTTGTATACGGTGTTAGAGAATGTTCTAATTGCATTCTTTTACATGTAGCTGTCCAGTCTTCCCAGCACCAGTTATTGAAGAGATTATTCTTTCCTCATTGTATATTCCTGGTTGCTTTATCATAGGTTAACTGACCACTTGTGCATGGGTTTATTTCTGTTCCACACAGATCTGTTCCATTGATCTGTGTGTCTATTTTTGTGTCCGTACCATATTGTTTTGATTACTCTGGTTCTGTCAGTAGAGCCAGATACAGGATGCAAGAAACGAATTGTTAGGGTTGAAGAGGAATCTCAGGAAGATGGTGAAGAGAACAGAGGGTCTAGAAAGGAACACCCCAGAAAAGAAATAACCAGTGTTTTTGAGAATATGGAAAATCTCAGCCATGAGCATGTGGCAGAGATGTTGAACCTATTAACACTTAAAAAATATGTTGGGGGGAGAAACAGGACAATGAAAACCAAGGCAAATTATTAACACTAGGACAAATAAAGTTTCCATAAGGAGGGAGGCAGTAATTAACCACTTGGTGAAGAAATTAATACTTCCACAGTCAAAATTAACTCTTTTCTACTGATTACCAACAGCTGATTCATAAGTATTTTGAAGGTTATGGGGAAAGACATAGGCTAGGATATTGGAAAGTGAAATCTTCATTTATAAAGGCAGACAGACAGATACACAATGACTGAATCTATCAACAGGTCAGTAAATAATGCCTAAAATTAATACATCAAGAAACAGTACAAACTCTTATTTGAAATACATAGGTAAATGCAAGGGAAAAAATTCTGAATGGCTGTAAGAGTAGAGGTTAGGAGACTGTGGCAAAGACAGCTATTTTTGACTCTAAGTTTGAAAATTATAGTCACATTAATTGGATAAAATTTAAAAGAGAGGATTTTTTTTTTTAAGGTCTTTATATCACCAGGTAAATAACTCTATGCTAACTGGTAACATCCTGAAAATATTAGCTTCCTTAACTGGCAATCTAAAATGACTGATTTGCTTTTCTAATTTATCTTCTGAATCTTAAACTAAAACATACCTTCCGAACATCAGAACTTTTGGGTTCTGTTGTCCAGGTGATGACCCGAGACACTGCCAGGCGAGTTTCACTGGAATTTACAAAATCTCCTGGATCCATCTGTTTGGCCAGAGTTTCTATGTATTTGAGGATAGCAACCTTCACCTATACAGGGATGCACAAAGAGAGAGGACAATCAGCTGGGCATTGGCAGGCAGTAAGAACATTTGAGAAATAGTTAGGTAATATTTTTTTAACAAATACAAAATGAAAAAGCATCAACAGCAAAAGAAGTTATACATACAACCACCTACCTATCAGAGGTACAAGTATATGATAATGTGGCTTTTTTCTCACACATAGCAGAATTTATAAATTTTATTACCCATCTTTGAACAATTGTTGAAGACTCTCTTGATAAGATTAGACACTTCTCCTTTAGTCTGCCTTCAGAGCTTAGAGCTGACTCTTGTCTAGATCTCCCCGGGAACCAGTCTTTATACATTGAAGGATAATTTGCCTCTTGGGGAAACGAACCAAAGGGTTTTGGAAATAAGGTATTATACATCCAGTGGGTAATCAAGTGGATAATCAAAGTGGGCAATACAGGTTTTTGATAAATATACATTAAGGCTCCAATGAGACCAGGTTCCTTAATAGGTCCATCAACCGCTAGAACCACCTCTCAAAATAAATGTGACAAAAAAGCTTTACAGAAGGACTACTGGGGAAGAGACAATACTTATGTGCATAAAAGAAGTATAATATATGAGTTTTAAAAGTCTTGTTATTCTCCTAGAAATTCCTGATATGTGGGTGGCATGGTAGGTAGGAGTGTGGTAGGATGCAGGCTTCAAAATCAGCAAGAGGTGGGGCAAAGCATACATGCTTCTCTCTCAGATGCAGCCTTCTTTATCCTTAGAGTAAGCCATTATTAAATAATCTCCCCTTTCTCAGTATGGCAGGGTAGAAAAAGTTAGAGAACCACTGTTTTTATTTTTTTTTTTTTTTAGAATCACTGTTTTTAAAGTCACGTCTAACATTCTAGATTTCTAAATAATGATTCTCTAAGACATTATCAGTGCACTTTAGAAATGGCACCTGGGAGACTGTACAGTCCCTGGATACAGCAGACTCTAAACACATACTAAATGCTGATTTGCAGACTTAGAAAAAGGAAGGTTTAAATGTATGATTAAAATAGCAACTTTGAAAAAATATTGTCAAAGATTAAGGTAATCAGGTATTCTGTACTCCTGCTGCTGCTGCTGCTAAGTCGCTTCAGTCGTGTCTGACTCTGTGCAACCCCACAGATGGCAGCCCAGCAGGCTCCCTCGTCCTTGGGATTCTCCAGGCAAGAACACTGGAGTGGGTTGCCATTTCCTTCTCCAATGCATGAAAGTGAAAAGTGAAACTGAAGTTGCTCAGTCGTGTCTGACTATTAGCAACCCCATGGACTGCAGCCTACCAGGCTCCTCTGTCCCTTGGATTTTCCAGGCAAGAGTACTGGAGTGGGGTGCCATTGCCTCTCCCCCTGTACTCCTTCATCCCCTATTATTGATCTTATTATTGATCATTTCTCTCACTCAATCCAAATAAGGTCTCTGGGAAGTAGTATGTCAAGTTAATATACAGAAGTAATAAGTTAAACTTCTGACTCTTGAACATTTTCCCCTCTCTGCTTCCAGTTTAAAGAAGACAGAAAGCATCAACTTATTGTCTTCATTTCATAATACATGATTTTAAGAAGTAACTGTAACTTTAAGAATTTTTTTTTTAAGTCAACCCATCACCATCCTGAGTAAATCATACAGTGAAGAGGGAAACAGATGTATGGTTAATTTTGAGTAGCAGGTCCAACTAAATTATTATACATAATATTCTGGATTTTTAAGCCACGTCACCTTCTATTGGTGAGACCAGCTGAAAGAAAGCTAAAGTAAATCAAAGAATAAACATCAATGCATTTTGTTTTTTGAATATATTTATTTGGACTATGTGAGATTTAATTAGTACCATGTCTTGGCAATTTATAGAGGCATGTAAAGTTTCTAAAGAGTTTCATAGAATAGGTGTGTTTACTATACAAATAAGCAAAACAACCGTAATACATATATAATCATTTGAAAATTTATATTTTGGTAGTATATTTCAAAAGGTTATAAACATAGTCTGTATTTTTTATAACATAAACATGCATTCTTCTTCAGAGAGGAAAAACAATATAGTTGCTAAGGTGTGTATAATTCTAAACATATTTCTGAAACTCAGAAAAAAAAGTCAAAAAGTTCCATTTATTAAAAAAATATTACTCAAATAAAATCACTCTGTATGTCATCTTTGTCTATTTTATTGCTTCCTTTTTGACATTTGGCTACATGACAGTCTGTGAGAAATATAAAATTTTATCTGAAAGATCCAGCACTTTTTAAATAAAGAATTTTGATAAATCTCATACTGAAGCTATTTAGTTATTTGTGGTTTTCTATAATCTGTTAAGTCTTTAATTCTTAATCCTGTCAACCATCTCAAAGTTACTTTTATTTTCAGCATAACATACAGCTCCAATAAAATTCCTTTTTGCTATCCTAAGACATCAATTTGTGGGTGTCTTTCTCCTACAGTGACTTTCCCCTGCAGCTTTATATATGTGTGTATAATATATAAAAACCATACATATGTCCATATAATAGATTATGATATATACATACATATATTTACATAGACTGTTTCTCTAAAAGTCATATACACATACACATACATATTCTCTCATAAATATGAGGTAATATGAGGTAAATAATCAGTAAAGAATCTGCCTGCAATGCAGGAGACCCAGGTTTGATTGCTGGGTTGGGAAAATCCCTGGAGAAGGAAATGGCAACCCACTCCAGTATTCTTGTCTGGGAAACCCCATGGACAGAAGAGCCTGGCAGGCTATAGTTCATGGGGTTGTAGACTTGGACGTGACTTAGCGACTAAACCATCGTGACGTATATATGTGTATGTATATGTATGTATGACTTTCAGATAAACAGTCTGTGATTCCAGTCTTCAGTATGACATTTCCTAATAGGGAAACTAGTTTTATACTTCCCATTGTCTTTCTCTTCAGGCCTTTAGCAACCCTTATTTTGAAAACTAATGATTCAGACCTCCATTTCTACTGGCCCATGTAACAACTCTATATGTTTTCAATACCATTTGAATACCTACCACCAATACCTAAATCATAATTCTTTCCACAGTTTACAGTTCATCACGTATTATAAATATTAATGACAAAATTATAAGGAATACCTAGCACAATGGCTTGGACAAATAACAAGTTTAAACAATGTCTATCAATAATAGCAAGTAAATTATTCTCCTTCTGCAGGTCACTTTTAAAAATCAAAACAGATGGAACCTCTTTCACAAAGCAGCTCTGAGAAAATAACATATGTTGAGTACATGTCAACCCTGGTAAGAAACATAATTGTGACTTTAAGGCAAAATCATATTCAGAAACTTAAAAGGGAAATCAATCCAAGGCAATAATGCTTATAGAAACATTTCGTGCAGAACAGAGCAGAAAATACAAGGCTTGTAAATGTACATATGCTTGTTATTTCCCTGACATTAATCTCATTTAAGAAAACTCAATAAAACCATTTTTAGTAAAGAATTCAGGGGTACATATTTTCTTCTATGTTAAATAATTATTTGTAACAAAAAATTGGTATCTACCTAGTTTCCACATAAATTATTAGAAAATGTGTGCTAATAACAATTGAGAAAGCTAATCCCAAATCTAAAGCTTATGCACACATCAGAAATATCACATTGTAAGAAGAAAAAAAAAGCTACTGTTTCAATTAAGAAGAACTGGAGAACAGCTCTGAGATTAAACTTAAAAATTTTTGTTAATTGAAATACAGAGGCAAAACTGATATTCTGCCCAGAATACCTATTCAAACTCCTAAACTTTGAAGAAAAAAAAAAAGGACTGGGAAATCACAAACATAAAATGAGAAAAGACTTTATAGAGAGAGTTTGCACAACAGCTTAGGGTTAGACGGCCATACTTGTGTTGCTTTCTAACTATGAGTCCCCAGTAAGCTTCTCCGGAAGATAATCTGGCACCAAATAACATTTGAAATCAAATCCGTGCATGCTTTAGAGGCTTATAATGGTTAGTAGTTGAATATATAGATGCATACAAACATTATCAGAAACACTGCAGAGTTTGTAAAGAGAGTTAAGAAAAGAAATAATGCAGATTAAAACAAAACCAATAAAACCTTGGAGCTCCAAAAAGAGTGAAGCTGGTCCCGAAGTGCTGGCTTGACTGTCTGAAAGTTTATAAAAACAAAATCCACTGATTGAACAGCTTCTCGTGTGACACAAGTACAAACATTAACTTTATGAATAAAATACTTCAATTCCTTACAATGTCTTCAAAAGACCTCAAAGTTTTACCTTCAAGCTTGGTGTTTGGGTCTGATCAACTGTAAATCTCATTAGAATATTGAACTGAAGATCATTTGGAAAAGATTCTCTGAAATACGGAAAGAACAAAGCAAAAAAAAAATTAAAAATTAAGTCAGCAAGTAAGCTTTTAGCAGAACGTTTGAATTTATACCCTGCAAGTATAAATTTAACCCCCTAAGCAACACTAGAGCAAATAATGATCTCTTGCCTCAGTTATAGATTTCATCAGAAAATGTGTTCAGGGAAAAGTTCAACAGTATCAGAGATGTTTCCATACCTAATATCTGAATTCTAGACTCACCTCAACTTAATAAATGGATATTTGAAATAAGTCACTTCAACAATCTACACAAGAAAGTAAAAACGTATCATTGGTTCAAAATCTTCTGAAAAAAGAATGCATAATAAAACATTCTTTTTAAATTTAGCAAATATTTTATCTTTATATTAGATTGAATAAAATCTTTTACTTTGCAGTTACTTCTTTTTTTTTTTTTTTTTTTTACTCTTATTTGCATTTATTTTTTGCGGCATTTATTCCCGGGCCATAAGTGTTTGTTTCTTCGGTTTCTTCTGGGATATCTTTTTCTTCTGTGCAACCTCCTCTTCTGGTTTAGGAACAATCTGTTCTTTTTCAGTAAGGATCATCTCAATGTGGCAGGGAGAGCTCAAGTAGGGGTTGATCCGACCGTGAGCTCTGTAAGTCCTGCGCAGCAGGGGGGCGCTTTGTTCACTTGGATGTGCTCAATGACCAGAGAATCTACATCTAAGCCCTTAAGTTCAGCATTACTCTCTGCGTTTTTGAGCATGTGTAGTAAAAATTCAGCACTCTTTCTGGGCCACTGACCCTGCGTCCAGCCCCACTATTTGGCCTGTGCACACCTACCAACTCCACCGTTGTAACAACGGAATGGCACACATTGCTTCTTTAAAGTGACATCCTTCAGATACTTGGTGGCTTTTCGGATATGCATACCCTTTATGGCCTGGACAGTTTCACAAGTGTTCTTAAAGTGAACACGAAGATTTGAACCTCTTGATTTGCATGATTTTGTGGGGTTTTCTGGGTCAAGTGAATAGCGCACCATTTTTAGGGGTCATCTCAGGCCGCTTATCAGAAAAGCTGCAGTTACATCTTAATTACAATAAATTACTACCTTGAATTACTCAACCGATGTTAATGAAATTTTTTATAGATTAAATGCAATGTTTGAACTAAGAACCTATGTTGTATCAAATTACACCATGTAAATGGACATCATTAACAATTTTCAAATGGAGCTCATGAAATCTTGATGGTTTGAAAGGACTCAAAAATCTGAACTTTCAACACAAAAACTAAATTTTCTTAATTACTACTCAGTAATTAAGTGGAAATATATGAAGAATTAAGTGGAAATATATGAAGAAAAATCTTACCTTGTAACATCGAGGGCTTTCTGAACTTTTGCTTGAACAGACCCAAGCAAATCAGCACCCATTTTTTTAAGTAGTTGCGTCAGCAGTACAAACAACCAATCTTGAAGATCGTCTTTGTGGACTTGTATGAAGTCCACTAGAGTCTCCAAAAACATGCTGAATACCTACAGTGGGTAAATGGGGGAAGGAGAAGAAAAAGGAGGAAATATTGACCTCTATGATCAATTCAAAACTGAAAGAGAAAGGAATACAGGAATCAGAGGCACAGCGATTGGCAGCCAAGCGGAAAAACAATCTCTCTCGCTTTTCATTGGACTCTGTGATACAAGAGTACATTTGAACTGTTATCCAACTTCTGCTGAAGTTCGACAATTAGCTATTCCATGCAGCATCACTTGGTAAAGAAACTTTGGCCATAATGGCTGGCACACCTAAGGCTGTCAATGATGTCATAGCTTAAACTGAAATTCATTTTATCTGAATTTAGGGCAAGAAACTACCCATAGTCTCACCAGCCCCCAGCTCTCTGAAGTGTCAGTGAGTTAATCAGAGGAAGACTATGCTGACAGCTACCTTAATATATAAGATGATTTTTAACATAATGGGCTAATTGGAGACTTCTTAGTTTTCACAATGTTAGTAGTCACAAAATTCTTTGGTATAAGATGTATTATTTATTAAAACTGCCCCAAAAGTAATTTTAAATGACCTGTGTGCTCAGTTGCTCAGTCATGTCTGACTCTGCAACCCTATGGACTGTAGCCCTCCAGGCTCCTCTGTCCATGGGATTCTCTAGGCAAGGATACTGGAGTGCATTGCCATTTCCTCCTCCAGGGGATCATCCCAACTCAGTGACAGAATCCATGTCTCTTACGACTCCTGCATCAGGCAGGCGGGCTCTTTACCACTAGTGCCACCTGGGAAGCCTTAAATGACTTCCTTAAATGGGATACCTGTGCCTAAAATAAATAAAATCAGGACACAAATCTACATCTACATTTTAATGATTTCTACAAAGAACCAGATAGCATGCTATTAGTCTCCATTTCTACCGAGGGGTTTTATACTTGTTTCCAATATTAATCTACTAGTTTTAAACTTCTTATAAGATTCAAGAAAAATTTAAGGGGAGGGAAGCTAAGATTCTTAAGTGATTTATCTCATTAAAAATACTTAAAACAAGTGACATACAATAAGGTTATATCTCATCAATAAATTCAATATCATACTGGACAATTTATTTCTACATAAAGAGGGAAAAGTTCTTAAGATAATGTCAGCCATGTTGTGTTATGAGACAATTTATAATCCCAATGGATTATAAAATCTATGGTTTAAAAAAGTTAAGTCCAAAGTAAGTATGCTAATTTAAAATTAAGAGTTTTACTCTCAATATATATTTTATTTCTTCACTTTCCTTTATGTAGTTATACACGAATTCCTGTTTTTCTCTCATGTTAGAAATGAAGGACTTTTTATCTATCAGAATTGTAACTAAGCTTTTTAACATCTGAATTTGAGTTAGAAAAAGATGTGCTTGTGTGTATGTGCTCAGTCATGTCTGATTCTTTGCAACCTCGTGGAATGAATATAGCCCGCCAGGCCTGTATGTCTATGGAATTTTCCAGGTAAGAATACTGGAGTGGGTTGCCATTTCCTACTCAAGTGGATCTTTCTGATCCAGGGATCGAACCTGCATCTCTTTTATCTTCTGGACTGGCGGGCAGATTCTTTACCACTGTGCCACCTGGGAAGCCTTAGAAAACATACACTTTGCTCAAGACGTTATTTGTAAAAGCAGAAAGTATGACTACTTAAAATTTGTTACCTCTGACCTCAAGGCAGTAAGTACCTGTGCCTCAACACTGTTCTTAATCACAATGCAGATTCATTAACTCCGGTACTACCCTACCAGAACCACTTGGACCACAGCTTCACTGAACTGTCTCTGGGCCTGAGGAACGTCAATAGACCTACTCATAACAAATACATGTATTTAACCTAGTACTCACTCTGACTAGCAAATCTGTCCAGTGACGTCCTGGCATTAGTCAGTACCTGCCTAGAAAGTCAAACATTAAATATCCAGGAATTTTGTGAGGTGGTTGGTGGCTTGAAATCAGCCATTTGGGACTATTTACACCTCGGGAATTGTAACAAACATGACAAATCGGGGCTTCCTGCTACTCCCTTAAGCCTGGTGCACCAGCACAACACTCTCTAATTCTCCGGTTCACTTTCACTCCTAGTGTTCCAACTGCTGCCTATTTTCCTTAAGATTCCAACTTTAAGCTTTCACTGTACCAAAATCCATTTAGAAAATCAAAGGCATTAGAATGCCTAAGTCAACTCTCTCATTTTATCTGATTCTCAGAAAACTGAGAACTAGAAAATTAGGGGACTTACTTGCTCAAGGTTTCCACAGCTCATCAATGGCTAAATCACTTGGCTTTTAGTATTACTGGACAGCTTCTTCATCTACTTGACTGCCATTCATGATAAAATTCTCCACTGACTTTCCCCTCACTTTGATTTCTTCTACAGCTATCCTTATAATAACTCTTTCTCCAAGGAAGAGCCAATTTTATTTCGAAGACTAGTCTTTCTACTTGTATTCTTGCTCTCGAAAGTATGGTCTCCTCTGTCTTTACTCTTCTGTTCTCAACCTGAATTATCTGTTTACCAATGCAGAAGACACTGTCTCAAGAATTTCATTTTCAATTTCCATCCTATTGCACCCATCAATTACCTTCCAATCAAGAAATGTCATAGCTTTTTCATGAGCTTAGTATGCCTGGCCATTCCATAGTTTGACACTTTTTTCCTCTTACCTCCCTTTTTTCATTGTTACCAGGCATTTTCCTTTTGTATCCTGAATGTGGGGAGACCTCTTAGATCTTCATCCTGATTCTTTTTCATCGAAATTATGACTTCCTTGACAGAGCCTTCTAGGCCCCATAATAATCTCTATAATAGCTCTCACTTTTGGCCTTACTCAAATCTGTCAATCAGAACATCACTGTAGGCACCAGGCCTTTCTGACCTCAAGTCTGGATTTCTCTAACAGGCCAGAAAGCAGATATTCTAGGCTTTGCAGGCCATATGATGTGGGCCGCACTCTTCAACTCTGTCGTCATAGCATAGCCACAGACACTATGCAGACAAGTGATCACAGTTCTGTTTCAATAAAACTTTATTTACAAAACAGCAGACCAACTCAGACTTCTTTCTATCAGATGGTGACATCACTCTTTTGACAGAAACAAAATTCTTTAATGTCCCTTCCCTGTCTATAGAAAAATGTCTCAAATGCTTAGACGAGGCTCTAACTCTTCAGACTGATGTTGGACGATTTGGCAACATAAAGTCTTCATCCCTAAACACGTACTGCACACACTCCTGATTTCCTACCACACTCTCTAATCCCTCTATTTACACAAAGTACGTGACTCCCTACAAAGCTTACCACTCAAGTCCCAGCCAAAGAGCTTCTTGAATATCTTTAAATAATAGCCACTGTCCATCCCTGTTTGAAACTGGTACTTGGGCTACCTTTACAGTGTTCTTTAAATTTCTCTGTATTTATGTTATCTTCCTATCTGGAATATATAGCATTTGAGAACAATGGCTCTATTTTAGTCTTATGTCACCAGTTAGAACCAAATCTAAAGTTATCATCAGAGGTTGAGGATGCAATTAAAAAGTTGTCTGATGATACTGTAGGAAAAGTTGCCTTAAAAGTAAGAATTTTCTTTTAGTTGAGTAAAATTTACCTTAGTAACCAACCCCTTTTCTCAATGCAAGGGAAGATATGGATGACCTGCCTTTCACTACAGCCAAGGTTTTCTTTACTATAAACTTTCTGACATCTCCAACTTCTCTGGACTCAGGGTAGTCATTTGTAGGAGGCCCTTTCTTCTCATCCTGATATAATCCAAAGTTTATATTCCTGTCAAGATCTGAACTGCTATTTTCTTCAGGAAGATGTATCTGAGTCTCCTAAGTAGAAATTTCTTTTGATTAGATAAAATGGGAGTATAGCTGAATAAAACTGTAAATGTGTACTAATAGTACTTTACATATAGAATTATACTATTATTTTTCAAAATGCTTATGCATATATATACACACACACACACACACACACACACACACACATATATCTCCATCCAAAATATACATTGGAAGTTTGCATAAAATTTCATGTGACTGCTGTATCACAAAGAGTTCACTATCAGATAGATGTTGATATTCTCCCATTTCCTTATCTATGATTAAAGGAGAAATAGAAAAGTGGATATACTAATAAAACATTGGGCTAAACATCTGATTTCAGAAGAGAAAGTTGAGATCACTGCTCCTTAAACTGCTCTGTTTCCTTTTATGGGACACCATTAACAGAACAGTACAAAGTGCATATGAGGAGGTTAGAACTCAATTTAAAAAAATTGATTGTGAAACTTGGGAATTTTTTTTTTTTAATAACCTTCAACAGACTCAATGTATAATCCTACATATTTCACAACTGTAGTTCACTGGGAAAAGAACTGTAATATTTGTGTTATTACAATTGAGGCAGCCTTACTTATATCAGGTGTGTGTCAGTCGCTCAGTCGTGTCCACTCTGTGTGACCCCATGGACTGTAGCCCTCCAGGCTCCCCTGACCATGGGACTCTCCAGGCAAGAATACTGGAGTGGGTTGCCATGCCCTTCTCCAGGGGATCTTCCCGACCCAGGAATCCAATCTGGGTCTCCTGTGTTGCAGGCAGGTTCTTCACCACTGAGCCCCAGGGAAGCCCCCATGCCTTAGGTGTGCCAGTCATCAAATATAGAACAGAAGAACATAATCAAATTAGATTAATTAGTAGATTAAAAAGCACATCTCCAAACAGAATGACAGTTTGCGTAACTGCAGATAGCATTTCGTGGATTGCAAAGGTTCCAACACTGCATGAACTCTTTGGGAAAGAAAATAGAGAAAAAGGGTTAATTTCACAGTCATGCAGTAAAGTTAGGTTTCCAACAAATATTGAACCAACTTACTCTCTATTGAGAGTTCCAACACAGGGGACAGCATGCAAAAGGAAAAAAAGAAAAAAAAGAAAAACACACAAATTAGTCGCCATCAATGCCAAGTTCCTGTATGGAAGAAAAACACTTAGAAAATAAAAATGACAAATGTTTTCCAAAGTTTTATGACAAACTCAAAATAGTTTTTAACACAAGAGTTAAATGAATGGTATGTGAGAAGAATATGTGGTTTTCCTGTATTTCTCTCTCATTTTCTTGCCAAGAAAATTTACAAACAAAACAAGAGGAAAACTCCCTTATTTTCAGACCCTACTATCCTTGAGGTTCAACTTCTGGAAAGAATCTAAGACTAACACACACCTGCCAACATTTCTGAACAGTGCCAACATTTGCTTCCAAAGCATAGTATCTAAGAATTTTTCGTTTTTTTTCCCCCTCTTGAGAAGCAATGTATTCACAAGTTAAATTATTTCTGTGACGGCCTGGAACAATTACTATCGTATGAAGGTAAAAAGATACTACAACTTTTAATTTTCCCCAGGTAAGATACATATTTGGTCTCTTGATTCTAAGACCTGTAGGCAGGCAGGACTACACAGACCATAATATGTCAAATCAAAGCATGTTCTTCAGTAAAGGTGGCTCTCCTCAAGTAGTTTCTTCTGAGTCGACTGTCAGAATCACAGGGGATAAACTTTCTGACACATCTTACGTTTGGAGGAAAAAGTGTGTCCAGAGCAATCAAAATAAAAATCTGCCTTGAATTCCTTAATTTTTCAAACTTATTTAAAAAAAAAAAACATATGTAGCGCTTACTGTGTTGTAAGGACTTTACATACATTAACTCATTTAATTATCACTGCAATCTTATTAACTGTATTTTACAGATTAAGAAACCAATGCACACACTGCTAAAAAGTGATGGAGGGAGGATTTGAACCAAAGCAATCCAGCTCCACTACTCATATTTGTTATCACTGTGTGGTGCTGTCTCTCAGGAAAATATTAAGAGGCTTTAAACTACACATTTGCAGCTTTATAATCTAAATTACTTTCACACAGATACCACGACTGAATCAGTAGTATCTGAAAGTTAAAAAAGTTTATCAAGTTATGGACATCAAATAATTTCAGCTTGTACACTGTAAATGCCAACCACATCAGTCATGTCACAGAAAAAAAATCCAGCATCTATTTCAACTGTACTCAAAAAGAGCTCTTTTCCAGCCCTTCCTTTCTGGGATGTCTTTACTGTATAGTGGAGTTCACCTGATATTTCAGTTGGACTCAGATACTTACTAACACAAATAAGAGAAACGTTCTAGGGGTTGGAGGTGATCCTAGATGAAAGGAGATGGGGCTGCTGCTCACACCCTGGTTCTCTAAGTCTCCTATTTCTGCTGGGGACAGCAGGTGGTCTACTGCTACATTTCAGAGCTGTTAAAAGAGACTGAAATGTTGACTTCAACTTAAAAGGACACGGGAAAGTCCACCCAATCAATTTCATGACAGGAAGTGTCTCCAAAACCCTATGGACCATTCTGGGGGCAAGGCTTCAGACGGTTTCTGCCCTGTGAGCTCTCAGGGTGGTTGAGGTTACAGATAAGTGATTCCAATTCATGGTGGAGAGCATATTTGAGGCAAGAAAGAGAAGTGACTTTGATGATCGGTTTCGAGGCTATGAGGAAAAGTGCAGGGCACATCTGGGGAAACGAACATAGTTTTCAGGCTGCGTTAAGAGTGAAAAGGGAATAACAAGCAAAAATTACAGGCTTTCTTTGAATATTTTCTTGAGGATAATGAGTAGTCACTGAAGAGTTTTAAGTCAAGAGAGAAGATTTACCTTTTATAAAGATTATTCAAGGATGCAGAGTGAAAGAGAATTTAGGGACAGAAGGTGGGGAGGAGGCGCAGCAGGCCAAAGGCAAGTGTGCCAGGAATGAGTAGTGAGAATGGAAATATTTAGAAGGTTGAATCAATTAGGACTGAGTAAATTTCTAGACTGATGCCCAATGAGGGGATGGTGGCTTCATCTAACGAGATAACATGACTCAAGAGGAAAAATAGTTTTAAGGTTTAAGATGAGCCAAAGGCATGTAACTAGGTAAGTGAAGGAGAAAAATATGGGCTGGGAGTACCATTTGAGAGTCATCAGGATAAAGTGGGCGACAAGCTTCAAATAAGGTACAGAGTGAAAAAGGAGGGCCTAGGGCAATGCTCTAAGCACAGCAACACTAGTAAAACAAGCAGAGACAGGTGTCTGAAAAGAGAGGCTGTCTGCTGTGAGGAAGACCGGATCAGACACAACAGAAAACCACCCTTCTCCTCCTCTCCCACACCACATCCCCTAGTGTCAGAAAAGATAAACTGAATACACTTACAGCAAAGCCAAAAAATAAAAAGGCGTGTCAAAGAGCAAGCTGAAATTTATGAAAACTTCCTGGAAGACCAAGCAGATGAGAGTATATTAGCAAAAAAAGAGAGTATATGTTTATGTGGCTGCCAACAGCTTCAAGGTAAGACCTCCTGCCATTTCCATAGGAGAAAAGGTAGAAAGAATGGCTTATGTGCAATTAATTTTGCTGGTTTGGAGGCAGGAAATGGAGTTTCTGTTGGATGGCATCTATTTTCTTGGTAAGCTAAGAGGCCAGGACAAATGCTCAGGGCACGAGATGAGAGGTCAACAGGGCTAGAGTTAAATTTAAGGAAAGACTATTTGACACAGTCTCTATGGAGGACAGAAGAGAAAAGCAAGAGGTACAGGAAAGGCAGGACTGAGCTTTTAGACCAAAATCACAGCTCAGAAATGGACAGCGTATATAGGAATAAAGGTTGATTTAACACACCAGGGACCGGTACACTGGTTCTGGTCCCAGTCAACAGTCTTGACCTTCAAGCAGTGGCATGACCATGAGTAGAGGTTCTTGAACATGTTTTTATTTTGGTGTCAATGTGTCAATCATTAGAGTTGATTGTATACAACAGGGGTTGGGAAACCATAGTCTGCAAGCTAAGAATGGTTTTACATTTTAAAATAGCTTTTTTTTTTAATCAAAAGAAAAGGCTATTTAGTGACACATGATAATTTGATGAAAATTAATATTTCAATGTTCGTAAGTAAAGTTTTATGGACACCTAGCCATGGTCACTTGTTTAGATACCGTCAAAAGACGCCTTTGTGCTATAATGGCAGAGCTGTAACAAAGATCATTATGGCCCACAAAGCCGGAAATATATACTGTCTGGCCCTTTATAGGGAGGGGGAAAGAAAAAACCAACTCTTGATAGACAGCAGTTGGGAAAATAAAACTAAAATTTTACTTGGAAGGAAAAGAAAGCATCAAGAACAGCTACTTGATTCAAATGACTGGACTATTAGTACTTTATAAAATTAAAAAGGAGGGATATCTACTACTTGAACAATATAAAGATATGCAAAAACTCAAATCAAACCCTGATATTTTTAAATCCCCACTGTATGGTGATATAGCCAGTTTATTCTTAATTAATTACATTATTGGCAGTCTCTGATGGACAATCACCAAATAAAAGCTGAGCAAAACGAGTTAACAAAAATCTTCCCTTTATATCTGTATTCAGTGAAATAACTAAAACAAAACAAAACAAAACAAAGCAAAGCCAGATGGATCAATAAGAATTGTACGCTGTTATAAAACCCCACAGGAAAAAAACCAGAAAGTCTCCTTCCTGACACCTCTAGGGAGGATCGTGGCTGGTTCTCCATATTTACTAAGGGAGGCCAAACACCTGTGCTTCACCAACATCAAACTTGGCTTTCCTATTTGATCTTCAAGAGACTTTAATTTTAAAATTTACTTCATTTAAAAAAGCTTTTCTTCAAGAGACTGTTTAAAAAATGTCTCATCACTGTTAAATCCTAGGATCCAACTAAACTGCATTACTGTCCTAATAAAAAATGAAAAACTATGACTTCAAGAAATAATAACAGCCTCACTCTCATACGTTCCACTACAGATGAATTATATTACTTATCGAAGATGTTTTAAAACTCTATTTTTAAAAGTTGTATAGATTATTAACAAAATATTATTTGATAAAACAAGTCCACACAGATCATAACTGTCTTGTCCTTTGACTCATACTGCTAACAAAAAAAAATATCAACAGTTAATTTGTTTAGGATTTATAGAAATTCTTCCATTATAACCATTTCTACAGTAATCCGTGGTAGTAATATCAGTATAAAATGCAGTTATCTACATGCTCAGTTTAAAAATTATAAACTTAGTGTGCTTTTTGTCTTTAATGGGATCTTGAAATCTAAATGAATTCCAAAAATAGAATGCACTTTGAACATCTTTTACCTCTATTTTTGAACATCTTTTACCTTTTAAATGAAGGTATTTACTTATCTGAAATAAATATGCCTTCAGATAAAAGGATAATCTTTGGAAATTATTGCTTTAAAGTTAAGACAGTTTATAATCCTTAGCCAGATTTTAGTCTATGTAAAGAATGGGATTTTATTATCTTTAAGTAGTGTCACAAGTAATGAAAATACTGAAAATAGAAAAAAAATGAGAAGGAATGAAATGTGCAACAATAAAGTGAAGACAATAAAAAAAATGAAGCAAAATTCATAAATATTTTTCTTATGATTTCCCTTCCACATCTCCCTCTCACATAGGTTAGAAATTCTCATGTAGACAGCTGGTGTCCTAAAGGAAGATATTGAATAAAATTTCACCACTGCCAAACACACTGCTGAAAATAGAACAAATGAGTACATTTTACGACAAAACTTTACATTTTAAAACAAAAATTTCACAGTACACATGCAGAGTATACATAAGTACTTACATATACTTTAATCAGCATTAAAAGCTGAATGAAGTTCTGAAGATTTTTATGAACTCTTTCAACATATGAAATGTTTCTCTTTTTATTACTCACAAACTATAGGTGAAACCGTATTTTATGCTTTTTGTTTTTTAATGGCAGATCTTGTCTACAAAATTGCTCTTTTAAGAATATATTTGTTAATAAAGAAGAAAACTGAATAAAAAGTTAGAAACTTTTTTCAACTTATCTCGATTATTTCCTTTATAAATAGTAAAATGTTTTTAGTAATACAAATACTCACCCTGACTAATTGTAGAAGAGTTGTGCATGTGACTATATACTCTTTAGTTTATAGCCTTAGATAATCCCTCTTTTAGAGAAGCTTAAATAGTTATCAGAGAGCAACTTCTAAATTATGTATGATATCAAATACTCAATTTCAATTATGTTGAAAAGATCATTGCCATTTTAGGGCAATAAATAAATAAAAATGGCTTATAGTTTTTTGTTATTATTTACTTCTTTTTTGGGGCAATATAATAATGACACCTTATAGGAGTAATCTTAAATACTAAAACATACCTTGCCATGAGGATCAGCAAACATTCTTGTGAAAATTTCACATAATCTTTTCAGTTCAACTCGACTGTCAAAATAATAAAGTGGCTAATTAATACACTGCTGTAGGAAGAAGTCATTTAAAAGTGACTTACATATATATTTGGGCTTCTTTTTTTTTTTTTTAAGCCCCGCACTGCCCCCCGCCCTGCCCGCCCTCCCCACAAAAAAATTCAGCTCTCAAAATTGAGCAATTTGTAGGATTTACTAGTCAGGGCTAAGTACAATTTATCAAATGCAACAATAATTCTGTAGTAATACATACAATATTTTAAAGGTTGAAAGTTATATGAAATTACAACTGTACTTTATTAATGTAGCACAGCAGAGTAAACTATACAGATGACACTCCCAGCACATGAATCTTACCCTTTTAAATGCTTTTATGTTTTCTTAAATTTTGCCACCTGAGGGCTAAAATCTTTTTAAACTACGACTACTTCTTTGCCATTTAAAAGAATACATTGAACCTAACACTAATCTAACCTTGGTGGGGTTGGAAACAACATTATGATGATTTATTGTAGTGATTCATGAACTATAATATGTAATATTCATGAACTGTAATAATATGTAATTAAAATATATTAGAGGTACATAGACAAACACTGTAAATTATATAGTTCTAACACCTCCTAAAATCAAACTCTAATTTCAGGTATTAAGGCAGGAAGTAGCCCTCTATTTTCCATCATACTGAAACTTACAAATTTTCTGAAACTAGGTTCCTAAAGGGATAGACTGTAGAGATTTAAAACACTACACAGAGAGGGGGAAAGCAAGCAAGAGCCAGTAGGACAGGAAACCAAATCAAACCCAACTAAAAATCAATATAAACTTAAAAAATTTTTTATTTTATTTATTTATTTACTGGTAACATCTCATGACACGTGGGATATTAGTTCCTTAACTAGGATCACACCCGTGCCCCCTGCAGAGGAAGCATGGAATCTTAACCACTGGACCACCAGAGAAGTCCTTAAACTTCTGTTCTTAGAGAAATTCACTCCAAATCCATTTCATATTATATCAAGATTCAAATATCACATGAACACCAGAAATATACCTTCATTTTCAACAGAACATAAATATTCTTTCATCTCACTGAAAAACTTATCAGGAATGAATTTTAATAAATGAGTCAACTTTAATATTATGTATACTTTATTATACATAGACCATCCCTATGGAAAAGAAATGCAAAAAAGCAAAATGCCTGTCTGGGGAGGCCTTACAAATAGCTGTGAAAAGAAGAGAAGCGAAAAGCAAAGGAGAAAAGGAAAGATATAAACATCTGAATGCAGAGTTCCAAAGAATAGCAAGAAGAAATAAGAAAGCCTTCTTCAGCGATCAATGCAAAGAAATAGAGGAAAACAACAGAATGGGAAAGACTAGGGATCTCTTCAAGAAAATCAGAGATACCAAAGGAACATTTCATGCAAAGATGGGCTCGATAAAGGACAGAAATGGTATGGACCTAACAGAAGCAGAAGATATTAAGAAGAGATGTCAAGAATACACAGAAGAACTGTACAAAATAGATCTTCACAACCCAGATAATCACGATGGTGTGATCACTGACCTAGAGCCAGACATCCTGGAATGTGAAGTCAAGTGGGCCTTAGAGGTGATGGAATTCCAGTTGAGCTATTCCAAATCCTGAAAGACGATGCTGTGAAAGTGCTGCATTCAATATGCCAGCCAATTTGGAAAACTCAGCAGTGGCCACAGGACTGGAAAAGGTCAGTTTTCATTCCAATCCCAAAGAAAGGCAACGCCAAAGAATGCTCAAACTACCGCACAATTGCACTCATCTGACAAGCTAGTAAAGTAATGCTCAAAATTCTCCAAGCCAGGCTTCAGCAATATGTGAACCGTGAACTTCCTGATGTTCAAGCTGGTTTTAGAAACAGAGATCAAATTGCCAACATCTGCTGGATCATGGAAAAAGAAACAAAGTTCCAGAAAAGCATCTATTTCTGCTTTAGTGACTATGCCAAAGCCTTTGACTGTGTGGATCACAATAAACTGTGGAAAATTCTGAAAGAGATGGGAATACCAGACCACCTGATCTTGAGAAATTTATAGGCAGGTCAGGAAGCAACAGTTAGAACTGGACATGGAACAACAGACTGGTTCCAAATAGGAAAAGGAGTACGTCAAGGCTGTATATTGTCACCCTGCTTATTTAACTTCTATGCAGAGTACATCATGAGAAACGCTGGACTGGAAGAAACACAAGCTGGAATCAAGATTGCCGGGAGAAATATCAATAACCTCAGATATGCAGATGACACCACCCTTATGGCAGAAAGTGAAGAGGAACTAAAAAGCCTCTTGATGAAAGTGAAAGAGGAGAGTGAAAAAGTTGGCTTAAAGCTCAACATTCAGAAAACGAAGATCATGGCATCCGGTGCCAGCACTTCATGGCAAATAGATGGGGAAACAGTGGAAACAGTGTCAGACTTTATTTTTCTGGGCTCCAGAATCACTGTAGATGGTGACTGCAGCCATGAAATTAAAAGACGCTTACTCCTTGGAAGGAAAGTTATGACCAACCTAGACAGCATATTCAAAAGCAGACATTACTTTGCCAACAAAGGTTCATCTAGTCAAGGCTATGGTTTTTCCAGTGGTCATGTATGGATGTGAGAGTTGGACTGTGAAGAAAGCTGAGCGCCGAAGAATTGATGCTTTTGAACTGTGGTGTTGGAGAAGACTCTTGAGAGTCCCTTGGACTGCAAGGAGATCCAACCAGTCCATTCTGAAGGAGATCAGCCCTGGGATTTCTTTGGAAGGAATGATGCTAAAGCTGAAACTCCAGTACTTTGGCCACCTCATGTAAAGAGCTGACTCACTGGAAAAGACTCTGATGCTGGGAGGGATTGGGGGCAGGAGGAGAAGGGGACAGAGGATGAGATGGGTGGATGGCATCACTGCCTCGATGGATGTGAGTCTCAGTGAACTCTGGGAGTTGGTGATGGACTGGGAGGCCTGGCGTGCTGAGATTCATGGGGTTGCAAAGAGTCAGATACAACTGAGTGACTGAACTGATCTGATACTTTATTATTTATTTTCATTTAATTAATAACATTTTTATTTAATAACTATTTATGAATAAAAAGTTTCCTTTAATAATGTTTCTTTAAATAGAGCAAGATAATTATAATTTTAAAAAATAACAACAGTATGGATGGTCCTAAAGGGTTAGGGCTTGGGATAATATTCTGATGCCACTTTTTGAATTCGGGACACATATGAGCCCATACTAATATTTTAAAAGTGTTATGAAAAAGTCAAGTCAAAAAGTGCTAACCAGGGCCTTCCCTGGTGGCTCAGTGGTAAAGAATCTGCCTGCTAACGCAGGAGAGACAGTCCCCAGTCCAGAAGATCCCACATGCCATGGAGCAACTAAGCCCCTACACCACAACTACTGAGCCTGTGTTTCAGAGCCTGGAAAACACAACTACTGAGCCCACGAACCGCAACTACTGAAGCCTGAGTGCCCTAGAGCCCATGTTCTGCAACAAGAGACGCCAGCGCCGTGAGAAGCCTGCGCACTGCAACCAGGGAGCAGCCATGCTCCCGTCACTAGAGAAAAGCCTGTGCAGCAGTGAAGACCCAGCACGGTATGCTATGCTATGCTATGCTAAGTCTCTTCCGTCGTGTCCGACTATGTGTGACCCCATAGAGGGCAGCCCACCAGGCTCCCCCGTCCCTGGGATTCTCCAGGAAAGAACATTAGAGTGGGTTGCCATTTCCTTCTTGAGTGCGTGAAAGTGAAAAGTGAAAGTGAAGTCGCTCAGTCGTGTCCGACTCTTAGCGACCCCATGGACTGCAGCCTACCAGGCTCCTCCGTCCCTGGGATTCTCCAGGCAAGAGTACTGGAGTGGGGTGCCATTGCCTTCTCCGACCCAGAACAGTGCCCCCTCAAAAAAGCGCTCAACAGACAGGATAATTATTTGAAGACAATATAACTCACCTTAGCGTTCTCTGGTTTTTTAGTAAGTTCTGCAGACCCAGGAGGCCTTCCTTCCTTTCTGACCAGTTGGAGCTGGCACATCTGTTGAGGACTTCCGCCACGTCTTCTGTCTGCCTCATGTACGTGGGAATACTACCGTTCCGAGAGCTGTAGGAGCGTTCCGAACAAGCACTGGATGCATCGCTGTTCGCATCATCATCTGAGTGCATCCCGTAAGATTCGTATCTTCTTCGAGCAGGTTTTTTCTGTTATACGTAAAGACTCTCATTAGTGGTAGCTAAAATAACATGCCGGTATTTCACGATTTCTACTGACCAGAAAAGGACTGGCCTTTGTTTAAAAATCAGTGTAAAGCATGCTGCTAATCGTTGTAATAATAAAATGTCGAAATTTTAGTTTTTTTCAGAAAACATGTTTTAGGAGTTAGTAGGAGATGAAATATTCTTTAACTATGGGGAGTGGTAGAAGCAGAATAAAACTACTATATGGAAGTCAGATACATAAAGTGGGGAGTGCTAAAAACATGAGGTTTTTCCTTTTCTTTTTTCTTTTTGTGGAAAACCAAGAACTACTACCAGAGTGTAAATGAACAGGCTCTGTGCTAAAACTCTGAGTTATTACAAAGAAATTATAACCTTTTTAAAGGATGAGAATGGACGAGAAAAACCTGTTTCCTGTGTAAAGTTCTATTTTTTCTGTCTCTCTACCTCCCTTTTCCTCTATTCTTCTTTCACTTCCATTATCATTTCTCTGCCGCTCTTCCTTCACTTGTACCCATCCCTGATGTTTCTTTGAGAAGAAAACCACAAAGAATGATGACAGCCCGTTTAGCTTACTCTTACTTTTAGGAAGCAAGCTCCTGAAGGGTTCTCCATGCTTTCCCTAATGTGTCTAAACTATCTATTTCAATATATATAAAAAAGTATTACTTTGATTTCTTCACATCTGAAGTTATAAAACTGCTAATTTTACCTTGAATATTAAAAGTGAAATGAGACGGAATAGATTATTTGAGATTTCCCTGAGAGAATCAGAATTAAGTCTTTATGTAATCTGATATGTGAATTCAGGCTGGTGAGAGATGAAGATGTTTCTATGAAACACTGAAGAACAATAATTTTACATAGCTCTGGGTGACTTAAATTATTCAAGTTTAAAATCTAAAAGAAATATAACCTGAACTTAATTAAAAATAGTTTTTCATTGACTTTCCATCACTAAATTGATTTGATTTGGAGGCACCAACAATTTAGAATGGCAAAAACATGATACTTTTGTTTTAGGCTCCAAGTTTTGTTATAGACATAGTGTCAATGACATCATCGCATTTGTGCAAAGTAGTCAGGCTCAAAGGATGAAAACCCCCACAGGACACTATTTAAGTACTATCTCCCTACTGATAATCATATAATCATATGTACAGAAAGGTGACGTATGTCTAAAGATTTTATTACTTCCACTTGAATTTTTTATAGAAGACTATCATCTGTTAAACTGATGAAGGCAAGAAAAAAACGTTATGGTACCATAAGATGTCAGAAAATAGCAATGTCTATACCTTAGTCCGTATGTCTCCTAAGAGCTGAGAGCAGTAGATTTTTAAAGAGAAAAATTGAAAATAATGAAGAACATTTTGCTAAACAGCACAGTGAAGTAGGCATAAACAATGCCCATAATCAGAACCATTAAGCTTTTAAATATTTAGATACATAAGAACTGCTTATTAGCAGGTTATATCTTTAATCTTGTCAATATCCTTGAAAAATATGTCCAAAGAAAAATATGTAAGTTACAGAAATATTCACAAAATATTCACATAACCAATTTCCCCAAAAAACTCAAGTCTTCTTCCTATTTGTATCTTTTTGTCATTCCTAAACTTAATTTTATTTCTATGATTTTCCCTAGGTCCAACCAGGCTTAATAGTTAAATAGTCTTTTCCTAAAAATTGATAGTTATAATTGGAATATCTATGCTATGCAAATAATGGAAGTAGACACAATCACATTATTGGGATTTGGTTTTTAGCACTGATGGCTAAATATTCCTCATATAAACCAAATACATCTTATTATAAATAATAGGATAAAGATTATTCAAGAGTAATCCAATCAATTCATAAAATTTGTATGAATAGAATTTAACTAGTAAATCCTTCACATAGAGGAAACTAGAAAATGTGATTTGAGAAATACACTGATCAGGAAGAATAAATTTAAAACATACGACTAATTTAATACCATCAGAATAAGATGTGATTAATATATCCCAAGCTCAAGAGAACAAAGTTCATATTTAGTAAGTATTTTTATGAAAAAAATCAGGTGGCTGAGGTAAAGAAAAAAATTCAGCACAGGGCAGAACCTCACATGTGATTACATTTAATATGCTATAGCTATGACCAATGAATTATTTTTAAAAACTTGCTTTTCAAATATATGTGGCACATGGCGTATCGGCAACGGTTAAGAGGTGGCATGCAAGTTTAAAAGGTGCAATGTACTTTCTTATTTTAAAACAAACATGACACCTTTGTTAAGTTCTGTGTAAGAAAATGAGTAGATGCTTCTCAAAAATAGGATTAATGTCATAATTTAAGAGAAACTGTCATACTGAATTGATGAGGGAAAAAGGCAAAAGCCAATCATAATCACTGTCTCAAGTACTTCCTTCATAATTTCATGGGGAGGAAAAACTACAGTGATATCTGTACGTCACTCTTCTGACAAAACCATCACAGATCTGTAGGTGATATTTTGAAGCCTCACTGTTTAATGTTTCAGGTTTAAAGAACTAGAAAGATATCTTAAATATAATCTGTTTTGAAATTGTACTTTCTCTCAGCTCAGAAAATACAAATAAGTAAAAGACTATACAAACTTTACTCCAAACTAAAACAACCCCTAACTACTCAAGGTTGAGCTAGCTTTGAAATTATACACTTGCAGTGTACATATTTACATACTCATCTGTCTGCCTTTATTTTCAGTGTACTACAGTGCATAAAAACACTGTATTAACAATACCAGTATTTATATTTCTGACATTCCATCGTGGGCCTTGGCTTAAAAACCTGACCAATTAATAAAGATCAACAATAAATTATACTGTTTTGCTTTTTATACTGCCACATTTGATCTTCCTAGATTTAATCCACAAGAATCTTCCATCTCCTTTCCCACACTTGTGGACTGGCTCACTCATATATTAGTTTCATTAACTGGAACATCTATAGTGATAAGGAAATGGACAAGAGTACCAAGGCGTCTGCCACTGCCTCCTCCACGTCGGAACCTGTGTTCAGGACTCGCATGGCACTGACCGAGGATGACAGTCGGCTTGATTGGCTGATCCCATACCCCGGACCTAATTCATCAGAAGAAGGAAAACAGCTTTGAGAGAGCCGTAAATGTAACATGGTCAGGCTGGAAAGTTTGAGATCCTTGAGGAGGGGGGAAAAAAAAAAAACCAATGGGGCAAAGCATTTTAAAAGCAATATTGTATTCTCTGGGTACATTTAGTTTTGGTCAAATAAAATGGTAAAAGCAATTAAAATCACTGACAATGTGTGGCAAGTGAATTTAAGGAATAGTTGCTATGATACATTTATCACCAGAAGATAGAAGAAAGTATGGCTAGTCAACTAAGGGCTTGGAAGTAGGTAGCCCTGTAATTAATCCAGTTCTATCAGTCAGGCAAATTTCATCCATGTGGGTGAGCCACAGGATGGCCCGGAACAAAGATCAATCCTCAAACCAGTAATGATTAGGGAGCTCAATGAAGCCATGCCAAGAATTTACAAGGAAAAACTCCTCCAATGATTCTCTCTTCTCCTTCAAGATAGGCTGATTCATTCCATAACTAAAAGACATATCATTTGATATTTGTTAAGCACCTACTATTGCCTGACACTCTGAAGTATGTAAAGACAAATCATAGTTGGGTTCTTCTCCTCAACTACTTGTTACAATATATCATCATTTACAATTAAAACACTTCATCCACCATTTTGGTTTTTTTTTTTTTTAACATATATACAAAAGATGAAGTACATAACAGAGAACATAAAACAATTCTATTCTATTTTAAAATGACATAACTTAGGTTATACAAAAGAAAAATGTCCATCTCCAGTGAGAAAAATGCTCAAGTAAGATTGCTGAAAGGAAAAAAGTTACTTGGGGGAAAATTAACAACAACAAAACACACAAATGACTTATTCTTCAACAAATTAAAATAAAAACAAATCAATTTTAAAACATGATTACTCAATGGGAACTGAAAAGGACAAAAAACTGAGATGAATGCACAGATGATAGTGAAAATGTACTCATCCTTCACCTGAGACCCCATACACATCGGGGGCGTAGAGGGCACCAGTGGATCTGGAATGGTGTCTGGAGGCTGGAATAACAGGACCATACAAACCTCATCTATTACCACAGAAACAGGAATAGTGGCAGCACTACAGTCAGGCAAGGACAGTCAGTTAACAATGGTATTGTACTACTCAATGCTTAAGGATCAGAATAGTGCCTTAGATAAGGGCAAATATCATCCTCGACACACAACAGATCTTACACCTAAGGGGACAGACATAAGCCCACAGGAGACAAAGAGGCAAGTATTCAAATGGAAGGAAATGTCAAAAGTACAAGCATGAAACAGAAAAATGAACACTGCAATTAAAAAAAAAAAACCACTATGGTAAATAGTAACCAATAATAATCTTATCTCCTCTAATCCTGAACGCAGGGAGGTAGTTGTTACTATTCAATTTGACAAATGGCTAAACTAAAGCACAGAGAAAGGTTCATTAATTTGATCAAGGCCACACTCAGTAATTGTAGTCTTTCAGGGTCTTTGCTCTTGAACAGTACACATACCATCCTCACATTGTTCAAAAGATAACATACCTCATTTATATTAGCATAAACATTTTTTATAATGGTTTACATAACCTAAGTTCGGAATTCAGTAGATTTAAATATCAAAGCACATTTGAACACCAAAAGGGGAATATTACTGATTTGATTTAAAAAATCTAGAAATATGTGACTTTTCCCTATATTTATGACATCTCTCTAAATCTAAATTTAGTCTATTTTAAAATTTTAGATCTTAAAATCCTTATTTTCATCATGTTATAAAGTCAGTCTTATTCTTAAATGCACAAATAAGGGAGGAAAATTTCATTTTATTATTTAATGAAACATATGACCCTTATTTTAAAAGTTACTCTGCCGCAGACATATTAGAACAGTTGAAGTACTTTTACTATATGAATTACTCTTTTGTCACAGAATGAATAAGAAAATGATCAAAAAGATGTAAAGACAGGATTAAAGACAGAATGTTGCAAAAAATGTTTAATTAGACCCTGAAAGGTGATCGGTATCATTAGTAAAACATACTAATATATAGTTGGTTTTAATTTTACCCAACAGAATAATTAATAAAATGATAAGGAAGCGTTGAACCAATATGGAAATGGTTTAATAGATAAAAAACCTTTTGAAATCAACAGTTATCTGTGGCTGAAGATAACACTCATATGCTGGTAATAACGTAGCCTTTTTTTTCCAATCTTAGTTCCAGAAACAGAGGGAAACTAAGAGTGCGAGTTCCAGAGTTCATCTTTGCCTCGCTCTGGTTTACTTCTGGTGTATCAGGGCCCCGACGCTGGCTTTGTGCTACAACTGAGTAAGTGGCAAACCACGGGATTCTTGTGTTGAATGGCCATATGCAAGTCAGAGGTGACAGAAGGCTTCACCAAATAAAGGAAGACAGCAAAATGCAGGCAAATGAACCAGAAAATCCTGATCTCTGGGAATGGTATTTTTATCCCCGATTAACAAATAGGGCTAATCCCCTATCTTTGCTATGCAACATATATATGTAAACAAAAGGCTATAAAATTTAATTTTTCTAAAACTGTATGATAAAAAGGTTAACCACCTCTAAACCAAATAGGATGTTTCATCACAACTGAGAAAACTGCCTCCTTTAATAACAAAATTTTAATGATCTCAACTGCCAAATGGAGACTGAGATAAATCTAGAAGATTAATGACTAAACAATATCTTCCCCCTGGCTCAGCCTGTAAAGTACCTGCCTGCAATGCGGGAGACCTGGGATCAATCCCTGGGTTGGGGAGTTCCCCTGGAGAAGGAACAGCAACCCACTCCAGTATTTTTGCCTGAAGAATCCCATGGACAGAGGAGCCTGGTGGACTACAGTCCATGGGGGACACAACTGAGTGACTAACACTTTCACTTTCTCTTTAAAAATAGGCATATTAACATGTTTATAATTACAAGTTGGTTATAGATTTCCTCTAATCTCTGGTGTACAGTTTTAAAACGGTCTAGAAACATATTTTGTTTTTTCTTGCTATCTCATGCTTTCTACTAATTCTACATTATACAAGGTATTATACCATTAAAAAAATCAAAGATCCTTGCCACTAATATATAACGCCACTAACTGCAGGTGAGCGGGCACTGTTCAGGGCCAAGAGGTAGAAGAGCGGTGCTGGCAGAGACGGCAGTCCTGATGGCCACACACTCACGGTGTCAAGCGCTGCTTGGAGGGTCGTTTCCAGGGAATCTCTGCTTTAAAGTGCCTTCAGATTAATGCCAAGAACTACGTGCTGTTGTTATCCTCATTTTACAGATAAGGAAGCCCTGGTACACAACAGCTACAGAGCTGGGATGTCAACCAGACCATCCGACCCTAGAACAGACACTCTTAAATGACTATAGCCCACTTCAACTCTTAAGGTGATGTGCTTATGTTATGCAAATATAGGATTTATTTCATTTTTAAACAGACATGCATGAGGATTAACCAATCTATATATACATGTATGTGTGTCTGCATGTATACACACATACACAGACACGCTACAACCTACTGTATCATCATACATGAACTAAACCTATCTCTGGCAAAGTACAGAAGGAAACTCTTTGGCACCTGGAACTGGAACACAAACAAGGGTTGAGGATTTCCCTGTCTGTGTTCCTAGCTCAAAGAGTCGGTAGAGGATAGTTCAGTAGTGATATAGTTGAACCAAATGGCCCAAAAGAAACTTAATTTCTCAGAAATCCTATACCAAAGGGTCTACTGAAGGAAGTAATGCTTCCAACAGCTAACGAGTGGAACCATGTTCTATTTAAGTGTCACAAAATCTGAAGTGCAACTCTCTTAAGTGTTACAATAACCTACACTCTATGGAATTAAAAGAAAAAAACATGACTTTAGGTAAGTGTATAAAAATAAAGTACTATTTAAAATCCTGAGGACCACACAGAAATTGTAAAGACTTTCAACATAAAAAAATTCTGCCTCTCCAACTACTCTAAAATACTAAAAGTTTTAAAAGACCATTTAACATTTTATAATTGAGGTAAATGCAGTATTACAGTCAAGGTTACGGTACAATCTCTATAATAAGGAACAGATAGGCTGCACAGCAATGACATGATAAAAGCTAATGCATGGGAAATGCTATTAAACTCTAAAATATATAAAAATATTAATCCCTTCCATTTTCATAAGTAGTTCAAATATTATTTTACAGCCTTCTTTCCAGCAATCTTAAATATCTAAGGTGAAGAGTGAATAATTCTACTGAAAAGCATAAACATCTTTATTCTTATCAAACTAAATAGTCCACATTTCACTTAAGAGTAATTACTTAAATATTATCTTTATATTTTATATTATTAAGAAAAAATCTTGAATTCAATGTTATGTAATCTGAATCTGTGTGATATTTACTTGACTATGAAGGCAATTTGTTTATCTAATGTCTAATTTGCTTATTTAAGACAAGTAAATGTTAAAGGAACTTCCCAAACATGTAACTTCCCTCTGACTGTCCTTAAAAAGACAGAAAAGAGAGGCAAAGATACAGTTAATAAAGCTAAATCCAGGGTCTTCTGAGGTTATCAGATGGTGCGAACACAACAGGGAAGCCCAGACAACTCACCAAGGGGCTGGAAAGAGCGCACAGGACTCGTATCCCTGCTGCTCTCCCGGCTGGCTTCCCGGCTGCACCCTTGACTCACGCTTGGCCGAGGAATCCGACTGCTTCGGGCTGGCATGAAGCAATGGCAGCACAGAAGTGGAGTAAACAGGAGAAGGGTTTGTATTTTTGATATTTTGGTTTCATTCTTTTCTTTCTTATAAAGCTAATAAATAACAAGTTCTGCTAAGGATGAGAAGAAATGATTCTTGATGAAGCATTACCAGGAATACCATTAAAAATTTTTGATTACACTCTTCTAGTTTATATGTGATTAGAAGAGCAAAGTGTATTTTACTAAAATTAAACAGCTGCAAAGAAAAAAACAGATTTAAAATAGAAATACCACTTCCAATATAAGACATCTAATTTCATTTTTAAACCTATATTTCAATTCTTCTTGAATTTGAAGTTGTTTTCCTCAAACTTAGAAGTACCTAAATGAGGTCTTCAATGCTACCAAGTCCTAAAGTACAAAAGAAACACAAGGTCCCAAGTTTCACACAAGGATCTTACCCACTGAGAGCCGAGATGGACTGGCCTCTCTGCTACAGCCCTGGCTTCGGGGTATCTTGCTTCTCTTCTGTGTGGAGGCTGAATTAACCAGGACTCTCTGAACACCAGAGCTCACAGTGGAGAGGGCTGTTGTGGTCAGAACTCTGCCTGGAGACCCAGACCGGCTGCCAGCTGAACACCAAACACAGATATAAATGTCAACCTGTGAACTCCAAGAGATCTTTGTCAAAAGGATAAAAATTCAAGAAGTACATCTGAGAAACCTGTGATTCAATGGCAAGTTCTAAGTTCCAAGGAAATAGATTGAGGAAGCTTTATATATATACTGAAAACCTGGAATAAAAAGATATACTATATATATATATACACACACACACACACACACATATATATGTATACACACATACTAGGGTTGAATGGTAAATCAAGTAAATATATTTTCAGTTTTGGGGAATATAAGATGTTATGTTTAATAAGGAAAACACTATTATGATTTTTGGAACATAAATAGTAGAAAAGGTTTCCAAAGAAATAACTTATCTAACAATACACTTCATGTAAATATAGTTTCATTTAACTCTATGTTAAAAAGGTATCTATTAAAGCTATACATTTATAAGGAAACAATAATTCTATTATTGATAACATTGTTAAGAATATAATAAAATTTATTTTATTATAATTTAACATAACTGTTATAATATATAACAGTTATAATATAACGGTTTGAAAAATTTGTTTTCAAACTGTTAAAACAGTTTGCCTGTTGAGATGTCTTGAAATGGGCATAACAAAGTTGTCTATCTTGCTACTTACATACATTTTAAAATTTTTACAAGATTAAATTTTATTTATTTGTTCATTTATTTATTTTGGCAACACTGAGTGGCATATAGGATCTTCATTCTCCAACCAGGGATCAAACCCGTGCCCCTCACAGTGGAAGTGTGGAGTCTTAGCCATTGGAAAGCCAGCAAAGTCCCAAGATTAAATTTTAAATGTTTACAAAGTTGGGCCAGCTAAAAAAGAAACAGGTTTTGCTATCTGCCTTCAAATAAAAAAGGGGTCTTGGGTGGCCAAAGTCTGGCATGTAGATGTTTTGGTAGAACAAAGATTAACGGGCAAATAAATATCAAAGAAAATAGATTCTTTCAAAACTAGTAATTTCCAGTCTTGGAAGAGAGAAGATGTGGTCAGGTAGAGAGAGGGAGCTGGACAAAATCTCAAAGACGGGGGCAAGACTTTTAAAAAAAGAAACATGCGTTCAAACTAGAATTGTATAGTTTTTAAAGGGGTAAGCTCCTTGTCAACCAGAGCATTTTGTGTTTGCATTGACAAGGAAAATAAACTAGGTAAGTCCAAGGTATAATTTAACTCTAGATTCTGGATAGTAGCATTATAAAAGTTAAACCTGAACTTAAATAAAATAAAACTCCATGAAAGCAACGTTTTCTCTTTGTTGGACACTTCTCCACAGTCACTGCTCACCTTCTATCATCTTACCCAGTCACGCCTCACTTCCACAGAGCAAAGATTAAAGACTCAAAGTCAATGGGGAGAAGCAGGGAATGTCACTGCAGAAGGAGTGCTGAGTTCAAGGGAGGGAGTGGTGACTTTTTAGTTCAAACCAGCCCCGTATTGAGGTAACACTGGCCACATTTTTGGATTTGTTTTTAATGAAAGCTCTGACATTTTCTGATTTTTATCATGTTGTACAGACCAAATAGCACATGAACAGAGGCAGACTGGATATGATCCGTAGGCTGCTGATCTGTGACCCTTGTTACTGTTTTCTTGGCACGGTGTTCCTGAATACAATTTAAACTCATGCTTAATTCCTAAACTTTACCAGTATACAATATGAAACTCATCTTCTGCTGTTTATAGCAATACTATAAAACAAAGCAATGTTTATGATGAAACTGACAATTTATTATTTGTGTAGAAAGAATTCTAAATTATTGCAGGGAAATTATACAAGTGTACTTTAAAATGATGGTTCATCTGAACTGTTCCACGACATTTCAGGAGAAGAATGTTTAGATGAGGTTTCTTTCAGTCATAACCTTAGGGATACTCACAAGGCACCTATTTTCTCCATGCAGCGTCTAAACTAAACATACACACCAAAAACACCCGAACACCCAACATGCCACAAACTCACAATGCAAGGTAAGCTGATGGAATATTTTATGGGAATGTGACAATATAAAAAGTATAATGAACTGACCACATACAACATGTTATTCTGTTAAAACCAATGTAAGTTTAGGAGGTGAAGGTGTTGGTAGGAAACTGGAGAACTCCTTGAGATGTGGATCTATTCAGCAGAGAAGAAACATGCAGTATAGAAGCAAGAGTAACCACTCCATCTATTCTAGATTGGCTGAATTTATCAAAACTATGTAAGCTCCCTCTCTATATATTTGAATTCATTCATGCCCTGTGCTAGGAAATGTAACTGGCAATATTAATCATTTCATGCTCTTCTCCACTACCTGCCATGAACAGCATGATAATCCAGTGCCTACAACCCATTTTGCAGTCATTCATACTTAGAAGAAGAAAATATGATGGCTCTTTCCCCAGCAAAAGAACTAGCAGGTTAATTATTTCTTTGAGGAAAACCACAGTTGATAAAAAAAAGTGTATGATGCACCTAGCAATATCATGCTACTAGAAAATAATTTGCAAAATTTGAAATTGGATAACTAATTTCTCTTGTGTTGCCTAAAGTTTTCAAATCACTGTTTTATACTTTTTACAAGCTATTTTCAAGGCACTACTAAAGCTCCCCTGCTTTGGGATGTTTACACTTTGTGGGATCAACATGGATAATTTTAAAAAACCAGGGTTTTGGTAACAAATAAGGACAAGTCACAGGAAAATCAAAATTGGGAAATTTTATCCCAATAATGGCTACAAAATGATAGAATATTAAATGTTAAGAATTTCTGCTGAATAGAACCCATTCTTGATAATGAAAATAGATGATCAAACAACTGATGCACATATAAAGTCTATAGATTCTTACCACCAATGGTATTAGCAGATTGTGATCCTGAACAAGTGTAAAGGCAGAATTAGGGTAAGGGTTATAATCCATGAAGAGGGAAGGAGCAGATTTAAAATGCATGGCAGATGGAAATAAGAAAGCTTTAGTCAGTTTTGAAAATTAAAAATCCTAAAGCAAAAAAAGCAAACTTTAACAAAAGCAGAACACTGAGTAGCTTTCACAGCTGGTCACTGAGATCAGACATCAATGTACAAAGCAGATGAAATGAAGGTGTAAGTGCAGGTTTTTCAGCTTTTCTTCTGATAGGCCTACAATCTAGATAATTAAATGTTTAAATAATAAAAATTTAAACATTTAAAAACTACAGGTGAGGAAGAATTACAGCATCTTCTAGCTGAAGAAAAATTACATGAAAACGCTACAGATTTTATCTTTCTTAAGACACTGGGGGAAAAAACTGAACAGTAGCAGGGTGGGTGGGGAGACAACATTTCTGACAGGCTGTACAATCATTTGTACATCGGTCAGTCACTACCGACAAGAAAAGACACAATCTTTAAGTAAATAATTAAGTCTGGAAGTCTCTCCATTGGGTCTGCTTTCAATTTATTTTTGGTTAGCCATTAGAACATACTTGCTTTGACTCAAGATTTTTTTCCCCTAAATGGTGATATAAAAGTATGTAAAGGCCATGCAAACCCCAGTGAATTACTTTACAACAAAGTGAAGATGGAGACCACAGTAATATTTCTGTGTAAATGTGTGTAAAGAGACTTGCATCAAATTATATAAAGCTGCAATATCTTTTTTCAAAAGAATTTGAAAGGAAACAGTCATTCAAATAAATATATAAGCAAGCAAATAAAAACCTCACCAGTATGATTTAAAACCTAAGTGATTTTACTGTGGGAAAGTTATCTGATCTTAAAATCTTACTGGGTCTTAAAGCCTATTATTATGTTCTCACACTCTAGGAGAGGATTTGAAGTACTGTGCATAGGGTTTCAATGTCAAAAACCAAATATAAAAAAATTATTGTATATTCTCGATATGATCAGTAGTTATAATACACTTAAAATGGAGGTCCTTAAGTAATATATTAAGAAAATCATACACAAAGCACTTTGAATCTCTGCCATGAGTTCAGTCTTAGTATTACTTTAGAAGAAAATTCAGTAAAATATCTCACATGAAATTGAGTTTTATCCTTAAGATACTAGATACAGCTTCTGGTTGCTATCTTTACTTTTCCTTATGCTTTAAATTTCCTTCACCATTATTTTTGTTTCCTGAAGGCAGTAAGACTAACAAGGTATAGAAAAATGCACAACAGGAGGATAAAATTCAGTTGACATTACATTAAGAAAAACAAGGAGATCACTTTTATCAGCTAAAATATAGAGCACGTACTTTGTGCTCAGGCAAGTATACTAATTTCACCCTCACAACAATCCTGTAAGACTATCCTATTCATTCTACTGGTTATATTAGAAGCACACAGAAGTGTAACAACTTTAAATAACCTGGAATAGCCATGATCAACTCTGGGAAGTACAGCTCCAGATACCATGATCTAAATCAATACTTCTCAGACCTGACTGTAACAGAAATCACTTAATGATCTTGTTGAAGACTGAATTCACGACACCTGTGGTGAATTTCTCAGGTGTGCATTTCCCAGCTGATGCTGATGCTGGTTTGGGCATCATATTTGGAATGGCAAGGCTCGAAACTCCCGTGTTATATGCTAAAGATTAAGTTACTTTAAACAATTACTCTAGTTTTCCTATTTGTAAATAATCCTCAATTTGCAGACCAATTTTACTGGAGCATTTCTGCTTCTTTTTAGGACTCTTGTTGAGTGCTCCAAACTTTACCCTGCCTGGATTTTTTTAACTTGGGAAAGAGGAGAATCTGCTAGGCTGGACTTGTCTAATCATCTCCTGGCACCCTCTAAGCCCAGCTCCTTTCCCTAAGATTCAAGAATCAAGTTAAAAAACAGACGAACTGGGCATCTATATCTTGAAATATTATCTAAAGAACAGTACAAGATAGCTATGTTTATTTCTTTCCAAAATGGCCAAGTATTGATATAAAGAAGAACCCCAGAATTACCTCCCTAGAAAAAATTCCTGTTCTAAGAGGCATGTACTAAGGAAAATTTCTTGATAAAGAAGAAAAGAGATCTCTTTTAAATTAATTATGCCATAAGTGTATATATTACTATTCTGGAACACAGAGGAATGGATCATTCATTTTACCTAGAATTCAAAATTGTGCTTTTTAATAATTGCGCTTATGAGAAACTCAGCTTCCAATGAAATTGCAAAAATATAAATCTTAAATTTAACAAGGAATATTAACAAAACTGGTCATTTCAATTTGTTTCCTCTTTATGAGTCAGTATATACCTGCCAAAAATGCTGACTGTACTCTAATGGATTTTAGGGAAAGTACAAAGATACTACATACCTGTCCTTGAATAATTAGCTAGATGCAACCAGATTTGATGCTAACATACAGCAATTATTTTGCCCCTAAAAAGCACAATTTTCCACATTTACAAGTTTCTGAGTAGACTGTGAAAACCTTAATGCTAAGAGAGTTGTGTTATCTCCATGCAAAAGTCTGTGTAACAGATGAAGTTTCTCTTTCTAAGTGGCAGGTATCAATGATGCAGCCCTAATAACACACCAAAGACAAGACAACACCCACTCCAAAAGTTCGAAAACATGCACAACTGACCCAAAACATTGAAAAAAAAATACCTTCATTTTTGTCAGGTGATGATGAACCTAAAGTACAGAACAAGAACTCAGTATGTGGCTTGTCTTTTTGGGAATTAGTTTTGTCTTTTTCCACTGGTCAATCTCCTAATACAGTAACATACAAAGAACACGCTTATCCTAACATTGTAGAAACACGAGAGAACTAATAGGCAATACATACGCTGTGACTGAGACACCATCTTTGTTCGACTTCTTCCTCTGGAATCTGTCTTGGCATTTCCCATACTAGCAAGTGGTGCTGAAAGCTTTGCTCTTACCCGGCCTAAAGAATAAAATGATTTATATAATTACAGACATTTTTCTATAATATTTAGTAATGAGGGGAAAAAAAAATCTCACTATAATTTTCTAATTGGGTGTGCTTCTCAAGTATCGTTAAATTCTGTAACACTGTAAACTTCACTTTAAAGATTAGCGTTCCCTTAAAATTTTAAAAATATATACTGTTTTTTATGTGTTGCACCATAAACTAACTTTCCTTTAAGGGTAAGAGTAAAGTCAAGCTAAAAGATCTCCATTCTCAGTTTGATATTATTAGTCCCGTAGGGTTATAATTAAGATAATTACCACAGGCATACACTTATTCAGTTTCCATGAAATTTAATTTATTCTCAAATTCAGCCTATAGTTTAAAATACAAGCCTAAGCTTAGAAACAAGAGCCCAGCCTTTCTGACTGAAAACGTACTTCAAAGGGATTTGCATGAAGATACAATACTAGCTAAAATATCTTTTTATATGGTGTGCTAAACATCAGAGTACTACAGATATACATGGACACGTTTGCTATTCTCTTCCCCAAACAACCAAATTCCATTTATAAAATTATTTGAGGAAACACCAATCACAGAGGAGTTGGCACTTTTCTCTACACATTTCCTTCTCTAACTCCAATCAGTATTCCTTCCTTCTCTATTACTGTTTCATCCCCCTCCAGAAACCAAGGCGCAGAAATGTTTCTAGAGCTCTTGAACCAAAGGAGAGAATGCTTATTTATCGAAGTGCTTAAGTAAACTGTCATCAGAAAAAACAAAAATATATTACTAGTAGGTACTTTGGTGTTCTCGAGCAACAGCCTCAATCACTATCACATTGGAACCCATACCAATGTGATCATGGAGAAGGGCTCAGAATCCTTTTCATTTAAAAGGCACAACTTGAAGGGCAATCACGATCTACAGGCTAGCTTAATAACGGCAATATTAATTAAGAAAACATATCTAGAGGTAAGGAAAACTTCCAAATTATGAAATGAGTGAGGGAAGAGAAGAGAATAACTAAGAACAAGGAATTAAATGAAGCAAAATGAGAAGTACAGGTGGTAGATCCTCTCATTCTATCAACTTCTTCAAGGCCCCCCGAAAGCTCATGATTCAGGACTTTCACCCTTTTACAGAGTCTGCTTAGAATAGGACATGATGTTCTCCTGACCAAGAAGTAAAATAGAAAGAAAATTATTATTTTTGAAATGCAAAATTTATCCATTGTAATAAAGAAGTTAGGATAAAGTATTTTGATATTACCATCTAAATTATAGTGACACAGTGCCAGAAACTATTTTTATAAAGTATTCTAAAACTTAAAATATGAAAATATTTAAATATGTCAGAGTAAACATGAGACCATCAAAATGTCAAATCTACCTGGTTGTATTACAAGAAAATACCACTCATAAAATCTGGGAAAAAACTGTGTTTCATATCAGAGGCTTAATTAATAAGATAGCCTTTAAGTAGAATAAATAAAAACACTGAAGTTTTTCCTTTCTCCAAATTGAAAAGTAATAAATATTTTTAAAAAGGTAAATTGGTTCAGTAAAATAAAGTATTATATCTAGCAAGGTTTTTGTACTTCCAAATTCAAACTATATGCAATTCCCCAGGCACTGATTCAAAATCAAAGATACATTTAGAAGCTGACAAAATAAATGCATTTAAATGGGATGATATTTAAACTCCAATGATAAAGCAACGGTGCGTGCACTCACAAAGTATAAATGAACTGGCAAAAATTAAAAAACAAAAACATAAAAGAAAAGCGTTAATGTCACTATAGGAAAAATGAAACTATGTAACTTTATACTAGGTATTATTAAACACGTGAAGCAATTATATTTTTTCCAGCATGAGATAATGCAAGATACACAGCAAAACTCCAGGATGAAGGATTAAAAAAAAAAAAAACCTACATGAATAACACAACCAAACACAAAATGTAGAGGCTAGCACAGCTGGCAAATTACAGATCTGCAAAGAAAGTAGCCTATTTTAGTTTTTAATATTTAATTCCTACTAATGAAAATATTAATGTAGAGGTATTTGTGTTACTAACAAAATGTTTAATTCTTACCATCTTCAGATGCTGTTCCTAAATAAGAGAAATAAAACAATAACATTTCAACAAAGTCTGCCAATGTTGATATTAAGACTTTGCTTGTGCCTCCCACCCAAGATGAAAACAAAAGGGCAAAAGAAAAAAATATCTTCTAGTTTGATAGCCTTATATTAGCTTTTAAAAGGTTTTGAGATAAAACAAAATTTGAGGTAACCTAAAGACTCACAGCACAAAACAGTTAAAACTAGACAACTGAAAACAGCAAAATTTTGTAACAGACCAGTTTGTCCACTGTATTTCATATTGAAAATTTTAAATGAAGAAAAGTAACAAAACTAATTACTCAAGAATGATACAACTCTGTCACTGCTCCCTTCCAAACAAATGTTTTAATGTATCTTTCCAGTGTAAGAATACTTTCTGAGCATTCTCAAAAGGGAGCCCACGGAAGAACTAGAAAAGGAACTGACAAACATGGGATCACATCCATGACCCAGGCCGTGCTGTTTTCATCAAAGCGTTACCTATGAATCTGTCAGCTCTTTATTCAAGCTTTTTTGTACTCCCTAAGATGCTGTAAAAGCTAGCAAAAAAAATTATCAAGTAAAGAGAACTTCCTGGCAGTCCACTGGTTAGGACTCCACATTTTTACTGCGAAGGTCTGGCTGGGGAACTGAGATGCCACAAATTGCACAGCACGGTCAAAAAAAAAATCAAGGATGAATATCAGAACTTGTTACTATTATAGAGCAATAGCAGATATTTCTCTCTGTGTGTGTATATAGATTAAAAAAAAAAAAGCAGGACTAAACATCAGTTAGAGTATCACATTATATAACACACGTGATTTCTCAAATAGGCTGATGTTTCTGACCCAAACAAGAAAAATTTTGATCTGGAAAATGAGAATAATTTGTTTTTTAAGGATCCAGACTCTCAGTGACAGAAGTGATACCACATGGTCTGAAATATAGAAACTACCTTTTGGTGGGTTTTCATTCATTTAATAATTCCTTAAATTTATGAAATACATTAAACATAAAGAGATGCACAGAGACCAATTATAAATAACACGCATGTACCCAAGCCAAGATTAAATAAATCATCAGAGTGGAAGATAAACCAGTTTCAGAGTTTATGTAATAACTGATAGAAAAACACACAGTTTTCCATTTTTCCTAGATCTCATACTGTGACTTACAGATTCATGATCTTCTTACAAGTTCTTACAAAAAAGCTCAAGTTCCTAGATAACACTGTAGTATCTGATGATGTGAAGGAGAAGTAAGGATAATACAGTCTAGTACTAGACAAAAATATCATACAGATAAAAATGATCATATTGGATCAAGCAACTAAAGATAAACTAAATAATGAAATTTAAAAGGTACAGCTCAAAATAAGTTCAATTTTGATTAAATGTTCATTTGAAACACACTCTTAAAAAGGCAGCATCTGTACCTGGCATTTTATTTTCATAAATGACCACTGTTATTGTTTTTTAATCGCTACGTTGTATCTGATTTTTTTCTGTCCCATGGAATTTCCCAGGCAATAATACTGGAATGGGTTGTCATTTCCTTCTCCAGTGGATCTTCCTGACCCAGGGATTGAACCTGAGTCTCATGTGTCTCCTGCATTGGCAACAGATTCTTTACCACTGAGCCACCAGAGGAGACATATGAATCTGTAAAATATGTGATCTGTCTCTCTCTATAGCAGAGTTAGTAAGCTAAAGAATTGAATTATGTGACTTATGAGGTTCCTTTCTCCTGAATCTGGTATTTCTGAGAAAGACTTGAGAAATCGAGAATATTGTAAGGGCTCAGGTTAAAAAAAGTTAAGAAAACTGATTTAACTTAAACAAACAATAATCTAGTATTTGAATAAACTGAGAAACCCAAAATGGATATGTCTAGCCCCAAATTCAATCAGAGAATTATGGAACCATTTTCACATTAAGACTGCTGCTAAATAAGCAGTCTATTTTCAGAAATTAAGAGAACAAAGATATTACATAGAATCCAAGAACCATAAAATTTTTTAGTAGAATTAGAAAAGGAAGTTCTTACCATCCATCTTGTCAGAAGTATCCTCTTTGATGAAAGAGCAAGCAAAGAACAGAGGAAAACTTGGTATATTAGAAAAAGATTTTATAACCCCTGGAAAACATTATTTTTAAGAAGACAGAATTCATAGCACAGACATGAAGCTTTTTTTCAATTAAAACATATTAGATTAAATAAGATGAGTTTCCTTTGTTAGACAAAGATACCAGAAAAAAAAAAAAAAAAAACTGAATTGATAATCAGTCTAGTTTTTATTTGCCTAGAGAAGTTAGAGAAGCCCATGTTCCAACCTTGGACGCCTCCACCATCAGACAAACCTCCTGCTTGGGTCTGCTGAGCTTCTCATAATCTAAGTCACCTCGCCTTGCTTTCTTTCTTCCTCTATAGGCTAGAGCACACCCCCAAATTCCACTCTAAATTTAGCTCTTTTGTCATTATCTTCCATCTACTGCCTTGCTGCTTCCTCACCCCATCCTTTCCTAGCACTTTCGGTCCTGTAAGCCCTGAAGTATGGATAAATCAAACGACTCTAATTTTCTACCCCGCTACACTGAGGTGCCCCAACAGAGACAATTATAAAACTACAAAGTCATGCATAAAGGCACTGCTAGAAACTAGGGAAATCATCAGGCTTGGCCTTGAGTGACTGTGCAGAAAATTATTAACATACCAGGCCTGATACTCTTAAGAAGAGCCTAGTTACAGGGCTGGCCCTTAGCTGGCCGCTGGGAAGTTACTTCTGGATCCTGACTGTTTCAGTGTTGGGGACAAGGTACTGAACTCCTGTTAAAGAACTTGCCTGAACTGTTTTTGCAGATAATGTGATTTATGGGGAACACCTGCTCTCTCTTTGGGAGAATGATGCTGGTAGTTGTGGCTGGGTGTATGGCAGTGCCTACCTCACCACTCCCCCTTTACCCTCACCCTGGGCTGAGTCTTCAGTGAGTCTCTCCGGGCAGAAACACTACACACATGTTCTACAGTCACTGACAGAGGAAGGAGCATGTTTCACACAGCCCATCGTTCTACCTCTGGGAGTGATAACTCTGAAAGCCTGTGCCTCAACACCTCCAGAACACCCAACAGGATGTTCTCCCTTGCTGATCCTGCTGTGTGTCCTTTTGCTCTAATAAACCTCAGCCATGAGCACAGCCAAGTCGTGTGAGTTCTTCCAGCAAGTCTCTTAAATGTGTGGGAGGTTGCAGGAAGGCCAGAAGAGTACCCCACCTCTTGTGGCCCCTCAACAAGTTGTAGCATACTTCTAGTCACCTCTCAGACATCCTGCATCCTGCTTTTTATTAGCAGTGTCCTGACTCTGCTTCCTCAAATGTGAAAACACAGACACAGTAAACTCCTGATGACGTGGTTCTCAACGCCCAGCTGCCCCAAAGACACGTGAACTACCTGCTTCTTCCTTTTCTTCCCCTGACCTCAGTGACGCTGATGACCCTTCAACATCCAAGGCTAACTCCCTAGCGCTTACATCCTATTCCTTATGCCTCTTGTAAGAATTCTGGCCATAAGCGATTTCCTCTCATTCTTGCATTTTAACTTTTTCTTCTCTACTGATCCTACCAACTTAGTATACAAACATATGTGACTCTCTTAATTTTGAAAAAACAAAAAGTTCATTAACCTTTAACTATAGATAACTGCTACAATGTTTTTTCATCTCTTCTCAACCGTTGAGCATTGGAATAATTTATGCAGATTCTCCTTCCAACTTCTTCCTCAATCAAAGAAGTCTGACTTCTGTCACATGACACCACTGAAACCATTTACTTTCTTTTTCATTTAGGCAATCTCACAAACCTAGCCATTTGGCATAGATATATCAAGGTTTCCTTAACAGAAATTCCTGTCTCCTCAGGATAAACTCCTTCCTCAGGATAAAGTTTTAAAGGGTGGACCTCAAAACACTCATCATACCCCACTGTCAAAGGATTCAGTACTTTAGTGGCGGAAAAACCCAGTGGCAAGTGCTTCAGTAATGTATTGAGTTTAATATGGAAAGATTATGACAAGAACAATCTCTAATCATTTCTGAATCTAATCTCAAGCACAGATCTCTCTCCTGAGTTTTCTGCCACTGTATGTAATTCTTTCTCATATACTACTGTGCCTCCAAAACAATTCCAGGTTGACGTCTCGGCGATGTCAAACTCAAAATGCATAAAACTCAACAAGCTTTTAGCTGCTCATCCTTTAGCAACCTACTGATAGACTGAGAGACTGTTTCAATACAGAAGCATATTATCTCTGGATCCATAAATGTTCAGCCATTATAAACAAGAATCAAAGTGAAGAAAACAAAGAACATACAAGTCACATCTGTATAAGAAAGGTCAGAAAGAGTGGAGGAGGGCGTCTAGGAAGGAAGAAGAGAGGAAAGGAGGGAGGGAAGGAAGGAAGGAAGACAGTAAGGAAAAGAGAAAAAGACACAGAAATAGAAAGAATGAGAAAATCTATTTTCTAAGCCCGGAAAGAGCTACAGGCAAGGATCTCATTGTCCCTGAATGTGAGCCTGGGTCAGGAAAAAAAGAGGACAGAGGCACCTTTCCCTTTTGTAAGAAAGCAAACATGCCCTTCAAACCTTAAGGAACCAAAGAAACAAATTAAGGAATCTCATGGCACTGTTACAACTTTCTTATGAAAAAAACATTGTAGCAAATGGCTTTCAAATTCACATTAAAACATTTCAAATTCAATATTTTTTTCCTAGTACTAAAAAATAAACACTATTAAATGTTTTTATTGTTAAGACTCATAATGAATAAATTTTATTATGTTTTCCATTTTCCCCACTTAAAAAATTAATGTATAATTCATGTACCATAAAATTCACTTTCATAGTACACAATTCAGTGCTTTTAATATATTCACAAGACTGCAGAACCCTCATAAATATCCAATTCCAGAACACCTTCATCACTTCTAAAAAGAAATCTTACACCCACTGATGTCACCCTCTATTTTTCCCAACTCTCATCACTTAGCAACAATTAATTTATATGTTTGTGTGGATTCACCTATTCTATGCATTTCATGTAAATGGAATCATAAATATGTGCCAGTTTGTACCTAACTTGGTAATGCTTTCAAGTTCCATCCATCTTAGAGGATGCACTAGTATTTCATTTTTATGTCATATGATCCTTTTTATGGCTGAGTGATATTCCGTTTCATTGTATGTACATATCTGCTTAACCATTTACCAGCTGATGAACATTTGAGTTGTTTCCACTTTACAGCTGTTATGAATAATGTTGCTTGAACATTTATTCATGTATATATTTTAATTAGAACATATGTTTCATATGTCTTGGGTAAACAGCCGGGAGTGGAACTCTCTGTTTCACTTTTTGAGAAACTGCCAAACTGTTCCCAGGGTGGCTCTGCTTACATTCCATGAGCAGATACTTGTGATGCTCATACTTGTGATGTTTCAATTTCTCCATATCTTCACCAGCCATCCTAGTGAGCATGAAGAGGTGCTTTTGAATTTCATTTCCCTAATGTCTAAAGATGTTGAGCATCTTTTTATGTGCTTTCATTGGTAATTTGTATATTGTCTTTAGAGAAATGCGTATTCAAATCCTTTGCCTATTTTTTAAACAGAATTGTCTTTTTGTCACTGAGTTATGAAAATTCTTTATATATTTGAGATCTAAGTCCTTAATCAGATACGTGATTTGCACATTTTTCTCTATTTTGTGTGTTGTCTCTTCACTTTCTTGATGGTGCCCTTTGAAACAAAATTTTTAATTTTGAAGAAGTCCAAGCTTTATCCAGCTTCTCTTTGGTTGTGTGTGTTTGGTAAAGCATCTAAGAAAACATCGCATCATTCAAGGTAATGAAGATTTATACATGTGTTTCCTTCTAAGAGCTTTATAGCTGTAGCTCTTACATTTGGGTCTTTAATCTATTTTGAGTTAATATTTTGGATATAGTATGAGGTAGGCGTCCAAATCCATTTCTTGGCATGTGGCTATCCAGTTGTTCCAGCATCATTTGTTGAAAAGAATTCTTCTCTATGGCATGGTCTTGGCACCCTTGTTGAAAATCAACTGATCACAGATATATGGGTTTATTTCTGGACTCTCAATTCTTTGCATTGGTGTACATGTCTATCTTTATGCCAGTACCACATGGACTGGATTATTGTAGCTTTGAAGTAAGTTCTGAAATCAGAAAGTGTGAGTATACCAAGTTTGCTCTTTTTTCCCCAAGATCATTTCATCTATTCTGGATCCTCTGCATTTTCATATGAATTTTAGGAGCAGTTTGTCAATTTCTGTAAAAAGGTAGCTGGACTTTTGAGAGGGATTACATTGAATCCGTAAGTCAATTTCCTATCTTAACAATGAATGCCTTTCCATTTATTTAGATCTTTAAATCCTCTTAACAGTGTGTTGTAGTTTTCAGTGTACAAATGTGAAAGAAAACATACATATGGCCTTAATTCCCGGCAGAGCTCCTAAATCCCTTGTAATTTCTTACATGGTAGGATGGAGTACCTTTTGTTCTATTATTTGCTGGTGACCTAGTATCTGACAGAGCTCCTAAATTCCTTGGAATTTCTTGGGTGACAAGAGTGTCTTTTGTTCTACTGCAGCATTTCCTGGTGGGCTCCTAGATAGCTTCACGATGTGGGACGGTCCCAGAAAGATGAAACCATGGTTTGAAGCTTGGAATTTTCAGCCCCATCCTCCATCTTCTGGGAAGGGGCGTGGAGTTGGAGACCAAGTAAATGATCAACTAGGACTTTGTGATGAAGCCTCCATAAAAGTGCCAAAAGCACAAGATTCAGAGGTCCTCGTTGGTTTAACATACCCATATGCTGGGAGAGCGGCACACTGCAACTCCACAGGGAAAGCAGCTCTGGGCTTCAGACTTTTCCAGACCTCGTCCCCTGTATCTCTTCATCTGACTGCTCATTCATATCCTTTAATTCCCTTTGTAAAGGAGGGGGGCAAGGGCACCTCTGACTTAGAGCCAGTTGGTCAGAAGCACAGGTAACAACCTGGACTTGCAGTTGATGTCTGAAGTGTGGATGAGTCGGGGCGGGAGCCTTTAACCTGTGAGGCCTGTGTTAATATATATTATGTTCCAACTGAATTGCACTGAAGGATACCCAGCTGTTGTCTGATAATTGCTGGTGTGAAATCCCACACATTGGTGTCAGCAGTGTGAGTGTGAGAGTAAAGGAGAAACACAGGAGTAGTTTATTCCTAGAGAAGTCTTACACTCCTTCTGTTATATAGATTCCTAAGTATTTTTTCTTTTTGTGGTTATTGTCATTGGAAATGCTTTCTTACTTTATTTTCAGATTGTTCACTGCTAGCATTTAGAAATCCAACTGATTTTTGCATATTGATCTTACCTTCTATAACTTTTGCTAAACTCATTAAAAAGCTCGAATAGTTTTTTGTGAATTTCTTAGGATTTTCTATATATACGATCATGTTTTCTATATGTAAGATCAAGTTTTACTTCTTTTCCAATCTCGATATTTTTTATTTCTTTTTCTAGCCTAACTGACCTGGCTAGAATTTCCATGGCAATGCTCTTAGGAAGGGCAAGAGTGGACATCCTTATCTTGTTGATTTTCAGAGAAGCATCCAGTCTTTCATCATGTCATATATGATAGCTGTGGATTTTTCACAGATATCTTTATCAGGCTCAGAAAGTTTCCTTCTATCGCAGTTTGTTGAGTATTTTTATCATGAAAGGGTGACAGAATTTGTCAAATGTCTTTTCTGCATCTAGTGATCATGTGATTTTTATCCTTTGTTCTACTACAAGGTATATTATATTGATTGGTTTTCATATACTGAAATAACAATGCGTTTCTAGCAAGGTAATGTTTCAAATACAGAAAAGTTTTATGAAAATTAAAAGCAGTGATCAACCCACTGTTGACATCTTTGTCAACATTTTTGTACAGTCCTATAAATAAAAATGTTCATAAGTATTATTCATAATTGGAGAAGGCAATGGCACCCCACTCCAGTACTCTTGCTTGGAAAATCCCATGGACGGAGGAGCCTGTTAGGCTGCAATCCATGGGGTTGCTAAGAGTCGGACACAACTGAGCGACTTCACTTTTACTTTTCACTTTCATGCATTGGAGAAGGAAATGGCAACCCACTCCAGTGTTCCTGCCTGGAGAATCCCAGGGCTGGGGGAGCCTGGTGGGCTGCCATCTATGGGGTCGCACAGAGTTGGACACGACTGAAGTGACTTAGCAGCAGCAGAACATTATATATAGAAATATAAAGGAACTTTAGCTACATGCAATGATATAGATGAATCTTACAAAAAACCGTATTTGCCAGTCCTTCATATGTATAATTTTATGCAAAATGATGAAATTATCATACATTTTTTAGTAGGCTATATCACTTGATCTTTATCAAAAATATGACTTGTCAGTGGCTGCATGGCATATATAAGGGTATACCATAACTTAAACATTTCCCCTTGTAACATATCAAACTTGAATCTAATACATTATTAAAAGCATAATAAACGTTCTTTCTATTTCTTGGCATAGTTATCTAAAAACATTGGACTATAGGCTCAAAACATCGAACATTTAAAAAAGCTTCATGGGTATCATGAAAATGCCACTCAGATAAAAGTGCTCCATGATTATTTCACATCTGTACTTTTAACCGCATTCTTTATGACCAGCAGTCACTAACTTTAACTTTCTTGTTTTATTTATAGGTCAATTTGCATCTGTTTGATTACAACTGATGTTCAATATCTGTTCTGCTGTTTTGGTGGCAATTCTGAAATATGCTTTTCTTGACATATATAAAATTTTTTTTCTATAAAAATAAGCTCACCTGTATTCCCGAGATGTATAAAACTTGAAGACATTTTAGCTTTTTTTGCAGTACCTGGCAAAACCTTTTTCCCTTTCTGTTTTCAGCCACTTGTTACACTTAGATTTCAATCTGAGAGACTTTTCCCTCATGGATTTTTGGCTTTTATACTTAGAAATGTCTTCTCCAACCTGAGATTAGATGAATATTCAACTATTATGTTCTCATCAAGTTGCTTTACATTTTTGTTCAACTTTTTAGTCACCTGGAATAAATTGTTATACAGTGTAAAACATGATTCTAACTTACTTTTGTACCAGATTGCAAGCCATGTGTCTAAACACTGTTTAATGAATAATCTATGCTTTCCTCACTGGATGCGGCCATGCCACTTCCCCATGCAGTACATACACATCCAGAATCTCTGCACTTCCTATGGACTGCCAGTGGTCTACCTGCCTAGTGTTCTATCACTACTACTCAAGAGAAAGAAAAATGAAGCACAAAGGTAAGACAAATAATACGGCTAACCAACCGGAAACTCTTACGATGCATATAAAAAACAAACTCTGAATGGCTTTGGGGATGTAAGTTTAAGTTTTGATTACGATTAAGCTTTGCAGTTTTCCCAGATTCCCAAAAGCCTTTACCTTCTTGGGAAGGGAACAGAGGTAGGAGAAGGGGAACAGAGAAGCTGGGTACAAGACCGAACTTCCTCAGTAACCAGCAGCTGGATGAGGCAGTAGCGCAGAACTGAGAAAATTCTACAGGCAAATCAAGGAATCAAGAGCTCTTCCTTTGATCAAGATGATTAGGAAGAGGAGAAATAAGGCATTTTAGATATCTCAGAACTACATTCCAAGGACAGAATCATATAACATGTACGGACTACTCATAATTAGAAAGAATGAAATAGAGATGATAAAGTTATCACCACGTTACTGAAATTGATGATGGTTCATTAGTGTCCTGAGACCAGGGAGAAAATGCAGTACAGTTTCCTATAGTGAGCCAGCTTACCTAGTGATGCATAGGAACCTGGATTCAGGGCCCCTGCACCTAACCGGCCACTTCGCACAGCTTGTCCGGCAGCATGATGTGCCTTGGCACCAGCAGCAGCATTCACATCAATGTCACTTCGTGAACGCTGCAGGCTTCCAGGAAGAGAGCTGGCTTTGCTGCTGCCTGCTGATACTATGAAGAACAAAGGAAAGGTAACCTGTATTATTTTGATCATTGCAAATGGCGTAAAAATTATATACACTTGAAATCACCACCAGATACTGAATAATGATCCAAAAAGGAAATAGTGGCCAAATGGATACTAGAAAAGTACTTTTATTTCTAGAGTCTACAAAAGTACTTTAAAATCAGGATGCCCCAGTTTCAATGTTGTTGCAAGTAAATCATCTTGGACAATTTTTTCTCAATATTTCTCTGCCTCATTTCCCCCTTCCAAAAAAATGGGAAAAAATAACTATACTTTGTTAAAACTTCATAGGATTGTTTTGTAAATGAAAAGATGATATTTACAACTGATTCATGAAACTGAAGTGCTACACAAGATAAATAGATTTATTTGACCATAAAAATAATGCAAGTAGAACCAGTCTGGGGATAAGATAATTCAGAAAATAATTCAGGTTCTGCCACTCTCAGGCAATGCAAATTAAGTCATTAAATTTCTGGTGTTTAATGGCTGAGATGCTGAAAGAAGTCACCTCAGTTCAAAAATGGACCTGAATAAATATTAAAACATAAAAAATAAAATAAAAATAAATTTCTGGTGTTTAGTTTTTCAGTTTTAATAAGGAGTTTTATAAACTCTGAGTTATGACCCATTAATAAAGCTGTGAAATTAACTGAGTGGGTCAGGATGGCACTTTAGAGAAATGAAACAAAATAGAAAACAGAGTGTGTCACAAGTAAAGGTAAGTAGACTTCCTGGAACTTCAGATTATACTATACACATATATTGATATATAACATACTACATGTTACATGTATGTTGTAGGTATATAATTACATATAATACATTGTATGTAGTACATGTATATGGTATACAAACACAGGTTGTAAAGTGTATATGTGTGGTATTTACAATGTAAAATGATTTTCTCCTTGTGGGTCACATTAAAACAGTTTAAAAGCTATTGTTTTTAACTATTTAGCTTTTAAACAGTTCTAATGTGCTTCAAAAACTTTTAAGGAAAACTTTAAAAATGTTTTAAACTTTTAAATTCTTGATGACACATTGAGTGAGAAAAGCTTTTTACACAGTAACATTTATTTATAAAGTCACTTTTACTTTATTAAGTAAAATATGCTATGACTCTTAAAAAGGCAATTTACCTCTTCCAGCCACAGCAGATGGGTTTGCTGTAGACCATTTTGCAGAAAAGGGGCGACTGCAAGGTAAAAAGAAATACTTTTAATAACTTATCACTCCTCTGATAACACTTAATGAAACACCACTGAGATTTCTGAAGAGTTGAGAAGTACTTGGTTTCAATTTTTCTTTGACAAATCACTTCAGAACAGTTGCTGTCATGTATTACTGGTATCTAAATTAGTTGTGAAGCAAAAATGAAATAACTAGCACTGAATAAAGACTGTAAGCTCTACAGGAACAGGGACCAGGTGGCTGTATTCACTCTTGTCCTCGGCACACATATTATAACAGGGAACTCAATAATGGCCCTCTCCAACACTTTTATTCTGAGGTATTTTACTTAGAAGGAGAGAGAGGGAGTATTATTACCAGTACACAGGGAGTTCAGTGAAACCAAAGCCTCCATCACCTAAGTCATAACAGTTGTGGCCACTGGAAAGTCAAGCAATTACTCTGTAGTTATAATGCCATCTACAGTAGTGCTATTAAGTGTTACTGTGTGGGGCAAGAGAAACAAAGCTACAACTGCTGCTGAGGGTAACGTGTATTAACACGTACAGAAAGCAAAACAGCTAGAGTCATTTCAAAAGAATCCACTGCCTCCTTTAATATCTTTTCTGATTACTTACCTGTAACTACAATGGTACTCTGCAGCCCCAAAATAAACATATCTAAGTATGTAAGAGGGTCTGGAAAGTACACCTATGAATTTTATTTTACTTTATTATATTATTCATTTTTTCACTTGCTTGTCGTGCTATGTGGCTTGTGGGATTTTTAAAAATTTTATTATTTATCTTTGGCTGCACTTGACCGTCGTTGCTGTGCTGGCCTCCTCTAGTTGTGGTTCAAGGCATTCTCGTTGCGGAGGCTTCTCTTGTGCAGCTCGGGCTCTAGAGCACGCGGCTTCAGTAGTTGTGGGTCTTGCGCTGTAGAGCGCAGGCTCGGCAGCCGTGGCCCACGGTCTTAGCTGCCCTGTGACATGTACAATCTTCCCAGCCTAGGGATCGAATCTGTATTCTCTGCATTGGCGGGGGATTCTTAAATCACTGGACCACCAGAGAAGTTGGCTTGTGGGATTTTTAGTTCCCAGACCAGGGACTGAATCTGGGTCCATGACAGTGAGAGCATAGAGTCCTAACCACTGGACTGCCAGGGAATTCCCTATCTACAAATTTTAAAGGTGAGGGGAAGAGAGGTAATGTCAGACTACTGAAAATATTCTTGAGTTATTATTGTGTGTAAGTCGGTCAGCTGTGTCTGACTCTGTGACCCCATGGACTGTAGCCCACAAGGTTCTGTCCATGGAATTCTCCAGGCAAGAATACTGGAGTGGGTTGCCATTCCCTTCTCCAAGGGATATTCCTGGCCCAGGGATCAAACCCAGGTCTCCACGCTGCAGGCCAATTTTTTACCATCTGAATCACCAGGGAAGCCCTAAGTTATTATTATTAAATGGTAAATTTGGCATTTGGTTATCAAACCCAATATTATATTATTTTTATAACTGTCTCCTAAAACTGTTATGCTGAGGCAGATTGATTCAAGTCCACAGATTTCAAAGTTGTTTATGTTTAAAGATGTTCTAATAAAATACCTTATTTAGATCCTTGCCACTCAAAGAATGGTCCATAGACAAAAAGCAGTGACATCACCTTCAGTTCAGTTCAGTTCAGTTGCTCAGTTGTGTCCGACTCTTTGCGACACCATGAATCGCAGCACGCCAGGCCTCCCTGTCCATCACCAACTCCTGGAGTTCACTCAGACTCACATCCATCGAGTCAGTGATGCCATCCAGCCATCTCATCCTCTGTCATCCCCTTCTCCTCTTACCCCCAATCCCTCCCAGCATCAGAGTCTTTCCCAATGAGTCAACTCTTCACATGAGGTGGCCAAAGTACTGGAGTTTCAGCTTTAGTATCATTCCTTCCAAAGAAATCCCAGGGCTGATCTCCTTCAGAATAGACTGGTTGGATCTCCTTGCAGTCCAAGGGACTCTCAAGAGTCTTCTCCAACACCACAGTTCAAAAGCACCAATTCTTCAGTGCTCAGCTTTCTTCACAGTCCAACTCTCACATCCATACATGACCACTGGAAAAACCATAGCCTTGACTAGACGGACCTTTGTTGGCAAAGTAATGTCTCTGCTTTTAATATGCTATCTAGGTTGGTCATAACTTTTCTTCCAAAGAGTAAGCATCTTTTAATTTCATGGCTACAGTCACCATCTGCAGTGATTTTGGAGCCCAGAAAAATAAAGTCTGACACTGTTTCCACTGTTTCCCCATCTATTTCCCATGAAGTGATGGGACCAGATGCCATGATCTTAGTTTTCTGAATGTTGAGTTTTAAGCCAACTTTTTCACTCTCCTCTTTCACCTTCATCAAGAGGCTCTTTAGTTCCTCTTCATTTTCTGCCATAAGGGTGGTGTCCTCTGCATATCTGAGGTTATTGATATTTCTCCCTGAAATCTTGATTCCAGCTTGTGCTTCTTCCAGCCCAGCGTTTCTCATGATGTATTCTGCATATAAGTTAAATAAGCAGGGTGACAATATACAGCCTTGACACACTCCTTTTCCTATTTGGAACCAGTCTGTTGTTCCATGGGAATGTGTAAAATATGCAGAATCTCAGGTCCCATCCCAGATTTACTTAATCAGATTCTGTATTTTAACAATGATCTTCAGCCGACTCATATACAAAGTTTGAGTACAGCAAGAAAAAGTAAAGGGAAAAAAAGCAACAAAGCTCATTCGAGGTGAAGGATTTATCACAAATTTAAATAGAAGTTTAGGTACGATTATTCCTACAATAATTTTTTTTTTTTAATCAAATCGTATCTTCTTTTACTCTGAAAACTTGTAAGCCACTGAACTCTTATTTAGTACAGTACTCATAAGACCCTGTCAGTACTTCCTGCAATTGTGCCCCAGATACCTCTCTCGCCCACGCTGGTACCTGTCCAGGACCAGGAAGTTGCCAACGCAACTAGCAGTCTTTGTGGGGGTGAAGACCCTAAAGACACAGCAACTACAGCGAGGTAGACCGATATTCTGTGAGCTGCTCTTCCCTAGAGAAATCTGCAGATATTTGTGGCCACTGCTAGGGATCTTAGCCATCTTACAGGGCTAGAGAAACAGAAAATAGGGTATAACTGCCAAGGCAGCAAGGGTTTGAGGTGGCCAGCATAATGATGAGAGTGGAGTCACAGAGAAGTGAGTCAGACACTAGATAATTTTGTGCCCTGGAGGGAGTTGCTGAAAATCTCAAACTGTGCCAGAGGCAAGCAAAGAAAGCAATGGCATGTTTACCAGTCACACAGTGCTGTGTAAAAGTTTTAAAGATGATTTCTGAATCTCCATTATAATCCCTCCACAACAGTGCCCTAGAAATGGGCTACTTATTATATGGACTATTTTGGGTGTATTAAAAAAAAGTATATGAATTAGTGGTTTCCAATCTTTCTCAAGACATGAACATATTCTAACAAAACGTGTCTGAAAATGTTCGCACAAACTTTGAATCCCTAAAACTCAACCCAATGAGAAGAAGCTATACAAGCATGTAATCCAACCCCTGAGGCAACAGACCAAAGGAAATAAGCACATTCAGTCATCATTCTTCCAAGGCTTTAAGAAGAAAGCAATCAGATACTCAGCTATCCAACTTAAGGAACTCTGTGGAGCTGAAAAGAGGAAGTAATCAGTAATGATCCTTTATATGACCTTACTTGAGGCTTTCTTGGGAGCTAGATGAGGACCTGTCTGATTGTGGAAGAGATGCTACACTGCCAGAACTCTTTAAGTAAGTCTGAAGACTCTTCTGATAAGACGGCTCGAGGGAATTATACAGTGTTTCAGCTTCACCGGGGAAGTGGTTTCTAAGACCCATATATGTCCTGTAAAACAAACAACAAAATTTAAGGTTTTTTTCTAAAAAAACAAAAACACCTTAAAGAAATAACTTTGCATGATTACACATTAACCGTAAAATGTGTACATTCAAGAAAAGCAAAAGTTTTTAACCCCAAAGGTTTTAATACAGCCACAATGTGCCAAGTGAATACTTTCTAAATTAAACAAGTTTTTGGAGGAAGACAACAGGCTTTTGAGAAAAGGAATCTCAGTTCAAAACCTGACTATAATCCTTACAATTTGGGTGGCCTTGTGCAAACTTCCAGATCTCCAAACTTCAGTTGCCAAAGGAGATAGCACCTTCATTGGATCATTTTAAGGATTAAAAAAGAACATATACCTACTGCCCTACAAAGTATCAGGTACGTAACAAATGTTCAGTAAATTAGATATTTTTATTCACAACAAAAGTGAACATGTTATGATGTAATACGAATACTGATGGATATATAAACAACAAGGCTAAGTGAACTGATAAGACAACCAGTACAGGTTTAATGGAGAAAAATCAATCTCCACTTGACTAAAGAGCTGATCAAATACAATACTTGGGACACTTTCAATATTTTCATTCTCCCAGCATAATGTCTGTCGAAGAAAAGACCAAAGTATGTTTAAACCACCACAAAAATACGTTATAGACTTACTTTCTTGCCTCCACTCTGGCCTCAGCATCAGCATCATGAATTCCCTTCTTAATAGTTTCAACCAAGACAGCTGCATGTCTATAAAATAAAGTACCTTTGGGATCACGTATAAAACTGTCTATTTCACCACAAACGATACTGCCTATATACTATGTATCACACAGCAATCACAAATGGGCAGGGAGAGAAAAAAGGCAACTAGCATACAATAATGGATCTAAGACTGCAAGACTTCCTAATGCTCTGCCCCACTAATTTTATTCATGTATGGTTTCCTTCTGACAAGTCAAACATTATAAACCTGAACATAATTATTTTTATATGGAATCCAGACAAATAGTACTAACGTTTTAACTTTTTCATGAATTAAAGAAAATCTTGTGTGTGGTTCCTCACTAACCTACCAGTGTAGAAATGTGCTAGCAGTACAATCAGTTACTAACCAGACTGAATAGCAGCTGCCACAAAAGAACTTAAAGAAAACTTGGAATTATGTCATGCCTGCAGTAAACAACATATTCTATTTTTTAAAAATGGGATGTGAATAGATTTAATGCTTTCCATAAGAATGGAAAATCAGCAATGTATTCAACATAAATACATGTGTATCCCAAGCTTCACATGTGAAACAAATGAGAAATACAGCCATACAGATAGCCAGTGACTGACTCGCTGCCCTTATTTTCCTCTTTTTCGCTGCAGAGCTTCATTAAACACTGCCCAGGATATACACGGCCAATGACACCTGACAGCTGGTGTGGAGAAATCTGCCAACAGATCTCTCTCACGTTTTTGATCTCTTTCCTCTGAAAAGAAGTGCCTTTCTTCTATCCTAAATCATTCATTACTTGATTAATTGCACCTTGGGAAACCTATCTTACATGACTAGAAATACATTTTAAACTACCTGCCCAATTTAACCTGGAATTTCTTATAAAACCTGGAATTTCTTGCCCAATTTAACCTGGAATTTCTTGCCCATTCACCTAAGAGACCCTCATTCACCCCACAAAGAAGCAAATCACAGCTACAATGAGTAAGAGGAGCACCTCAGCTTTAAAGGAAAATCAGTACAAATAACTTTTAAAGGAAAATGGGAAATAATGCAAATCCAATACCATCAATTTCTAAAGAACTGATGACAAAGGGGAGGGGAGAGTGGTGGAAGAGGAAGAGTCGATGCATACCTTTCCAATGAGTGGGTCTGCCACTCCTGTAACAATAAATCTAAAAATTCAAATGAACGCCTGAAAAACAAAAATAAACTATTAACTAAATGTTGCAACATTAATACTCAGTTATATAATTTTACAACTAAATGTTAATTAATACTTTCTTCTATAATACAGCATTTTGTCTTCTGAATTAAAGTATAAGACATATTTTTAGATATTTTTACTATCAAATACTTAACTTTTTTTAAGACTCCAACTATTCCTATGCTTAATAGTTCAAAAAGACCTTAATTTTAACTTGAAAATGTTTTTCAAATATAAAATTTAATTTAATTTAAAAGATACTTATCAAACACCTACTATGCACTAGAAATTGAAGATACACAATGGTGACCAAGAAAGCTATGATGTCAACTCAAACACTACATACAAAACAACAAATTAACCCTTACCCTCTCAATCTACTCGTGGAGTCCGTATGGTACAGATCAGGAAATAACACGGAGGTTAAACTAATTTGCCCGTAGTGACAGAGTGGGACTTAAACCCTGACATTTGAAGCAGTTGATATCACCTCCCTCATCCAAATCCAATAATCACGTCTCAATTCTGTCTGAAATCTCTTGAATTTACTCAATAAAATCTTTAATCTTCCTCTCAATTATCACAAATACAGCTCCAGTTTTCCACCCCATCTCTTACATGAGATGTAAGAAGTCCTACTTAATTAAACCAATGCTTTTCATTGTCCCTTTTTAATCACTGTTCACTGCTGGAATAAAAACTAGGATGGATGACATTACTTCTCACCAAAAACCGCTGATCAAACAATATCAGAATTTCTCTTCCAGTCATTTAAAGCCCTCCATATCCTGACTTCTATCTATCCCCTTTCCCTCCACAGTCAGCCTCTTTTCCTACTGAAACCTCCCATTTATCACATCTTCTGGGCTCAGTGGCCTGTCCAATGGCTCTGCAGCCTGCAGCATAGCTTTCCATCTCTGCCTACACCTCACTTCCTTTACAGGTATTGAAATACTCCCCATTTTCAGGATAATTCTATGATGCATTTCTTGACTTCCTCTTCTCTGTAACATCCCTAATTTTCCAATTACCATTTTATTCAGTGTAAGACAGTGACTGGTAAATCTTTTCTGTAGAGGGCCTGAGAGTAAATATTTCAGGCAGCAAATATTTTAGGCTTTGAGAACAACACAGTCTCTAATTTTTTTTTCCCCACCTTTTTAACCACCTTTCAAAAATGTTAAGTTACAGTTTTAGCTTGTCCCTGTACAAAACTAGACTGTTGGACAGATCTGCCCAATGGACTGTTATTTGCTGACCCTGATATAAGAGAGAGGTAATTAAACAACTGTCCCCAAATTCCAAATCACTTACAGGTAACAATGATGTCTTATTTTCCCGAACATTCTAAGTACTTAAATACACATATTTATCAAACAAAAGAGGGGAAAGAGTTTTTTACAATTCCCTGAAATACCCAATACACAAATCCTGTTTTCGTCTTTAACACTAATGGCGCTAGTGGTGACACCAGTGATATCAAAGATTGTAGAGATACTGAGACAGACATTGACAGACTAACATGATTGTATACTCTGTGCCAAACACTATGTTCATGTCTTCTAGTGTCCTTCTCATTTAACCTCACAACTCTATGGGATCCACATCATTAGACCCACTAACATACACAGACATGAGGTTTAGGGCAATTAAATGACTGCCCAAGGCAGCACAGTCAATCAAAGTTGTAGGATTCTAGGTGAGGGCTGACTCTAGACTCCAAACTCTCTGAAAACCAAAGAAATAGTGGCCCAAATAAACCAAAATGTGGGAGATCCGGGTTTGATCCCTGGGTTTGGAAGGTCCCCGGGTGAAGGGAACGGCTACCCATTGCAGTATTCTGGCCTGGAGAATTCCATGGAGAAGTCCATGGGGTCGCAAAAAGTCAGAAATGACTGAGCGACTTTCAGACACACTTTAATACGAAAAGGCCAAGAAATGTGGATAGTCATAATAAGCACTTTGTTCCTTTTTGCCTTACATTAAGTTAAAAAACTTTAATAAGGTTTCTAGAAGGCAAGAAATTGATGACAACTAATTTTTGTACCCAACTAAGAATCAGACATAATGCAATATTCAACATAAAGCTATACTAAGTTTTTTCAAAACTTACCTCCTTACAGGAACTGATTTCGATGTGCAATTGCTTGTTATTAAAGGTATAAGTCTGGGTACATGAGTATGCTGAAAAAGACAGTTTAGAAGAGGTTGAGAAATACCGTGTACCTTACATAATCTCTTCCTTTACTTGCTTTGCATTCAAGTATTTAGCTATATTAGAAAAGAACAAAAATAACCATAAAATCAGATTTTGAAAGAAATTAAGACCAGTCAAAAGGTTTTCCCAAATTCAATAGTAACGATACAATTTCAGAAGGGCAGATATAGTTGTAATATTAAATAATAAGGACAAGTTAACTGATAACTACAGAGAACTGTTAGGACAGTGTACTTTGGGGGGAACCAGACACATACTGGTCTTATTTTTTGATGTACCATGGCTACTGCTGGAGAGCACAGTATTGCTATGTCATCAAAGCAGGTTATCAGAGTGAATCTGCGTAATTATCAAGAATGCACTTTGAAACGGTGATTTTAACTGAACTTTCATCCTGGCTGAACCACAGCTCTCTAGAATTCAGGTATATAATCTTCTGATTTCTATTAGTAATTCTTACATTCTTCTTTGGTGAGAGTGTTTGTGTGTTAGTCGCTCAGTTGTGTCTGACTCTTTGCGACCCCATGGACTGTAGCCCGGCAAGCTACCCTGTTACTGGGATCCTCCAGGCAAGAATAGTGGAGTGGGTTGCCATTCCCTTCTCCAGGGGATCGTCCTGACTCAAGGATCGAACCTGGGTCTTCTGTATTACAGATTCTTTACCACCTGAGCCACCTCTTCTTTAGTAAAGCAAACACTAAGAAGTTCACAAGAGACGTTAAAATAAAACAGTAACCTAAGGATACATATTTGATGCTTTAAATCTCCTATTTTTCTTTTGAGCTGATGGTACAGGCTGGGTTACCTAGGAAGCAGGCTGTGAGATGGAGTTCAGCCTTTTTAATATTAAGCAGCGCTTTTGGGATCAACACTGGTGAAGTGAGAAGGAAGCAAGACTAGGCAAAGGAAGAAATCAATCTGTGATATAGCCCAAGGACCTCTTTACCCAAAGTCACTGGGGAGCTCTGGAAGATAGTCTCAAAATGGCCTAAGATGGCCAAACTCTACTCTTCCACGTCAATCAGTTTACTGGATATGGGCCATAACTAGGAAAGGGCAAGACTCCAGGAAAGGCAGATCTCTACAAGCTTTGCAGGCTTTGAAGAGGCTGCAGCTAAAGGCTGTCAGCCCACAGAGCTTCCGTACTTGGGAGGAAACAAGTCTTAGAGTGAAGGAAAGAGTGAGTGGCCACAACTAACTCAACCAACACAGAGGGAACACTGTTTTCACCTCTGACAGAGGGAAGCCACCCACAGACCTGAAGTTGTTCAAGATGAGGATAATGCAACACAGTGCTGGTCTGCATGTTATTCAACTGCTATATCCAGTACGGAAGGGCTCTGTGGACTTGCTCCCCTAGCACGAGGGACCAGTTTTGTGGATGACAAGTTTCCCATGAACAGGTTGGGGGTGCGGGGGGGGGAGGGCAACAGGGGGTGGGGTGGTGATGGTTTTGGAATGATTCGAGTGCATTACATTTTTCATGTACTTTATTTCTATTAGAGCATCCAGAAGAACTCATCCCTGAACATTACTGAGGAGTTAAAAGAAAGCCCAAAGGGACTCCCTAGCCATAGTATACTACATAGCAGGTCTCACCTACCTTCCTCCTCCTCTCTCTCATGATCTCAAAATCCTACTGCTGCTGATTAACTCTTAAACAACACAGTGGCAGAGATGGGGCTAGAGACTAACCTATTGCTACACCATATTCAGGGGAGCTATTCCAAAGGAAAATAAGTGATCCTCACAATTACAGATGATGCATTCAAACAAATACTAAATCAGAACAACTTAGAAGCAGGCCCCTGGGAAACAAACAAAAATATAGAAAACAGGAAATAATGTAAAACAACAACAACCTGATCCGTATTTTCTGTGAGATGATGGGACATGTTATTGTCTCAATAACATGAGACAAACTCATGAAAAACAGGCAATCTGAAAATAATACATGAAGTATAAACAAACCTAAAAATGGCAAATTGGGTACTGTCAAGTAAGCAGAATTTAAAGGATTTTTCCTGAGAACATATACAACTGAAAGACAGGAAACAAACAGAAGCAATAAATAAATGATACATGAAAACTAACATAAATTTGAACAAACTTCATTTTAGTCAGAAATCTTGCTCCTCTGTGTAAAGACAGCACAAATGAAAGATGCTGTGAGGGAACTCCTAACAGAGAGACTCTCCTACAAAGCTTCCTAAGGCAGCAGTGGTGCTGTTTTTAAATAAAAGAATCAAACAACATCTCACTATAAAAACAACAGAGTGAAGAAAACAATTCTTTGTGAAAAGGACATAATTCTGAGAGAAAAGAAATGTGAACCTCAAGTCCAATTTTTGAATTCTTGTATAATGGCAAAGCAAAGCCATTTAGAAATATGAAAAAATAAATATCTATGAAAACTGAGAACACAGTGCTGCTGCTGCTGCTAAGTCACTTCACCCGTGTCCGACTCTATGCGACCCCAGAGACGGCAGCCCACGAGGCTCCCCCGTCCCTGGGATTCTCCAGGCAAGAACACTGGAGTGGGTTGCCATTTCCTTCTCCAATGCATGAAAGTGAAAAGTGAAAGTGAAGTCGCTCAGTCATGTCCGACCCTCAGCGACCCCATGGACTGCAGCCTACCACGCTTCTCCGTCCGTGGGATTTTCCAGGCAGGAGTACTGGAGTGGGGTGCCATTGCCTTCTTTAAAGAACACACTAAGATCAAGCAAATATTTTTAATGGGAAGAGTCCTAATAAACACTGGGCAGGAATAAAAGCAGGAAAAAAAAAAAACCCACCATAGTCAACTTTAGTTGCTCGAAATTAATTCAGTGGTTAAGGGGAAAACAATGACACAAATAAGATAAAAATATATACTTCTTTTTTTTTTTAATATATACTTTCCAAAAGGCTGGGGAAGTAAAAGAGAATTTATTCTTGACACTGACAAAAAACAAGAAATTTTTAAGAAAATAAGATATAAAAAAAAATAAGACCATAAAGAACTAAAATAATATGAACAAACTAGATTTAGAAATGAATAAAGCACTCTATAAATGAATTCCATATTTCACAAATACTAAAAGACTACCTATCTAAATATATGATGTACTCGGATATTAACAAAATTCAGGTTATTCAATGAAAAAGAAATTGTACCATCAAATTCTCTGATCAGAATGTCATGAAATTACAAAATGATAAGAATGACAAAAGAACCATCTGAAAATGCAGACAATATCCTTATGTAATTCAATGAGAAAGTTGAAATGGAAATTACAAACGACTGAGAAATATAAAATAGAGTGTGGTAAATCTAAATCGCTGGATGCTGCTAACGCCAAACTCAGAACACAACATTATGATAAGAAAGTCTTATGTGATTAAACAATAAAAACTATGACAAAGTGAGAATATACCACAAAAATCTAGGGGAAAAAAAGAAGTAAGCCACAGTAAGTCAAATAAAGTAATTAAGAAACATAAATATAGAAATTAAACAACTAGAAAAAAATAAAAGAACCCCATGGGTACCAATGTAACAAATTTGAAGCTTATAAAAAATCTCTTAATAATACCTCTAGCAAGTATTTTCCTTTTTTTTTTTTTTAAAAAAGAACATATAATAATATAATACAAAATGGTAATATAACCCTGGTAGAAGAAACTTTTCTTAAATTAACAGTATACAACTTCATGTCAAGAGTCTTCTTAAGTATTAGCCAACTGCATCTAGCAGTATCATAATGTAAATGGCCAAGGAGAATTCATTTCATGAATGTACAATGGATAAATGAAGAGAGACAATCATTTCTAAAGGGATATCTGACAAGATTCCACATCTACTACTGATCAAAATTTAGCAAAATATAAATAGGAGGAAATTCTCAGACCTAATCCAGAATATCCAAAAATTCATCCCAGAGGTCATATTTAAAGCACTCCTATTAAACTCAGAGAAAAAAATAAAGATTTCAATCATTTCCACCAGTTTTGAACACTGTTATGAAGGTGCCAGATTTAGTGAAGCTTACAAAAATATTAAAACAGAAAGAAAGGGGACATTTTCTGAGATAGATTCATGGATTTCTTCACAGGCACAGATTTTACTGCTGAAAAACACCTGGTACAGCAGCATTAGAGAGAGATATCATTTACCAGGAGAGGACAAATTGATCAAAGAAACTGGAAAGGCATTTAAAAAACAGACCCATATATTTATGGAAATTTACTACAAGAAAACAGTGGTAGTTTAAGAAAAGACTGAACTATAATCTACTATACACCACGGGGTCAGCTGGTTTTGTATCTGGGGGAAAACAAAGTCAGATATCCATATTGTACACAAAAATAAAATTAAGTTAGATCTAAATCTAAGAAACAAAATCATAAAAGGTTTAAAAACTGACTATTTTTATAACTGAGAAATGGGGAAGGTTGTTTTAACTTTATATAACAAAACCCACAAAAATAGAATTGTCTCAAAACAAAAAAATATCAAATTTCTATATATATATCAAATGTAGCTTAAACAATATATGAAGAAATGACAAACTGGTAGAAAATATTTACAAATAAAATTAATATACAGTTGTCCTTCAGTGTCCACGGGGGTGGTTCTGGGACCCTGTGAGGATACCAAAATTCGGGGATATACAAATCCCTTACATAAAATGGTACAGTATATGCATAAAACCTACACTTTTTTTTCCTGTATACTTTGTCATCTCTAGATTACTTAATTAGTTAATATAATGTAAATGATACACATATAGTTGTAATTATTATAAATGTTATAGAAACAGATGCCAGCAGAAGGCAATACAAGTTTTGCTTCTTGAAATGCATTACAATTCTTTCCCCCGCAAATATTTCTGATTTGAGGTTGGTTGAATCCACAGATGCAGAACCCATGGATAAGGAGGACCAACTGTTCTAATAACATAGAAAAAAGGCCATAGAAAAAAACGCAAGGAAAAAATGCACAGAATATAAACTGGCAATCCTTAGAAAAACTATTAAAGGAAAAAAATACCTAATGTTTTCTAATAATCCAAGAAATGCAAAGTAGAATATGAAATAATATTCTTTAATTATTAAATTTTAAAACCTTTAAGATACTAATAATACACAGCGTAAGGTAAAGGACAGAGAAAAAGAATTTCACAAACTTCAAATATGGTGAGGACAGCTTAATATTATGCCCCTTAACTAAGACCTGACTTAGACATCAAAAATAATTAAACAAGGGAAGCTGCCTGAGTACATGAAGTTTAAAAGCAAAGGTAAAAAACATTTATACATATATATAAAATATAAATGCTACACTTACATTTTGTAGTAAATATAGTTTGTATATGCACAAAATAGAGGTTTGGAAAAGTACATCCTGAATGGTTAGAGTGGTGAGTTGTAGAAGAGCAAAATTTAAAAATTTAAGTGGGGAAGTTTTACATTTTTAACTCTTCTTCTGCCACCTTTAAGAGGTGGATGATGAGAAATATTAAGAATTTGCTGTCATCTATTACCACTGCTTGTAATATTTTTACTGTTTAACATTTGTCTGTTACTACAGAAGCAGAAGATATTAAGAGGTGGCAAGAATACACAGAAGAACTGTACAAAAAAGATCTTCACGACCAAGATAATCATGATGGTGTGATCACTCACCTAGAGCCAGACATCCTGGAATGCAAAGTCAAGTGGGCCTTAGAAAGCATCACTACGAACAAAGCTAGTGGAGGTGATGGAATTCCAGTTGGGCTATTCCAAATCCTGAAAGATGATGCTGTGAAAGTGTTGCACTCAATATGCCAGCAAATTTGGAAAACTCAGCAGTGGCCACAGGACTGGAAAAGGTCAGTTTTCATTCCAATCCCAAAGAAAGGCAATGCCAAAGAATGTTCAAACTATCTATTGCAATATTGCACTCATCCCACATGCTAGTAAAGTAACACTCAAAATTCTCCAACCTGGCTTCAGCAATATGTGAACCGTGAACTTCCTGATGCTCAAGCTGGTTTTAGAAAAGGCAGAGGAACCAGAGATCAAATTGCCAACATCTGCTGGATCATGGAAAAAGCAAGAGAGTTCCAGAAAAACATGTAATTTTGCTTCATGGACTATGCCAAAGCCTTTGACTGTGTGGATCACAATAAACTGTGGAAAATTCTGAAAGAGATGGGAATACCAGACCACCTGACCTGCCTCTTGAGAAACGTGTATGCAGGTCAGGAAGCAACAGTTAGAACTGGACATGGAACAACAGAGTGGTTCCAAATAGGAAAAGGAGTACGTCAAGGCTGTATATTGTCACCCTGCTTATTTAACTTATATGCAGAGTACATCATGAGAAACGCTGGGGGCTGGATGAAGCACAAGCTGGAATCAAGATTGCTGGGAGAAATATCAATAACCTCAGATATGCAGATGACACCACCCTTATGGCAGAAAGTGAAGAGGAACTAAAAAGCCTTCTGATGAAAGTGAAAGAGGAGAGTGAGAAAGTTGACTTAAAGCTCAACATTCAGAAAACGAAGATTATGGCATCTGGTCCCATCACTTCATGGGAAATAGATGGGGAAACAGTGGAAACAGTGTCAGACTTTATTTTTGGGGGCTTCAAAATCACCGCAGATGGTGACTGCAGCCATGAAATTAAAAGATGCTTACTCCTTGGAAGGAAAGTTATGACCAACCTAGATAGCATATTCAAAAGCAGAGACATTACTTTGCCAACAAAGGTCCGTCTAGTCAAGGCTATGGTTTTTCCAGTGGTCATGTATGGATGTGAGAGTTGGACTGTGAAGAAAGCTGAGCATCGAAGAATTGATGCTTTTGAACTGTGGTGTTAGAGAAGACTCTTGAGAGTCCCTTGCACTGCAAGGAGATCCAACCAGTCCATCCTAAAGGAGATCAGTTCTGGGTGTTCATTGGAAGGACTGATGCTGAAGCTGAAACTCCAGTACTTTGGCCACCTCATGCGAAGGGTTGACTCATTGGAAAAGACTCTGATGCTGGGAGGGATTGGGGGCAGGAGAAGAAGGGGACGACAGAGGATGAGATGGCTGGATGGCATCACCAATTTGATGCACGTGAGTGTTGGTGAACTCTGGGAGTTGGTGATGGACAGGGAGGCCTGGCGTGCTGCGATTCATGGGGTCGCAAAGAGTCGGACACGACTGAGTGAACTGAACTGACCTGACCTGTAACATGATTCACACACACACGCTCACACATGCACATGCGTATTGTGCCTATTATATTCTGTATACAAGCATCTTTACTTTGTGATCCTCTTTATTATTTAAATTTCATTAATACCTGTGTATTACTTTTATTATCAGAAAAATTACTCAAAAGTAATTTTTTTCTTGGGGTTTAAAAAAATTCCAATGATTTATTTAAGTACATTGAAAGAGAGAGAGAGAGACAGACAAATGGACAGGCAGACACACAGAGGAAGACAGGAAAAAAAAAAAAAAGAAAGGAAAAGAACCTACCCGAATTATGAATCTGATTGCTGCACATCCAGAAGTCGCCATGACTTTTGCACTATTGGGGACGAGATTAAAGAGTGTAGGTACAATGGCTTCAGCGCCATGATCAAACTTGTTTCCCAAAACTGTTGAAAGATGGCTATAAAGGAAGACAAAAAATGTTGTCTTAGAAAAATAGTTTAACATTAAATATAGGTAGGACCATGTAATTTTAAAATATTCTTTTACTGAATTAACCTAAAATCTTTATTTTAACCAGTTCTAAAATCGCAGAAAAACAAGAGAGAAAGGGAAGTGCAGATATTAAGTATTTCTTTCTTCTCCCTGACCTTTTACTGTCTAGTGCAGAGTTGACTTTGGCATTTTAAGCATCTCTCTGCAATAGAGAAGCCATTTGATCTCAGAATTTAAGCATGAACATGACAGGTAAAACACTCAGCTTTGACTGTCCTGATGTTTAGTCTTTATCCATCAGATATTTTCATTCTGATGCCCCAGTATCAATCTTATATTCAACATACTGTACAAACAAGTAAAATCTTACCCAAATCAGTATTCTGCTATTTGTATTAATGGTACCACTACTATTTCAGTCACAAATACTTCCTGACATGTTTGGTGTAGGATTTCAGAATTCTTGATTGAAAATAGAACTCTACCATACAATGGTTACCAGCTTCCCTGGTAAACCGACAGTAAAGAATGGTGGTTCAGTCGGTAAAGAATCTGCGTGCAATGCAGGGTACTCGGGTTCAGTCCCTGGGTTGGGAAGTTCCTCTGAAGAAGGAAATGGCAATCCATTCCAGTATTCTTGCCTGGGGAAAATTCCATGAACAGAGGAGCCTGGTGAGCTACAGTCCAGGGGGTCCCAAGGAGTTGGACACAACTGAACAGCTAACACACATACATTGACTGGAGCTTCCCAGGTGGCGCCAGTGGTGAAGAGCCTGCCTGCCAATGCAGGAGACATAAGAGACGTAGCTTTGATCCCTGGGCAGGGAAAATCCTCTGGAGGAGTGCATGGCAACCCACTCTAGTATTCTTGCCTGGAGAATCCCACAGACAGAGGAACCTGGCAGGCTACAGTCCATGGGATCGCACAGAGTTAGATATGACTGAAGTGACTTAGCGTGCACAGATGCACTGGTTAGTTGGGTGACTCTAAACAAATGTGTCTTCTCTTTCCAAATTTGCAGTTAAACAACTAATCCAGCCTAATTAATTTGATATGGTTTGCCGTCTATGGGGTCACACAGAGTTGGACACGACTGAAGTGACTTAGCAGCAGCAGGAGCAGTATGACTTTAGGTAAAACACTTATGAAGAATGCTGTTAATACTCACATTTCTACATAATTATACCTTATTTAGAATACAGTTGGCTCCGAAATACCAGATTCCTGATTCAAAGCAGTACTCAGACCTATTTACTAGTGTTCAGTTACACATTCAGTTTTCCCTTGTGAAACTCAGATGAGAAGCAGGGGAGGCCACCTGTGCCCTGATGTTGCTGTCCTCCTCTAAAGTGTGAGCCTTTTGTTCTGGTCAGCAGGTGATGTCCTTTGGAAGTAGCCTCATCTTTCCCAGCTTGTTAGGAGGGGTAGCCTGAGAGTACTCAGCTTCGAGTAGCCTGAGCAGTACGATTCCTACACAACAGCCTTTCTGGGGTCTCAAATGCATGCCCTGGGGGTTTGACAAGGTCTCTCCAGTCTGGTTCCTCAAAACTTGAACCTGTCCCAGCCCATGCAAGTTCTGGGAACTGTTGTTTACCTCATGGCTTCCAGCAGTAGGTCTTTCCTGTCCCCAGAGAGTTGTACGTTTCACATGCACAGATTAGTGTTCAACTGGACTCATGGATCCCCTATGCAGACTTCTATGGCTCTTTTTCTGTTATAGCTCTCTTCTCCCCAGTATTCTGCACTGAAAAGTTTAGCCACTTCAGCTTTCAGAACCTCCCATCTCTTGTTTCTTCTTCAACTGAGTAAGACTGTCTTGCTCTGCCTGGGTTCTCCCTCCCCCTCCACGGTTCAGAAATGCATCCAGGTCAAAACTGTGCTGATGGTACTGTTCAACTGATATGTTTCAAGAATTACAGTCCTGCTCTGTCTGCTGTCCATTATCTGTACACAGTTGTCTTATACATTTTCTTCAGTTTTCTGCAAGAGGGCTAATCCTATACCAGTTATTGCATCATGGCAAGAAGCGGAATTCTCATCATGAAGTATTTTCCAAGGTTACAATTTGAAGATTTTTGTTTTGTTTTGTTTTGCTATCAAGAGATACTCAATTATTTTGGTATATTGACTTGTATCTAGCAACCATGCTACATGGTTCCTTAATTATAATCATTTATTAATTCTTGACTTTTTCTGCATGGATAATTATATCATCTGTTAATAAGGGCAGTTTTGTTCCTTTTCTTGCAATCCTCATAGTTTTTATTTCCTGAGTTTTTTAGTTTATTTTTTTCTGTTCTGACTAGGACATCTAATATGATCCGGATTATAAATACTAATAGTATGTATCTAAGTGTTCCCTCTCAAAGGAAGGCTTATACAACAATATATACAACAAATTTTTTTTTTTTGGTCAGGAGCAGCAGTAAGAAGAGTTCAAGTGTTCTACCATCCTTAAATTATAGAAAAATATAAACATACTGAATAGGTTTAGACTTTGATAAGTTAATGATGGATGTTACAATTCGAGGACAATTGCTAAAATGTCAGAAAAAAAGCTTAATATCCAAATTAGCAAAGAGAACATTACATAAGAAGAGCCGGTTCTGAGACCCATTCATTTTTTTCTTATACTCACAGAGTTAGTGACCAAAAATCTACCAGTCGACTTTTGACATATAAACATAGTTCAAAGTTGGTATAAAGTACTATTAAGAAAGATTTTTTTTTTTTTTCAAAATCACACAAATTTAATCCTTATGCATATGATTTTTGGATCATGCTTTAGGGGGGTTATCTTACTAGTGCTTTACTGAATGAGTAACTCAATCAATGAGCACGAAATTAATTCATAAAAAATACTTATCACACAAAGAATATACTTACGCTACAGTAATGCAAGCTTCTCTAACCACTTGGGATCTAAGATCCTTAGCGGAAAGTTTAAGTGCTCCATCCAACAAGCGTAAATGCTGGAAAAAGCAATCATATTGTGCAGCTCCAGCAACAAGCAATGATCGAATTTTCTTTAGCTGAAACAAAGAAAATTTTCATTACTGACATTAAAAAGTAAAGCAGTATAAAAAAACAAACAACTTCCTAAACATTATTTGAACAAAATTTTAAAAGTTTTCATTAGATTTTATAACTATATTCAGACATTTTAACAGCACTAAACATAAATAAACATGTGAAGAAACAAAACAGCTTTCTGGAAAAGAACATTACAGATTCAGTTATATGTATAATAGACATATATAATGTTTGAATATATAAATAAATCTTAAAGTTTTAAGGGAGTCTATTTAAAATTGTGACAAAAGACATACTCAGGTGCACGTCTGTGCTCACACACAGAAGTTAAAAGTTTACCTAAATAATACCATTATGTAGAATCTCATATTAATCTTGGAAAAGGCAATGGTACCCCACTCCCGTTCTCTTGCCTGGAAAATCCCATGGACGGAGCAGCCTGGTAGATTGCAGTCCATGGGATCTCTAAGAGTCGGACACGGCTGAGTGACTTCACTTTCACTTTTCACTTTCATGCATGGGAGAAGGAAATGGCAACCCACTCCAGTATCCTTGCCTGGAGAATCCCAGGGACGGGGGAGCCTGGTGGGCTGCCACATATGGGGTCACAGAGTCGAACACAACTGAAGTGACTTAGCAACAGCAGCATATTAATTTCTGAGCTTCTCTAAATTTTTAAAGATATCTTTCAAAGTTAAAAAAGATGAACTAAAGATGGAAAGTATAAAAAAATATTGTGGATATTAAAAAAATAGTTGAAAGAATATTATATAACCTTAAGTATATATAAGAAGGGAAACTATCGTAAGCAGAAATCAGGAGGCATCTAAATGAGATTAACTAAAAAAATCACAATATGGTAGGAAAAAATTATCTGCAACACAACAGTACAATGCACAAGGAATGGCAATAAAGTGAAAAAAAGACAACCAAATATTACATTGGCTAAAATAAATACAAGGAAACGTGTTCAACCTTACTGCTGCTGCTGCTAAGTCGCTTCAGTTGTGTCCGACTCTGTGCGACCCCAGAGACGGCAGCCCACCAGGCTCCCCCGTCCCTGGGATTCTCCAGGCAAGAACACTGGAGTGGGTTGCCATTTCCTTCTCCAATGCAGGAAAGTGAAAAGGGAAAGTGAAATCGCTCAGTCGTGTCCGACTCCTAGCGACCCCATGGACTGCGGCCTACCAGGCTCCTCCGTCCATGGGATTTTCCAGGCAAGAGTACTGGAGTAGGGTGCCATTGCCTTCAACCTTACTAGTGATAAGCAAATGCAAATTACAACAAAGACACACCATTTTCCTTCCTTAGATCGGCAAAAGTTAAGACTCAGTAAAACCCAGTACCAGACAGAAAACATATATTCTTACTGTTAAGTAGATCATGAATGACTAATATCTTTGTTCAAAATATTTTGGCAATATCTACTGAAATAAAACTGTATCATCTATTCTTTACCCGTCAACCTCATCTATAAAAATTTAACCTACAAAAATAAAAACACCACTGTTATAGATACATGCATAGATGTTTATTGTAATATTGTTAATACAGCACAAAATAGAACAAGTCCATCTTACTTTCTAGAAACATACAGCCCACCAAAACTGAATGAAGAATTAACAGTTAATCTGAACAATCCGATCATTGATCATGAAAAATTTATATAATCTATAATTAAAAAAAGCTCCCTGCAAATGGAAGTCCATGACAAGATGGTTTCACTGAGGAATTCTATCAAACATACAAAAAAGAACTTACACCAAACCTTCTCCAACTCTTCCAAAAAGAGGGACTTCCCTAGTGGAATGGCTAAGATGCTGCACTCCCAATGCAGGGGGCCTGAGTTCAATCCCTGGTCAGTAACTAGGTCCCACACGCCACAGCTAAAAGAGTCCCCATGTCACAACTAAGACTTGGTGCAGTCAAATAAATAAATAAAACAAAAAACTAAAGTAGAGGGAACCTTCCCAAAGTAATTCTACGAAGCCACCATCACCCTACTACCAAAACCAAAGACGCTACCAAAAAAGAAAATTACAGGCCAATATCTTTGATGAATACAAATGAAAAAATCCTCAATAAAATATTAGCAAACTGAATCCAATTACATATGAAAAGGGTCATACACTTTGATCAAACTGGATTCATCCCAGGGTCACAAGGATGGTTCAACATATGCAAATCAAAAAATGTAACACAGCACATCATCAAAAGAAATCACATGATCATCTCAACAGATGCAGAAAAGAATCTGACAAAATTTAACAACCATTTATGATAAAAAACTCTTACTAAAGTGGGTATAAAAGAAACATATCTCAACATATCTCAATAAAAGCTATTTATGACAAACTCACAGCCAATGGTTCATGACAAACCCAAACAACACTCAATGGTAAAAAGCAGAAAACACTGCCATTAAAATCGGAAACAAGACAAGGATGCCCACTCTACCACTTCGGTTCAACACAAGATTTATTAAAACTCTTAGTAATAGGAATCAGACAAGAAAAAGAAATAAAAGGTATCCAAATTGGAAGGGAAGAGGTAAAATTGCCATCACATGCAAGTAACATGATTTTCTGGAAAACCCTAAAGATGCCACAATAAAACGATTACAACTACTAAATGGATTCAGCAAAGCAGCAGGATACAAGATTAACATATAGAAATCAGTTGCATTTCTTTATACTAACAATGAAATATCAGAAAGTAAAAAAAAAAAATCTTTTAAAACCACATCCATGGTGGCTCAGACAGGAAAGGATCTGCCTGTGTTTGATCCCTGGGTCGGGAAGATGCCCTGGAGAAGGAAATGGCAACCCACTCCAGTACTCTTGCCAGAAGAATTCCATGGACAGAGGAGCCTGGCAGGCTACAGTCTATGGGGCCACAAAGAATTGGATACAACTGAGGGACTAACACTTTCATTACATATATATTACATACACACACACCTAGGAATAAACCTGACCAAGGAGGTAAAAGACATTCACTAAGAAACATAACACACTGATGAAGGAAACTGTAGATGAATCAAAGACATGAAAAGCTATCCCATGCTCTTGGACTGGAAGAATGAATATTGTTAAATGGCCATACTACGAAAGCAATCTACAGATTTAATGCCATCCCTATGAATTTAGATTCCTACCAAAAGTGCCCAAGGGTTCCCTTTACTCCACAACTATGTAACCCAAAGGAAAGCCACGGCACTGGGGCATCAGGGAAGCTCAACAAGTAACACAGGTGGAGACAGTAACAAATGGATGAGAAAGACTCTTCCTGAACAGCAAAACAGAAAAAAATGCACCCTGAAAAAGGCCTAATATCTCAATTTGTTTTCCAGAGTGAAATACTACTTATCAGACTTTATTTCACAAGCAAATACCAGATAGTACTACTACTAAATTTCCAAGATTTTGAAAAAGAACACTGGGGTGGCGGCGGGGTGGGGAGGAAAGAGAGAGAGAAGAAAATAAAAAATAGAACACTTACTGCATTGGCACGCTGATCCCAGTCGTGTTTGTCATCTGACAAAATTTCCCTGATTTTATTTAACGTTTCTTCAAGTTCTCGACTAGAATAGATCTTAAAGAAAAGATGCAAAATGATAACATTAATATTTCTTGCCACAACAAAATGATGCCCTGATGTTTAAAATAATCATTTAACAGTATTTTTCCCATTTTAGCACCATTTTTAAAATGAAGAATGGAAATACATTACAAACAATAATAAAATAAAATACTTTATCTTCCTTACCAGTTACCTAGTTAAGGGTATTTTCTCCACTCATAAGTAACTTCAAATACAGTATATTAAAAAGCAGAGACATTACTTTGTCAACAAAGGTCCGTCTAGTCAAGGCTATGGTTTTTCCAGTAGTCATGGATGGATGTGAGAGTTGGACTATAAAGAAGGCTCAGTGCCGAAGAATTGATGCTTTTGAACTGTGGTGTTGGAGAAGACTCTCGAGAGTCCCTTGGACTGCAATGAGATCCAACCAGTCAATCCTAAAGGAAATCAGTCCTGAATATTCATTGGAAGGACTGATGCGGAAGCTGAAACTCCAATCCTTTGGTCACCTGATATGAAAAACTGACTCATTTGAAAAGACTCTGATGCTGGGAAACAGAAGGGGACAACAGAGGATGAAATGGTTGGATGGCTCACCGACTCAATGGATGTGAGCTTGAGTAAATTCCAGGAGTTGGTGATGGACAGGGAAGCCTGGCATGCTGCAGTCCATGGGGTCACAAAGAGTCAGACACGACTGAGCGACTGAACTGAACTGAACTAAATTGCATTCATATGTTGATACGTATTTGTTTTAGGTTAATACCTCCTCCACCCCTGTCCATGCTAGACAGCAGCCAGGAGAGATGCTCACTTTGTTTCCCTCAGGAGCTAACTGCCAAACACCTTTCACTCACTTAACAAGTGTTCACATAACAAGGATGCAGTATTCTAGGCATAAAGGACACTATGGTTACCAAAAAATAGGCATGGTTTTTGTCTCAGCAGCATATAATCCAGTCAAAAGAGAAAAGAATTAATCAAATTATATAAAATATGAAATTACAAATAGAAAGTACCACCAAGGAGAATTACACACTATCATGAAAGTGTACATATAAGAGGGAAGTGAACCAGTGAGGAAAGTCAAACATAAACTGGGGCAGATATCATCAGACAAAACAGAGATCAGTGAACAGCATGTGCCAAAGCCCTGAAAGAAACTGAGAGAAGGCCAAGTACAGTAGTAAAGAGTGCAAAGGAAACCAGGCAAAGAACCAGTGACCCAGGCCTAAGTCAGTCAGTACACAGGATTTCTCTACATCACAGTCAAGGTTCAGAAGTGGGCATGTGACCCAAATCAGTTCGATTAGAATGAAATACAAGTTTTACATGGTCAACCAGGAGAAGAGACAGAGTGTAGTGAGGGTCTGAGGCTTGAACAGCTATAGCCATATTGCTGACTGCAAGGGAAGACAATGTAGAAGGGTCCAGAAATAAGACCTAACAAAGAACAGGGTCCTGGATACCATCTGAGTGGTATACATGGATACCTCAAAATGGCCCTGGTTATGTTTTTCACTTTCATCAGCCATTAAATTCCCCTTTTACTTAAAACGAAACGAAACTTGCCAGAAACAAGAATACCAACAGCAGCAAGGCATGAGACAAGGTGGAAGAGGTCAGAGGGGGACCAGATAACATTCTGTTAGAGAAGGATCAATGGAGTGTCTAAGCCTTTCCTGCCTCCTGCTTTCCCTGCTAAGTTAGCAATCAGTAGGAATAATTTCTAGGTGTCTGGATTTTGTAACTGTTTCAGTAATGGCTTCCACATGAAATCCTGAAAGAGTACATTTGAAAGGAGAAGATCATGAATCCAGTTGTGCACAGGTTGAACCTGAGATGCCTCAGAGACATCTAAAAGGAGATGTAAAGAAACAATAGGTGGAAAAATTACTTTCACAATAAAGAGACGTCTGGCTTAGAGATAAAAAACTAAGCATTATCTATGTAAAGGCAGGAACTAAAGCCATAGATTTGAAGGAAGTGACTTAGTAAGAAAATGGAGAGTAAGAAGAGAGGCCTAAAACTAAACCCTTAAGAAATCTCAAATATTCAACAGTCAAATAAAGAAGGATGCAGCTGTAGAGGAGAAATAGATGAAGCAGACAAAAAGATAGGGGGGAAAAAATGAAAGAACACTGTTTACAAGCACCTTTAAAAAAAACAGTGGATATACTGAGACACTGTAATGTAATATGACTCAACGATATGGATTTAATTTTATCTCAGCCTCACTGAAAAATCACTTGAACATCCAAATGTACCAATAAATAATAATTTGATAATAGTAAGTCAAGTATTTTATTTATGCAGTCAATTCAGAAAAAAAAAAGATTTGAAAAAACGGACAAAAACAAGTGATTATAACATAGAATATGAATGGGGAATGCTACATTACTGGTACCCTTACCTGAACAGAAGGGACATCTGTAAAAGCTTTTATAAAATCATCCTCATCAACTGCTCCAGCACCTCCTTCCTTAGAAGCACCTGATAATTAAAAAGAAAAAAAAAATTTTTTTAAGTTTACTTTTAAGCATTTTAGCACCATGAATGCCATGAAAAAATTAACTTTTGATATGAAAAAGGCATAATTTTGAGACATTCCATTTTACAAGAAGACATTAAAAACTCTTCAACTTCTCAGAAAAGAGAAGGTACTTAGTAGTAGTTGATTAACTCTCTATAAGATACTAGACGAGGCTGGTAAAAGAATCCAAACTATACAAACCCTCTCACCCTTCGTTCAACGAAACAGCAAGGACACAAGAAATACAGGTAAAAGGATAAACATTTAAAAAGAGGAACAGTTTAAGCGACAATGTCACTATTGATGGCAAATAAGTGAGATAAAGGATCCATGTGTGCTGCAGTGGTCAGGAAAGCAAATGTGAAAAAATGAGGGTCTTCAAATTAACTTCAAACATATATAGAGATCTCTTACTGTATATACACAATCAAAAAGTAAACTCAGTAGGCAGTACTTACTTAAAAGCCACTAATTAACCTAAAAAGAAATGCAAAATGGTTGTCTGAGAAATAGCTGAGAAAAGAAGAGAAGCTAAAGGAAAAGAAATACCCACTAGACTGCAGAGTTCCAAAGAACAGCAAGAAGAGGTAAGAAAGCCTTCCTCAGCGATCAATACAAAGAAATAGAGGAAAACAATAGAATGGGAAAGACTAGAGATCTCTCCAAGAAAATCAGAGATACCAAGGGAACATTTCATGCAAAGATGGACACAATAAGGGACAGAAATGATATGGACCTAACAGAAGCAGAAGATATTAAGAAGAGATGGCAAGAATACACAAAAGAACTGTACAAAAAAGATCTTCACGACCCAGATAATCACGATGGTGTGATCACTGACCTAGAGCCAGACATTCTGCAGTGTGGAGTCAAGTGGGCCTTAAAAGCATCACAACGACCAAAGCTAGTGGATGTTATGGAATTATAGCTGAGCTATTTGAAATCCTAAAAGACGCTGCTGTTAAAGTGCTGTATTCAGTATGCCAGCAAATTTAGCAGCAGTGGCCACAGGACTGGAAAAGGTAAGTTTTCATGCCAATTCCAAAGAAGGGCAAGGCCAAAGAATGTTCAAACTACCGTTCAATTGCACTTGTTTCACATGCTAGCAAGGTAATGCTCAAAATCCTTCAAGCTAGGCTTCAACAGTATGTGAACCGAGAA